>NW_027532008.1:10621903-10690077 GCF_008692635.1 Crocuta crocuta | reverse complement strand
TTCCTTCCTTCCTTCCTTCTTTCTTTCTTTCTTTCTTTCTTTCTTTCTTTCTTTCTTTCTTCTTTCTTTCTCTTTCTCTCTCTTCTTCCTTCCTTCCTTTCTCTTTCTCTCTCTTCCTTCCTTCTTTCCTTCCTTCCTTCCTTCTTTCTTTCTTTCTTTCTTTCTTTCTTTCTTTCTTTCTTTCTTCTTTCTTTCTCTTTCTCTCTCTCCCTTCCTTCCTTCCTTCTTTCTTTCTTCTTTCTTTCTTTCTTTCTTTCTTTCTTTCTTTCTTTCTTTCTTTCTTTCTTTCTTTCTTTCTTTCTTTCTTTCTTTCTTTCTTTCTGGAACAACGGTGTTACTGTCATTCTCACAGATGTTTCCAGTGTGTACATTCACGAGTCTCTCCGGATTAAGTGTCTAGAAGGCTTCCAGCCTTGACTGGGGATGTGGTGATGCGGTGGAGGAGAGAGGGAAGTTGGTCCTTTGGTGGAGGTGGGGAAGTACTGTTCTGGGGAGGCTGGCTGTCACAAATGGACTCTAGCACGTGTAATGGTGCACACACAGCACGCATTTGTGACTTGCTTGTGCCAACAGTCAGAGGCGGGCGTTGTGTGCACGGCCCTTGCGGGTTAGCTGGAGGAGAGAGTTCTGCTCCACACAGTCGCCCAGGGACCCAGGCTGACCGAGGCTGTGCCGTCTTCCACCCGTGGTGTCCAAGGTCCCCCTGGGCGTTGGCCTTCAGCCGGCGGAAAAGAGAAGAGAGACAGAGGAGAAATGATGGAGACGCACGTCACGGTGGGAACTCAGTGCCTGCGTGTGGGCGCGAGGGACTCTGGGAACGTGGTCTTCGCCGGGCAAGGGGCCTGCCAAGTGGCATGTGCGTTACAGGCGAGGGAAAAGGAATCCCCTGCCGCTCACTAGCCTCCCCGAACCCAGAGGGGAAAGAGCATAGGTGGGGAGAAAGATCTCTCACAAAGAGACAAAGAGATGTCCCAGGTCCCAGCAGCTGGCTTTCAGCCTGTCCCTACTTCCCCCTCTCTCCTCCAGCTAACCNGGGTCCACCTGGGCTGGGGCTCTGGCTCTCACCAGCTGACGGGGAGCGGGGGAAATAGCCTCCTGGCCAGAGATGAGTGAGTCAAGGGTTCTTTCAGTGCAAGCAGACAAAAGTCCTGCATTGAGGACGTGCGGGGCAGTGTCTCTTTCTGTCTTTCCTGCTTCCCTGTTTGTGGCCACCATGGAAGTAGACTGAGGCTCAACCGCCCAACTGAACCTGCCCATCGCTCATGGGCAAGAGCTCTGCAGAGGGAGAGACACTTGCATTTAACTTGTTAGATGTTTAGTGAGCATGTGCTATGTACCCAGGCAATGCGCAGTCGCAGTGTAGCAGGGACCACGGGCTTGGGAGCCCGGCTGCCAGGGCCCGCTTCCTGGCTTGGCCGTTGCCAGCTCTGTGACCTCGGGCAGGTTGCTTAACCTCTCTGAGCTTGACTTTCCTCATTGGTGAGATGGGGACAGTAAGAGCGCCCATCTCAGGCTGGTGTTGTGAGCAGTGGAAGAGATTGTCTAAGGTGCTTGGCAGGCTGCGTGGCACTCGGTCACCTGTAGCTCTGCCATGAGAAGTCAGAACTTGAGGCCACTGGAAAGACAGATGTGGTTTGTCTGTCGAGGCTCCGAAGCCTCGATTTTTCTGCACTGCCAGCTAAGGAGTCTCTTACTCACTTTTCCCTCATAACAAGCTTTTTTTTTTTTTTTTTAAGGTCAAAGCTGGATGCTTAAGAAGTCCGGCTGCAGCAATGCTTTGATGAGCTCAGCAGATGCATGCTCTCCGCTGAGCCCCCTGGGAGGTGGGCTGTGTGTCCGGTGCGATGGCCCGTGGCCACTCCCCTATGACTTGAAGCTGAAGTAGGCAGTGGGCAAGTTTTTGGGAGGCCAGGGTGGGGAAGGGCTGGCTCCCCGTTCCTCCGTCTGGGCACCAGCCCAGGGCCCCCTGGTTCTGAGCATTTTCTCAGTAGGTTGATGGTGAGGATTTGAGATAACTTTTGGCGGCCTGCCGGGGGGCGGGAGTCAGCCCTGCGGTTCCTACAAAGGAACGCACACTCGAAAACACAGGGTGAGCGGTGCCGGTGTGAGCGCTCCAGGGACGTGTGGGGGTCACCACCCAGCAGATGACAGGAAAGCACCGTTAAGCCCACTCTGGAAGCCTGTGAGGCCAGCATTTGAGCCCCTCCACACTTTCTTCTTTGAACTCTTCTTGGATCTTTAAATGTCTCTGCATCCTGAGAAATTGCATCTCAGTGTTAATTATCTTAATCTGAAACATCTCAATCACAGAAATTACGGTCGCCCCGGGTGATTCCCAGGGCTCCGGCAAGCAGGGACCTGAGCCGGGCTGGGCAGGGCGTGACTCAGAAATAAGTCTTTATGTGAGTAACACGATGCAAGAGGGTACCGGACAGCTCAGCCATTATTGTTACATATTTTCTATTTTTTTTATTTGACAGGAATTATTTTTCAAGGGATTTGAGACCATTTGTCATAAGGAAACAGTCAGCAAATGGATCATTAAAAACTAGAGGAAGAGAAAGACACCAAAGCAGGAAATTTTTGAGGAATAAAGGCCACAGGGAAAAAGGACAAACAAATATATGACTACGGGGACCAAGCTCGCACATATGGTTAAGCTCAAAATCAGGATCTGAGCTTCCTGGCACAGCAGGCAAAAACAGGAAGCAGACTCGGCCATCTTGTTCTTATTATCAGAAGGGAGGCAACGTGACTGACCCCCACCACACGTGGGCCTTTATCAAAGGATGTGGAGTGGTCGCTGCCTTCAACCCTCTGCAGCAGTAATGTGACAAGACATCTCCTGCCTCTGAGCAAATGTTCATTTCTTTACTTTCCATTCTCCAGCCCTGCAGGATTAGTGCCTTATTCATCCTCTGTGTAGCAGCCACTTAATCCTCACCCGTTTTACAGGGGCACAGTCATCCCTGCGGTATGTCCGGCTCCATGGAACATTCTGGGGAAGCAGCAGTGAAGGAGCAGATGCAGACCCCGCCTTTATGAAGCTCACAGGCAAGTAGTGAAGCAAGGCGAACGGACAGCGGCAATGTGGCCAGGTATATACAATGACCAGGGCAGAATAGCGACGTCTGTTTTTCAGCACTGAATGCAAGCTGGGTGCCGGATTCGACAAGAACAGCATGGAAAAGGAAACCCATAGACACAGCAGTGAGTTAATAAATACAAAAATTATAAGCAAACTGGGGTGCCTGGGTGGCTCAGTTGGCTAAGCGTCCGACTTTGGCTCAGGTCATGATCTCACGGTTTGTGGGTTCGAGCCCCGTGTCGGGCTCTGTGATGACAGCTCAGAGCCTGAAGCCTGCTTCGGATTCTGTGTCTCCCTCTCTCTCTGACCCTCCCCTACTCACGCTACCTCTCTCTCTCTCTCAGAAATAAATAAAACATTAAAAAACTTTTTTTTAATTATAAGCAAACCTTCAGCAAACCAGATGCAAAGAAGATACAACAGCGGCTCAGATGGAGTTGATCCCAGAAGCGCAAGTTTCGCCTTAGAAAATCATCTCGATAGATTAATAAATCAAAGACAATTTACACAATGATCTCAATAAATCAGAAAAAAAAACCCAGTTGATAAAATTTCCATTTATGACCTTAAAATAAAACAGAAGCTAAGCATAAAAAGGAGCTCCTTTACCCTGAGGAGGAATATCAACAACAGTGGTCCTCACGGCGTGGTCCCCAGGTCAGCGCCGCCGGGGAACTCGTCCGAAATGAAGCCCTTGGGCCTCTGCCCAGACCTGCTGAGTCAGAAACTCTGGGGTCAGGGTGTGGAGAGGGGCAGTGGGCTGTGTTTGAATAGGCCATTCGGGTAACTCTAGCGCGACAGAACTTCGAGAACCACTGGCCTACGAGAAACCCACGTCACCTAATGAGGGAATGTTGAAACCACGCTCGTAAGGTCAGAGGATCAGGGCGGGTGTCCTCACTTCTATTCTCCAGTGAACAGAAAGTTCACGCAGCACAGCAAGGCCGGGCAAAGAGATGTAGGTTTTAAGGACCAGAGATGATTATATAAAACCCAAAAGAAACTGCATGCTGTAAGAATAAGAAGGCTTAGCAAGGCTGTTGCTCTAAAACAAACACATCAGCGATAAGGTGTATTTCTAAATGCCAACAGTAAGTAGAGAATTAAAAAGTTAAGGATGCCACTTCTAACAGCCATGAAAAGTAAAAAAGGAAAACCAAAACCAAAAAACAAATCGAACAAAAGATGTGCAAAACCGCTATGGAGTATTCCACACGACTGGACTGAGAATGGTGGAGAAGTTCTGAATGACTGGAGAGAGACACCATCCAGTACTCCCCCCCAGATCCAGAAATTAATGCAAACCACGTCAGAACCGCGGCAGGTTATGTGCGTGTGTGCATGTGTGTGTGCGTGCGTGCGTGCATGTGTGTGTGTAAATTAAAAGCTGATTCTAAAACTTATCTATAGGGGTTCCTGGGTGGCTCAGCCGGTTGAGCGTCCGACTTTGGCTCGTCATGATCTCGTGGTCCGTGAGTTCGAGCCCCACGTCGGGCTCTGTGCTGACAGCTCGGAGCCTGTAGCCTGCTTCAGATTCTGTATCTCCCTCTCTCTGCCCCTCCATCACTCATTCTCTCTCTCTGTCTCAAAAATCAATAAACACTAAAAAAAATTAAAATATATCTAGAACTGCAAAGAGCCAAGATAGCTAAGTGACTGTTAAGGAGACAGAATACTGTGCTCCACCAGGTATTAAAACTTATTATAAAGCTATAATAATGAAGGCGACATATAATTCATGCAGAGATAGACAGTCCAATTCCCCAGATCAGAGGGTCAGATACTTTATTATTACATGGTAGGAGTTGCTGGTCAACCCTATGTACTGGCCTGTCACCCTTTGCACGTATTACAGATATATTTTCTCCAGGTTTGTGGTTTATTTTTTATTCAGTTAATCTTTTAATTAATGGAAGTTCCTCATTTTATTTTTTATTAAAATAATTTTTAATGTTTATTTCTGAGAGAGAGACAGAGTGTGAACGGAGGCAGGGCAGAGAGAGAGGGAGACACAGAATCTGAAGCAGGCTCCAGGCTCTGAGCTGGCAGTCAGCACAGAGCCCGACGCGGGGCTCGAACCCACGAACCGCGAGATCATGACCTAAGCGAAAGTCGGACGCTTAACCGACTAAGCCACCCAGGCGCCCCAAGAAGTTCCTCATTTTAATACAATTAATCATGCCTTTCCTTTATCATTTTGTTCTTTGTGGACCACTATCTAGGATATATAAATAAGTCCTACCATCCAATCAAAATAAGAAAAAGAGAAACAATCCCATAAGAAGAAAAAAAAGGGGATAAAACTATAAATAGGCCCTTTGCAAAACAGAAAGCCCAGATTTCCAATAAAGAGATGGAAAGATACTCAGCCTCATTTGTAATGAGGGAAACTCAGAGGCAAACCACAATGATACATTATTTCCATGTTCAGCAGAGACACAAAAATAAATAAGGGGGAACTATCAGCCAGGACAGTGGAACGGCAGTAACACGGCAGTAATGCTCATAAATTGCTGATGGGGATGAGAAGGGTAGAACCATGAGAATTGTTACTCCCCAGTGAATGAAAAGATGCCCCAGCCTGTGCCAGAAATTTGACTCCTAGGTTTATACCTGTAGAAACTCTTGCAGGTGCCCTGAGAGACCGGAATATTCGTGGTAGCGGTACTTCTGTCATCCCCAGACTGGAAACGATGCCCATCGCCTGGGGGACGGGTAGCTAAGTTGTTGGACAGCCATCCGATGGGATATTGGAACACAACGGAGATGAGCCACATACGGCTCCCACGGCAGCCTGGGCGCATTGCAAAACTACAACCTTGAGGGAAGGAAGCGAGGCACCAAGGAATGAAGTGTGCTTCCATTCACGTCAAGTCCAAAACCTGACAAAACTAACCAGTACGGCAAAAGCTGTGAAGAAAAAGGAAAGGAACGCTGACCGAAAAATTTGCCAGATCGTTAGTTCAGGGCTGGGACGGGGATGTAGTGAGGGAGGTGCCCCTAAATAGCTTCAAAGATACTGAAGACTCTAATTTTTTAAAATTTTATTTTAGAGAGAGAGAGACAGAGAGCCTGAGTCGGGGAGGGGGTAAAAGGAGACAGAGAAAGTATCTTAAGCAGCCTCCATGCGCAGCACAGAACCTGACAGAGGGTTTGATCCCACGACCCTGGGCTCATGACCTGAGCTGAAATCAAGAGCTGCGTGCTCGACCGACTGAGCCACCCAGGCGCCCCTTTTCTATTTTTTAACCTAAGTGGTGTTTGCACAGTGTTCACTTTATTAATATGATTGCTTAAAATGAGTGCATGTTTTTGCACTCCTCCGTGTGCGTGATGCCTTATACAATTTGCAATAATGCACACAGGTGGACAGGCCGCACCAGAACGTGGGCAGGAGGGGCGCCTGGGTGGCTCAGTTGGTTAAGCATCCGACTTTCGCTTAGGTCATGATCTCGTGGTTCGTGGGTTCGAGCCCCGCATCGGGCTCTGTGCTGACTGCCAGCTCAGAGCCTGGAGCCTGCTTCAGAGTCTGTGTCTCCCTCTCTCTCTCTGGCCCTCCCCTGCTCAGCTGTCTCTCTCTCTCTCAGAAATAAATAAAACATTAAAAAATTTTTTAAAAAAAGGAGGAAATGCTCATTATCAACACAGCTCGCGCTGGCAGGAGCAAGGGCCCCGCCTCTGGCAGGCAGATCGCAGAGGATTTGCCACCCCCTTGAGGGCCCCTGGCGGGGGTGACTGCTGGGAGCCAGCTGCTCTGAAGTCCAGAAGGTCAGAGAAGAGAGTGCCTGCACCCTGTGACCACCCCTGAGCCGCCTCCCCCAGGAAGGGTCCCTGAACATGTATAGGTGGGGGGCAGCTATGTCAGTAAAGCCCTGGCTGTCTCCGGGCGGGGGCAGGTGGGCGGCCTGGGGGAAAGATGAGGGGCCAGGCACAGAAGGTAGAGGTCCTAAATCAGCATTCCCCGGGTGGGCTCCAGGGGTCCGTGAGCCCATTGAACTCTGTGCCAAATGTTCACTGTGCATTTTTCAGGGAGAACGTGTCCCCCGCTGCCTCCAGCCCCTTGAAGGGATGGGGGCCCCCCTGCGCCCCTGCAGCAGAGGCTGTCAGTGCCCTGCCTCCCATCCCCTCTGTCCTCAGCTCATGGACCCCTGGCCTCCAAGGATCAGCGTGAGCGCTCTTTGCCTGAGGCTTTCCCTGGCCACCAGAGCCCGCCGACCGGATGCCAGGGAAGTGATGCCTTCCGGAGCAGCCCTCACCCTATAGCTGATGGGGATGGGTGTGTAAGTGCCCCGGCTCCCCTGCCACTGGGGTGGGCTGGCTGTGGGGTATGGGCTCCTCGCTTCCCAGGGCTCCCCGGTGGCAAACAGCCTGCAAGTAGTAACCATGGTAACCGGCTCGCTCACACACCTGCACTGGCTCCCTTCCCTGTCTCACTTCCCCACTTCATCGTAGTGTGTCCTGAACCTCCCAGATAAGCTACTTGCACTCAAATTCTTGTCCCAGAATGTACATATTGAGAGACAGACAGAGAAAGAGAGAGAGAGGGAGGGAAATCTTCTTGGTCCTGTTTCTTGGACTTTTTTTTTTAATGCTTATTTATTTTTGAGAGAGAGACAGAGTGTGAGCAGGGGAGGGGCAGAGAGAGAAAGAGGGAGACACAGACTCCGAAGCAGGCTCCAGGCTCCCAGCTGTCAGGACAGAGCCTTACGTGGGGCTCAAACTCATAAACTGTGAGATCGTGACCTGAGCCAAAGCTGGATACTCAAGCAACTGAGCTACCCAGGTGCCCCTGTTTCTTGGACTTTTGTTTCATGTTCTCTGAAGGCAAAAACCCTTCATTCTTCTATGCCAAAAGGCCTAGCACAGAGGGGAACTCAGCAGATGTCTGTTGAATAAAAATAAATCCAAAGATCCAAGAGTCTGGGGGCTTTTATTCTCCCCACAACTGGCCGGTAAAGCCTTGTGCTTATGGCTTTGCAATCAGCTCCATCTGGATTCAGATCCTGACTTCTTTTACTACCAGTGGTGTGATCTTGTTCCGGTCATGCAAGTTCTTTGAGCCTCCATTTCCTTGCCTGCAAAACCCCTTCCTGGCCAAGTTGCACTGAGTGTCACATGACGTGGCGCACCTCAGTGGCTTAGCCCGGGGTCTGCCCAGAGCTCCGTTCTGTGTCCTCTATGTTAGTGGCTGGAAGCCCAGACGACAGGACTGTACGTAACATTCTTTGCACTAAGGTGCTTAAGGAAGCTCTGTGTTGGGGTAGCATCCTGGAAATCAGAACATTCCAGAAGAATCGAGACTGGATTCCTTCAGACCTGGGGCAACGCCATGCCTCATTGTCCTCCATTATGGCTGTTGGGCTCCTTTATGGCTCCATTTATAAGACCGAGAGAGGCATGTTCAGGCTAAACCCACAGGTCCCTTGAGTGGCAGCTGACGACGCCCGGATAGTCCTCCTTAGTGAGGAGGGACGCAAACGGGGTCCAGAGCGCCGGGAAGAAGAGCGCCCGGAGCGCCGGCCCAGCCAAGACCTCTGCTACACAGTCGCCCAGCCCCGCCTTCTGGCTTCCTGGTGGGGTGTGAATCCACTGAGCAAACAAATTCCGGAGCAGATCATCACCCAAGCCTGGCTGAGAAGAATGTGAGGTGTCAGTGTTATTTTAAACCAGCGCTCGGTTCAAGTTTTTATGGCAATGTTATTTTAACGTAGCTCCAGGTTCAATCTCCAAATCGCTGCTGGAGAGAAGCCATCACGGTGTAACCAGAAAAAGCAAGGTGACGAATTCGTGAGGACGCAAGTGCCGCGGGCCTCCGATCCTGGCTGCGGCTCCTTCGGGCCCTCCTGTTTCTCATGAACGGTGTCGCTCAACAACAAGGTCAGCAACTGGGTGGCAAACACCTGGAACGTTCAGCCACCTCATCAGAAACTAAATCACCACAAAATACCACCATCAAAATGGCAGAAGCAAACCCCCCCACCCCAAAAATGTTGTTGGGAAGGTGAGTGAGGACAGCCCTCTTGTGAATTGCTTATACAGATGCGATTTGATCACACGGTCTTTTGGAAAGCAGTTTTGAGTATTAGGGATTCCACCTCTAGGAAAATAAACAAGGAAGTAATTCTCCTCAAAGACAAATGTTTGAGGGTCACGATAGCAAAAAAAAAAAAAAAAAAAAAAGACAGAGAGAGAATTGCGTTTGGTTGAAATGTAAAAAGGCTTTGGGAATGGGTAGAAAATGGTGGTACCTCCATTTATGCAATGTGAGAAACCTCCAAGGATTTTATGGTAATGTGACAAATACCTCTCATGTTAAGTGCGGCTGCAAAAGGAAGTGATCTGTGAAGTGGCAAAATGAATAAGTGGGGGTGGCCATAGTGATCTCTACCTATGGAAACTGATTAAATTAGGCACGATTTGCCTTACATCTTTTAAAATTTAAATGTATGAAAAAAATCAGATTTATATGTACAAGATAGAAAGTTGTCTGAGATCTAAGAAATGAAAAATCGTGCTTGACCGTGTTGTGTTTTCCTTGGTACTTTCGATACCAAGATGCGCGGAAGAAGCATTTGGACTTGTATTTGTGGAGACTGGCTTTGTGATGATCTTACTTGGCCTCGGGGTAGTGGGTGTCCTCTCCCGGCATTGGTTATGGGTGCCTGGTGGTCTGCTAGACAAAACCCAATGGAATCCACCATGTAATAGGCTAAAGAAGAAAATTTATACCATCATATTCAGTGGGTGCCGAAAGAGCGTTTGAAAAAATCCAATAGTTATTCATGATTAAAACTCTGCAGATTAGAAATGGACACTGGGGTGCCTGGGTGGCTCAGTCGGCTAAGTGTCCGACTCAGTGTTCGGCTCAGGTCATGACCTCACAGTCTGTGGGTTCGACCCCCGCATCGGGTTCTGTGCTGACAGCTCAGAGCCTGGAGCCTGCTTCAGATTCTGTGTCTCCCTCTCTCTCTCTCTCTGCCCCTCCCCCACTCATGCTCTCTCCCTTTCTCTCTCTCTCAAATAAATACACATAAAAAAAGAGAGGCAATTCCTCAACCTGATAAAGAGCATCTACAAAAACAAAAACAAAACAAAACAACCCACATCTACAGTTAACAATATACTTAATGGTGAAAGACTGAATGTTTTCCCAAAGATTAAGAAAAGACAGGGATGACCATTCTCACCACTGTTATCCAACCCAGCACTGAAGTTCTAGCCAGGGTGATAAAGCAACAAAAGAAATAAAAGATGTACAAATGAGGAAGGAAGAAATAATAAGGCCTGTATTTGCGGATGCCAAAATTATCTGCACAGAAAATTCCGAGGAATCTACCAAAAAAAAAAAGTGAGTTCAGTGAGGTCACAGAATACAAGACCAACACATAAAGATCACTTGTATTTTAATATACTAGCGATGAACATGTGAATACTGAAATTAGAAATACAAGACCATCTACAACCACTCCACTAAAACGAAACACCTAGGTAGAAATCTAACTAACGTGCACAAGACGTATATGCTAGAAACTTCAAAAGGCTGGAGAAAGAAGCTCTAAATATGTGAGGAGATGCTGTGTCCATGGATTGGAAAACTCAGCCTAGTGAAGTGTCAATCCTCAGCAAATTGATATCCCGGGTTTTAATGCAGTTACTGTCAGAATCCCAGCAAGATTTTCTGTAGATATAAGCCAGGTTATTCTAAAAGTAAATGGGAAGACAAACTGTAAGAGTTAAGGCATTTTTGGAGAAGAATACTACTCAATTTCAACATGCAGCTAGAGTAATTAAGATTGTGCTTGGGGGTTGGGGGAAAGCGCATAGATCAATAGACCAGAATAGAGAGCCCAGAAACAGCCCACACAAGTATGAACCACTGATTTTTTGGCAACATTGCAAAGGCAATTCGATGGAGGAAAGATAGTCTTTTCAACAAATGGTTGATGGAGCAAAGGATGTATCTTAAACAGTTTTCAGTTCAACAAAATACAGTGTGTCTTGTGCACCTGCTTTGTACGAGACACTGCTTCAAGCACTAAGGGTACAGCAATGGGGTGTTGACGTTCTCATGGTCATGGGCCCCAAGAGAAATTCTGGGTGTTAGAGAAGGTATGTGGGCACCTGGAATCAAAGACAGGGTGGAAGGCAGCTCCAGGAAAGACGTTCACCTGGCTAGATCTCCTTCTTTCCTCAAAGATGGCGTAGTGGGAGGTCACAGGCTTTCGATGCAGGCGGACCCATGTCCCATCTCCTATCTCTGCCCCGACACAATGCTCACCTATCGATGACTAGTAGGCGTCTTCCCTTCATCAGGCCGATCCGGAAGATCTAGACACACACCCAATTTTCTGCTTGGGGTTATGGACAGTTTGGGGGTTCTTAATGATGGAAGGGGCTTCAGAGCTCATTGGCCAAAGGACCTGACCAGAGGGCGGCAGTGCGGCAGGCAGAGTGGGACAAGGGGCGAAGTTAAGTCCCGGTGTCCCCACTTGCTGTGTGTAACCTTGGGCGAGTTGCCTCAGCCTTCCAAGACTCAGTTTCCTCATCCGGAAAGTGGGGAGAGCGTAATTAATGATGTGAGGACCTGAGATGATGCAATGCAGTGTCAGTGGCTGGGCACAGGCGGAGGCCACACCGGAGAGCAGGGCATGTTAGGCCACGCCGGGTTTGAAACCCACGCAGGAGCCAGGTGACCTCGAGCACAGGGCTTCACTCCTGTGTGCAAACGAGATCGTAAGTCCCACCCACTGGGTTAGGGTGAAAATTGGAAACAAGATACCCAAGGACCTGGTGACAAGTGAGGCATGTAGTGCACGTATAATAGACTGTGGTCTCTCTTATCACCCTGGATCTTTGTAAATCTATTTTAAATAAAGCCTAACAGCCTCTAAGAGAGTGCCAGGCACTTAGGAGGCGTTTGATAAATATTTATTGAGTGAAGAGCCAAGTAAGTGTATCTGAACTCTATCTTCAAATGAACAACCCTGAAGAAATGGCTCAGCCGTCCACCCCAAACATACCGCTTCTCTACACACAGGCGCGGGGTCTCAGAGAGTGCCCCATGCCAGCTCCTCTTCCCAAAACAACGTCACAATCACCGGGAGAAAGGGCACATATCCAGGCCAGTTGCTGGGGCATCAGCTCAGGTGCCGGAGGGCACTGGACAACTTTGAACATGGCCTTACTTCCTCCAGGGAGCAACCGCGCTGGTAATTCTGCCTCTCAGTGGGGAGAAGGGCCCCTTCCTGTAGCAGTTCTGGTCTGGGCTTTGAGCCAGCTGCTCTCTTGCGCCAGACAGTTTGGTTCCCAAACTTTCCAAGGTCAATGCCATTTTGGAGATAACAGGCCAGGTTCTGAAGGATCCTCTCAGGAAGCTGTCCTCAGCGGCCCCACGCCAGCATCCAGTGCCAGGCTGGGTGCCGGAGAACACCGCAGTCTTCAGCCATAGTGTTTAGTGAGCACCTATGATGAATCAGAAGCTATTCTAGGCATGGGGGGTGCAGCCAAGATCTATAGAGGCCCTGTTCTCATGGCTGAGTGGAGGATAGACATTTAAACACACACACATAATCATAAGCTGTAGCAAATTTCAGGTAAAAACCAAAATGCCCTGTAAGAGAATGAAGAGGAGCAAAGATCAACTCATGAAATCCCTGCAAATAGCCACAGACATGGACACAATTAGTGTATCACAACACGGTTTATACACCAGGAATCTGCAGACAGCCTTTCACATCCAACATTGCTGTGGACTAAACCATGGCTCCCCCAAAATCCATATGTTGAAGGTCTAACCTTCAGGGTGGTAGAAGGGGCCTTTGGTAGGTAATTGAGGTTAGATGAATCATGAGGGTAGAGGCACCAGAGAACTAACTCTGTCTGTATCTCTCTGTCTCCCTCCTTCTCTCTCCTCGCGCCACATGCACAGTGAGAAGACTAGAAGGAAGGTCCGCACCAGATCTCCACCATGCTGATGCCATGATCCAGGGCTTACAGCTTCCAGAACTGTGAGAAAATATATTTCTGTTGTTTAAGGCCCCCAGCCTGGGGTATTTTGTTCCGGCAGCCGAGCTAAGACAGGAAGTGGCCATGCAATGGTGCAACCGGTGCGGGTGGTGCCTGAACTACCCCCCCAGGTCCATCTGCCCTCAGCCCCCCTGCCCACCGCAGAGCCTCTCATCCCTGCCTTGCCACGCAAGGCCACGTGAGTGCAGAAATGCTGCTTTCCCCGCTCGTGTGTGTGGAAACATGTGTGTTACAGGCTGGTCTCTCACCGCAACCCTGTGAAATAGCAAATAACAATAACACACCCTCTTTTGTTTCCCATCCTGCTGGTGGCCTCTCTGGTGGGTCCTGGGCGTCTGCGTCCACACTCATTCCCTACAGAAGCTCTAGATGTTGACGTGCCACAAACTTGTCATTTCCAAGCCCTATCCTCTCAAACTCCGGAATCGTGTCCAGCGGCCCATGGGGCATCCCCACACGACTCAAGTAGGCAGCTCACACTCAGCTCACACTCGGCATGGACGGGACCAAACTCCCGAGAGCCACGCCTCCCCAGCCCTCCCCCCTCAGTCGGTGCCAGGTCTATCCCTCCGGGGGCTCAGGTCCCCACCGGAACTTGGAGTTCTAGATTCCTCGCTTTTCTGGATGCCCCCATCTGGCCCATGTGCGAATTCTGTCGGCTGTACTGTCAGGCTGTGTCCGGAACCTGACTGCTTTTCACCTCCTCCACTACCACCACGCCGGCCCGACCCCACCAGCTACCACCTGCCGGACGCCGGCAGCCTCCTCGCTGCCCTCCCTGCGGCTGACTCTCCCGCAGCAGCCAGAGCCATGAGACCGTGGGCCTGCTCTGCTCAAATGTCCCCATGNCCACCCTCCCTTTGCATTCCAGCCACACTGGCCTCCTTGCCCTTTCTTGAACCCTCCAGGCACGTCCCTGCCTCAGGGCCTTTGCACTTGTTGGCCGGTTCCTCAACCCAGAATGTTCTCCCCGCAAATATCCACCTTGTTACCTTCCTCAAATCGGCTGAGATGTCACCTCCTCTGATCACCTTTTTTGAAATTGCAATCCACCCCTCGCCCTGCCCTACTGTTGCATCTTTCCACAATGCTAACACATTATATAGCTCACTTATTATATTTATTGCCCGCTTGCTGTCTCTTTCTATTGAAAAAAAGTTTCCATAAAAGCAAGATTTTTGTCTGTTTTGTTCATTTTGTGTCCTCAGTGCCCAGAACAGTGCCTGGCAAACAGTAAGCAATCAATAAGTATTTATTGAATTAACACAAGTGCTTTGGGCTTCTTCTCTCTGTAGCTTATTCATAGCAAATGTAAACCCCAAAACGCTGAAGCAAAAAGGGGGAGAAAAAGGGGAAAAAAGAAAACTACTCCAGGAGACCTAAGGCTTGGGGGTAGAGCCTAGCCCTGCCGCTGACTTGCTGTGTGAGTGTGGGCATGTCATAGCCCTCTCTGTGCCTAGTCTCCTGACCACAGGATGACTGGATCTGGTGGCGAGGGCCTTCTCGAGTCTGACAGTCGACAGCCTCCTCCCCCAGCTTCCCTCCAAAACTCAGACTAGTCCTAACCCTATGAGGAGCTGGAGAAATTGGGTTTATTAAGACCTGCTGTGTGCAAGGAGCAGTGTGGATGGAGCAGAGCGTCAGGTCGGGCCCCATCATCTGCTGGCACGGGAAATGGGCTTTGAGCCTCAAGAAGGCTCCTCTATGTGGGTTATGGAGCCCTGGGAGTATTATTTAGCTTCTCTGTGCCTCAGTTTCTTCTGTAAAATGGGAATAATAATGATACTGGCCTCAGAGAGGTGCCGTGTTTCCCCCACGGGCCTGCCTCAGTGGGTCATTCCCTGTGAGGGGCAGACAGCTGCCAGGCACACAGAAGGTGGGCCGTCACGAGCGTGACCCAGCCGGGGAGCCAGCTGTGACCTCCTCGCGACAATCTCCCGAGCTCCCTGCGTTTCTCGCCTCCTCCTCTCTCTACCCGTGTTGAGCACGGTGCGGGAAGGTTGGATGGACCCAGGCACGCACGGGGCTCCGCGCGCCCCACCCCCCGCCCCTCCCAGGAGACCCACAGCTCTGGTGCCGTGATTCTGGATGGACACTCAGGTCGAGGGCAGGGCAGCTCCGGGGCTGAGGAGGGTGGGAGGGCACGCCCCGGGCCTGAGTGGGGAGGGCTGAGCCGCTGGCCCGCAAACCACAGGTGCTGACTCATGGCTCCCTGGGATGCTATAAAGGAACGAGCCAAGGGGCTTCCTGCAGCTGGGGGGACCGGCTGGCGGGACTATGGCCCAAGGCACCGTGATCCACGTGGCCCCAGAGCAGCCCACCTATGCCGTGTGTGTCCTGGGCACCGAAACTCAGCTGGATGTGTGCAGGTGGGTGGGGGCGTTCGGAGGGGGGGGGGTGTCCAGTGATGCTTGATGAGCAGGTTCTGCCAACACAGGACGTAGGGGTGGCTTGGCCCTCGGGCTGCAGTCTCTGTAGCTGCCGCCGAGGGAGAGCCTGGAGCGGTGAGACCGGAGTGGCCCAGGGACATGCCTGGACTCAAGGTGAGGGCTCCCCAGGGCTTCGCCATAAATGAATTCTCACAGGGCAGACAGGACCCTCTGCTTTCTCCGCCGTTGAGGCAATGGAGCTCAGAGAGGGTCTGTGATTCGCCTAAGATCACACAGCAGGCGTGCCCTGGAAGGAAGGCTGGGCCCCGGACTTCATGACCCACACCTGGTTCATGGGGCGGTTTGTTAACACCCACCTCTCAGCCGAGCCTCCCTCCACGTGTGCGTAATAACATGCCTGTGATTGGACAGGCTCTGGCATGGGAGGGGCTGAGGCAGGAAACCTGGCCCTGATGTCGGCCAGCTGGGTGGCCTTGGCCGGCCGACTGAGCCTCAGTTTCCTCATCTGTGAAATGCGGATAATATCCACTCCATAGGGTGGTTAGAGGGATTAAAGGTGAAAGACCATGAAAGCGTGTAAGGACTCAGCACAGAGCTGGACATAGTGCTAGTGGTTGTTCATTCACTCATTCATCTATCCATCCATTCATTCATCCAGCAAATACCAGCTGAACACCTACTATGTGCCAAGCCTGCCCCAGGTCTGGTTAAATAAGATATGGCCTAGGGATGCTCGGCAGGTGCACGTGGTTGGTGTCGTTATTAGTAGTAGTAGTGGCCTCCCCGGCTTCCTCCCCCCCAGGCTGGACATCTGGGATCTGGAATGGTGTCCACAGGACTGTCTGGAACATTTCCTTAGGGGCGCCTGGGTGGCTTAGTCGGTTAAGCATCCAACTTTCGCTNTGGGGGGGGGCTCCTGGAGATGTGCAGGGGAAGGAGGAGGCTGACAGGTGGAGGAAAAAAAGAAATTGATGTCATCTGAGCCCCCCTGACCCCTCCAAGAGTGAGCTCCTCCTTCAGGGAGAATTGAGTCCTGTCATTCCACCCTCTGAACATCTCACACAATAATGGCTGAGATTTACATCCCCTGCCGGCACATAACCCACTCAACAGCCTTATGAAGGCAGGCAATGGTGTCCTTCCCATTTTATAGAAGAGGAAGCTGAGGCTCTGAGAGGTTAAGTAAGCCTCCCAAAGTCACACAGCTCAGAGGTGAGGGAGTCAGGATTCAAACCCAGGCAGCCTGGCTCTGGGAACCTTCCCTCTCCCTTCTTACCTGCCCTTGACAGCAGCCCCCACCCCTGTGAGCACCTTCATCCCATTTCCTGTGCAGCCACCACGTTGACTGCTGCTTGAGTTCTCTTCCTGAAACACAGATGGGATTAGCACGCCCTCCTCCCCAGCACAGCCCCCCTGACCCCCCGCCCAGCCCCTGCATACCTCCCACCGCTTAGCTCAGCCCCTGCCCTCTGCTCCTGGGCTCTGGGTCCCCAGGGTTAGAGACACAGGGGTGGGGGCGCTTGGGTGTCTCAGTCGGTTCAGCATCTGACTCTTGGTTTCGGCTCAGGTCAGGATCTCACGGCTCATGAGTTCGAGCCCCACGTTGGGCTCTGTGCTGACAGTGCGGAGCCTGTTTGGGATTCTCTCTCTCCTTCTCCCTCTCTGCCCCTCCCTTGCTCTCTCTCTCTCTCTCTCAAAATNCGGAGCCTGTTTGGGATTCTCTCTCTCCTTCTCCCTCTCTGCCCCTCCCTTGCTCTCTCTCTCTCTCAAAATAAAAAAACATTTTTTAAAAATTAAAAAAAAAAAGACAGAGTTGTAGAGGCAGGAGCAGACCCAGGGCTGCTCTTAACAAACGCTGCTTGTGATTCCCATTCTGCGTTTGGAAAGGTCTTTTCCTGCAATGGGAAATACACTGGTTATATTCAAACAAAAGTCCACAGATCGAAGATGAATATTGAAACCCGTCGAGGGCTTTCTGTGGTGCCTGTGGCTGGCGTCAGGGAGGAATCATGATCCCTGCTCTTACGAGCCGGGTCCTTCTTTCGGTGATTTCCAATCCAGAAACCCTGCAGAGTAACACTATCATCATGCCCATTTTAGAGATGAGTAAACTGAGGCTTCAAGGTCATGCAAAATGAAGGAGGCAAAGCCAGGAAATTCAAACCCAGGACTGTCTGACCCCAAACTCACACTGCATCTGTAGCACACACCACCTCCGTGGGCTGTGGGGTCGCCTCGCTGGGCACTGCAGCCTGGCTGGTGGAGCTCACGCAGCTTCCAGAGGGCTCAGAAGGCCCAGCATGGGGTGGGGGCGGTGTCCAGAAGTCACCAACCACACAAAGATGGTGGGCGCTCTGACGCCACAGTCAGGGGGCGTCTCCTCTTCCTCCCAGTGTCTCCTTCTCAACAGGGAACCGTTCAATGTGACTGCAGGGAGCATAAGCAAGTCTCTGAGCCTCAGAGTACCCATCTGTAAAATGGGAACACTAACATCTACCTTGCCGGGTTGTGGCGAGGATTCAAAGTTACACAAGGCATGCCAAGTCGTAGGGAAGGAAATACTGGATGCTGAGTTGAAGCGATGAGGGCGCTGTCTTGGGCTCCAGCTCGCGCTGCTGCCTCTGCAGAGGCTCGTAGAAATTACTTGGAGACCAGCTCTGGGTTGTCTTAAAGCACCACGCACAGCAGCTCCCCCCCACCCACAGTGAAAGACCCTCTAAGCTTATGAAAGCCCCTTGTTTAGGGATCTGAGAGGGTCTGAAAAACAGCCGAAGGAAGGAACGCACATCCCAGGTCCAATCCCTGTGGTGCCACTTCCCAGCTGAACTTCACTGCTCTGAGCCTCAGTTTCCCCATCTGGCAGACAGGGTGGCTCTAGGGCCCCGGGAGGTGGCAGACCTGCCCGTCCACACCCATCGTCCCACCCCTGGCGAGGAAGCCACGTGGGGCAGAGCGAGGCGAGGGGGACACACCGCCAGCCCGGTGCCGCGTGCAGCCCCCTTGGCCCCCCGTCTCGGCCTTTCCGTTTGTGTTTGAACCCCTGGTTCATTTTCCTGCCGTCCCGAACACACAGTGTGTCCCTCTCCTGTCCCGCTCCGGTGATGCCCAGCTCGCTGTCCCTGGAGGCTAAGAACTTGCGGTTGACTTTGCCGGATGGCGTGAGGGCTGGCGCCAGGGTGAGCAGCCCACAGAAGGGAATTGGGGAGCAGAGACCAGGAGAGTGTTGGGGGAAAGGTGTGTCTTTCTTCGTCGCTTCTCCTTGGTTCTTCAACACTTACTGCAAACCTTTATCTCCTCCTGGGACCCCTGGGGGGCTCAGTCGGTTAAGGGTCCAACTCATGGTTTCGACTCAGGTCATGATCTCACTGTTTGTAGGATCTCACTGTTTGTGGGATCAAGCCCTATGTTGGGCTCTGTGCTGACGGTGGGAAGCCTGCTTGGGATTCTCTCCCGCCCCCTGCTCTGCCCCTCCCCTGCTTGCGCACACATGTACTGGCTCTCAAAATGAATAAATAAACATTTTTTTAAATGTTTATTTTAAAAATTCATCTCCTGAAGAAAATATCAAAATATCAATGATTGGGGCGCCTGGGTGGCTCAGTCGGTAAAGCGTCCGACTTTGGCTCAGGTCATGATCTCGCAGTTCGTGGGTTGAAGCCCCGCGTCAAGCTCTGTGCTGACAGCTCAGAGCCTGGAGCCTGTTTCAGATTCTGTGACTCCCTCTCTCTCTGACCCTCCCCAGCTCACGCTGTCTCTCTCTCTCTCTCAGAAATAAATAAAACATTAAAAAAAAACAACCAACAAAATGTCAATGATTGTCTCTAAGTTGGTAAGATTCCATTCTCTTCTCCCTCCCTCCCTTCCTTTCTTCCCTTCCTTCCCTCCCTCCTCACTTCCTTCTTTCCTTCCTTCTCTCCTTTCTTCCCTCCTTCCTTCCCTCCTTCCTTCCTCTCTCTTTCTGCCTCTCCCCTCCTTCCTTGTTAGCCTCATATTAGTTATCTATCACCGTGAGACAAATTGCCCCCAAACCCAGTGGCTTGAACAATATTGCCTGTTCTCTCACGGTGCTTGTGGGGCAGGAGTCCTGTGTGGCTTCCTGGGTCCTCTGCTTCGGGGTCCCAGTGGGGACACCTAGACACCGTCCAGCTGTCAGTGAGACCGAAGTCATGTTAGCAGGCTGCTTCCAAGCCTCCTCACGTGGTTGTTGGCTGGACTCAGTTCCCCGTGGGCTGGTGGACTGGGGGCCTCAGTTCCCTGCTGGCGGCTGGCTGGACGCCTCCCTGGGTTATCTGCCTCGGGGGCCTCGCCATAGCGCACAACACGGCGGCTCACTTCATCCAGGTGAGGAAGCCGGTGGGGGGAGGCAGAGAGAGAAAGGGTCTTTTGTAACCTCACCACAGAAGTGACAACCCATTGCTTTTGCCACTTTCCATTGGTTGGAAGGCCATCACTAGGCCCTTCCCACCCTCAGGAGGAGGGATTACAGGAGAGCATGAGCACCAGGCGTTGGGTTGTTGGGGGCCGTGTTCGGAGTCTGCCTATCACGTGCTTTCCTAATCCTCAGTAAGGAATACACACCCCTTTTGATACAGGGACTAAAAACTTTGCGACGAAAATAAAGATGGAAAACGCAATCATGACACTCATGTCCTTGTAGCTTGTGGAGTGAGCCCTACCTCCCCAGGGAGCCTCCTAGTTCCTCCACTGTCTGTGGGTCACTCGCGGCTACAGAAAGGGCTGCTCGGAGCGCTCTCAGATGTGTCTCCTGCGGTACACATGTCAGGGGTGCCCCGGGGTGTCTGCCTAGCGGTGGAATTGCTGGCTTTGAGGGCCCATGTGTGACTTTATCGGAGCACACCCCGTTGTTTTACAGAGTGGTTAACTTCACACCCCCATAAGCAGTGTGTTAGAGTTGACTTTGAACCATACTGTCTGTAGCATTATTTTATACGAGTCAGGTCAGTGTATACCCTGTCCCACTCTGGCCTGGATACTTTCATTTACTAACTTATTAGTGAGATGGAGTGTGTCTTCACATATTTATCATCCTTGTCTGTTTCAACCTCTGTGAATGCCTGTTTATGTCTTTTTTTCTACTGAGTTATCTGTCCTTTTCATATTGAGTAGCCCGAGTCCTTTACATATTGTGTGTGCTAAGCCTTTTTGGTTTTGTGTCATGAATGTCTTCTCCTTAGATTATGCTAGTCTTTTCACTTTATAGTGTCTTTTGATAAACAGAAGATATTTATTCTCATTTAGTTGAACTTACCATATTTTCTTTCATGTTTATTTTGTGTTTTAAGAAAGGGTATAAAAATGCCTGCAACATCTTCTTTTTTTCTTTAATGTTTTATTTATTTCTGAGAGAGAGAGACAGCATGAGCAGGGGAGGGTCAGAGAGGGAGGGAGACACAGAATCTGAAGGAGGCTCCAGGATCTGAGCTAGCTGTCAGCACGGAGCCTGATGCAGGGCTCGAACCCCCAAACCATAAGATCATGACCTGGGCCAAAGTCAGACGCTTAACCAACTGAGCCACCCAGGCACCCCAACATCTTCTTTTAAAAGATGCAAACACCTGTTTTATGTTTTATGATAAGACTCTCAGTAAATTTAGAGGGGAATTTCCTCAGCTTGATAAAGACTATTTACAAAAAGTCTACAGCTAACATCACACCTAATGGTGAGAAGTTTGCAGCTTTCCCACTAAAATCAGGAGCAGGGCAAAGATGTCCCCTCTTACCAATGCTTTTCATCGTCATACTAAAATTCCTAGAAAGTGTAATGAGACTAGAAAGGGAAAAAGAGAGATACAAGTTGGAAAGAAAGAAATAAGCCTGTCTTCATTTGCAGATAATGTGATCATCTATGCAGAAAATCCAAATGCATTAACCACAACCACAACAACACAAAAAACAAACCTTCTAAAACTATGGCAAGGCTGTGTTAATGTAGAAAAGTCCATCATTTTCCTGCATATCACCATCAAACAAGTGAAATTTGAAATTTCATGATACCGTTTATATTTGCACTCTCCCCCAAACTTAACACTTAGGTATAAATCTAACAAAGCCTACATGAGGAAACTATAAAACTCTGATAAAAGAAATCAAAGAAGTAAATAAATGGAGAGATATTCCATGTTCATGGATAGGAAGATTCAATATTGTCAAGATGTCAGTCCTTCCCAACTTGATCTATAGATTCAATGTAATCCCATTTTGTAGATATCAACAAACTAATTCTAAAGCTTATATGGAAAGGTAAAAAAAAATTTCAGAATAGGCATCAGAGTATTAAAGGAGAAGAATAAAGTTGGAGGACTGACACTATATTACAAAGCCTTCTTATAAAGCTACAGTAATCAGGTCAGTGTGGTATTGGCAAAGGAATAGGGAAATAAATAAATGGAACAGAATAGAGAGCCCAGAAATAGATTCACATAAATACAGTCAACTGACCTTTGACCAAAAAGCAAAAGCAACACAATGGGGGGAAAGGTAGTTTTTTCAACAAATAGTTCTGGAACAACTAGACATCCCCTTCCAAAAAAAAGGAGTCTAAACACAGACTTCACAAAAATTAACTAAGAACTGGCCTCAGACCTAACTGTAAAACATAAAACTATAAAATCCTCAGAAGATAATATAAGAGAAAATCTAGATGAACTTGGGTTTGGCAATGACTTTTTAGATACAACATCAAAGGCATAATCCACAAAAAGAAAGAATTGACACGTTGGACTTCATTAACATTTAAAATTTCTGCTCTTAAAAATACTGTCAAGTGAATAGAAAGACAAACCACAGACTGGGAGAAAATATTTACAAAAGATACATCTGATAAAGGATTGTTATCCAAAACATACAAAAAACTCTTAAAACAATAACAAACAACCTGGATGAAAATGGGCTAAAGATCTTAACAGATACCTCACCAGAAAAAGATACACAGACGGCAGGTAAGCATGTGAAAAGATGCTCCACAAGATATGTCATCAGGGAAATGAAAAATAAAACAACCATGAGATGCCACTCCACACCTAGCAGAATGGCCAAAATCCAGAACACTGAGAACACCCAGTGTTGGTGAGGATGTGGAAGAATAGGAACTCTCATTTCATTGCTGGTGAAAATGCAAAATGGTACAGCCACTTTGGAAGACAGTTGGTGGTTTCCTACGAAACCTTACAGACCAGTAATTCCACTCCTTGGTATTTCCCCGAAAGGCTTGAAAACTTATGTCCACACCCCAAGGGTGCCTGGGCAGCTCAGTCGTTTAAGCATTTGACTTCAGCTCAGGTCATGATCTCACGGTTGGTGAATTTGAGCCCTGCGTCGGGTTGTGTGCTGACAGCTCAGAGCCTGGAGCCTGCTTCCGATTCTGTGTCTCCCTTTCTCTCTGCCCCTCCCCCACTCACACTCTGTCTCCGTCTCTCAAAAATAAATAAACATTTAAAAAAATAAAAAAAGCTTATGTCCACACAAAATTTGCACACAGATGTTTATAGGAGCTTTCTTCATTATTGCCAAAACTCAGAAGCAACCAAGAAGTCTTTCAGTAGGTGGATGGATAAATAAACTGTGGTCCATCCAGACAATGGAATATAGAATTAAGCCTCTGCACCATAAGTGCAGACCCTGCTTGGGATTCTCTCTTATTCTGTCTCTCAAAAATAAATATGTAGGGGGACCTGTGTGGCTCAGTTGGTTAGGCATCCAACTTCGGCTCAGGTCATGATCTCACAGTTCGTGTGTTCGAGCCCCGCGTTGGGTTCTGTGCTGACAGCTAGCTCAGAGCCTGGAGCCTGCTTCAGATTCTGTGTCTCCCTCTGTCTTTGACCCTCCCCTGCTCACGCTGTCTTTCTCTCTCTCTCAAAAATAAATAAAACATTAAAAAATTTTAAAAAAGAGGTGAGATATTAAATCATGAAAAGACATGGAGGAAACTTAAATTCATATTTCTAAAAAAAAAGCCAATCTGAAGAAAGTCTACTATATGACCCCATCTATATAACATTCTGGAAGAGACAATACTATAGCAGCAGTAAAAAATCAGTGGTTGCCAGGGTTTGGGAGGAAGGAGGAATAGGCAGAGCACAGGATTTTCAGGGGAATGACACTACTCTGTGTGGACACCATCATGGTGGACACCTATCATTATGCAAACATTTGTTTAAGATCGTAGAATGTACAACACTGAGAGTGAAATGTAATGTTAACTGTGGGCTTTGGGTGATTATGATCTTTCAGTGGAGGCCTATCAATTCTAATGAACATACACTCCAGTGGCTGATGCTGATAATGGGTGAGGCCGTGTGCGGGCAGAGAGCAGGAGCTACCTGGGAAATCTCTTTACCTCTCAATTTTGCTGTCAACCGAAAATTTCTCTAAAACACAAAATCTATTTTTAAAAAAAATTCAAATTTTTGCCTTTCATCTTTAAGTCTTAAATCCCCCTGGATATTGTTTTTGTATATGGTGTGAGGATGGGATCAATTTAATTATTTATCCAATTTCACTGTTTTCTATATGGGCATTCAATTGTCCCAGCACCATTGACACAATCTTACATAATCTTGCTTTGCCCAGGTAGACCACTGAGTCACAGATCAAGGAGAATCTCTCTTAAGTTACAACTAATTTGTCCCTGCGTGAGCCGTTATAGCGCCATCTTGGCTTTCTGGTAATTCACACCTGGTGGAGCAAGTCCTTCACCTTTTGCTTTTATTATCTTAGCCCCTTGGTTTTCTGCATAAATCTTGGAATCAACTTGTCAAGTTCTATGAAAAGCCTTGGAATTCCATTGAAATGATAAATTCATCTGGAGCAAATTCACATCTTAATGATATTAAGCCTTCCTAACCATGTTTGTGGTATGTCTTTCTATTAATTTGGGTCTTCTCTAAAGCTTTCAGTAGCTTTGTTTTTCTCCATAAAATCCTTACACATCTTTTGCTACATTTATTCTATAGGTACTTTACAGTGTTTTTCCTCATGTAAATTACATCTGCTTTTTAAAATTATTTTTTGTTATAACTATTTATTGCAGGTGTACAGAAATGCAACTGAATTTGCCTCTCCACCTCCCTATCTTATTAAATTCTTAGTATTTCTTTTTTTTTTTAATGTTTTTATTTATTTCTAGGAGAGAGAGAGAGAGAGACAGCATGAGCAGGGGGAGGGTCAGAGAGAGAGGGAGTCACAGACTCTGAAACAGGCTCCAGGCTCTGAGCTGGCAGTCAGCACAGCGCCCGACGTGGGGCTCGAACCCACGAACCACGAGATCATGACCCAAGTGCAAGTCGGAAGCCTAACCGACTAAGCCACCCAGGTGCCCCTTAGTATTTCTTTTGAATTTAAATTTTAAAATGTTTGGGGGAGGCTGCAGATAATCATGCTGTAACTTTTTTGTTACCTTTTATCAACTATCTACAAAATAATCTGTTTTGCCTGTAGTGATGTTTCTTTTTCACTTTTCAAATTTTTTTATCCTTGATCAATCCTGCCAGAGGTTTATCAGTTGTTTTAGTCTATTTTGGCTTTGTTGATTTACTTGCTTTATAGTTCAGATTTCCACCATCTTTATTTTCTTTATTTTGGGAAATGACATTCTATTTTATTTTTCTACTTTTTTCTATATACTTACTTTTTAGCCTTTCTCTTCTTTTTGAAGATATAGGCACTTAAGGCACAAAGCAACATCTTTAGCTCCCCCAAAAGTTTTTAAATATAGCATATTAACTATTGTTCTGTTCTATGTATTATTATTTAATTTCTTTTAATTATCCTTTGACTTGTAAGTTATCTAGAAGTCTGGTTTTTAAATTTCCAAATGTATGGGACTTTTATTGGTAAAAATTTTAGATGTTTTATTTATTTTTGAGAGAGAGAGAGAGAGAGAGAGAGAGAGAGAGAGAGTGAGCAGGGATGGGACAGAGAGAGGAGGAGCAGAATCCGAAGCCGTCATCACAGGGCCTAATATGGGGGCTCAAATCCACAAACTGTGAGATCATGGCCTTAGCTGAAATCAGAAGCTTAACCAACTGAGTCACCCAGGCACCCTTCAAATGTATGGGACTTTTAAAGATGGACTTTATGTTAGTGACTCCTAACTTAGTTACATTCTGATCAAAGAATATGCTACCTACACTGTATGTGACCTATCCTTTAACATTTGTTGCACTTATTTTGATGGCCAATTATGTGATTAATGTTTTTTGGTTATCCATGTGCAGTTTGCTTGGGAAAATGTATATTCACTAGTTGTGGAGCAAAGAATTCTATATATGGCCACCAACCAAGCTTGTTAATCATGTTACTAATTTTTTGTCTGCTTAATCCATTGTTAATTGAGAAAGAATACTTGAAGTCTTTAACTGTGATGATGGGTTTGCTATCTTCTCCCAGTATTTCCATCAAATTTTGCCTTATATGTATACTGGGGCTATGTTATTCAGTGCATACAAGTTTAGAACATCTTCTAAGTGAGTAGAACCTTAAATTATAAGGCTGTGATCCTATTGCTAATAGTGTGTTTTTCATCTAGGGTTTCCAGGGTGGCTCACTGTGTTGAGCTTTTGACTCTTGATATCAGCTCAGGTATGATCCCAAGGTTGTGGGATCAAGCCCTGCCTCAGGCTCTGTGCTGACAGCTCAGAGCCTGGAGCCTGCTTTGGATTCTGTGTCTCCCTCTCTCTCTCTCTGCCCCTCCCCTGCTCATGTCCTATCTCTTTCAAAAATAAATAAACATTAAAACAAACAAACAAATAAAATAAAACAAACAAACAAAAATTTAGTTTGATATTAATATACCCACCCCAACTCTCTTTTGGTCAGTATTGGCTTAATGTATGCTTTTTCCTTTTCTTTAAACTTCATCTTTTCTGGATCCTTATATTTTAGGTGTGTTGTTTATAAATATCACATAGCTGAGTTTTGTTTCTTTAACTCAACTCTCTTTGAACTAGTAACATTGATACATTGATATTTGTTTTGATTATTTATATATTTGATCTGTTTTTGTCTTGTTTGTAATTTTATTGGTACGATTTTTTTTTCTGTTGCCTTTTTGCTCTTTCGTTGCCTTTTTGAATGGAATTTTTCTGTTCATTTTTTAGTAATGCCTTTTTTGCATGTGTTGAAATTTATGAACCCCATTTCTGTTATTCTGGTGAATACTTTAAATGTTACTCACAAAATTTTAACTCTATAAAATCTAGAATTAAACACTCTCTTCATTCCATCTTTAATCAAGTACCTCAGACTACTTAGACTCTCATTAGCCCTCCCAATTTATAGTCTGCTCCTTTTTAAATCCCACAATTCATGTATTTCATAACTTTTTTAAAATACAGACAATATTCGTTTCAATTTATCAAAGTAGTTACCGTTTTATTTGCTTACTATTCTTCCCTACATCTCTGACCAATTTTTCTGGGATCAGATCTATTTTTCTTTTCTTTTTCTTTTTTTTTTTAATGTTTTATTTATTTCTGAGAGAGAGAGGCAGCATGAGCAGGGGAGGGTCAGAGAGAGAGGGAGACACAGAATCAGAACCAGGCTTCAGGTTGTGAGCTGTCAGCACAGAGCCTGACATGGGGCTCGAACCCACGAACTGTGAGATCATGACCTGGGCCAAAGCCGACTGAGCCACCCAGGCACCCCTAGATCTATTTTTCTTAAAGGATCTCTTTAGAAGTTGCTTTGGTGAAAGTGTGTTGGTTTTTTTTTTTTTAAATGTTTAATTTATTTTTGAGATAGAGATAGAGACAGCATGAGCAGGGGAGGGTCAGAGAGAGAGGGAGACACAGAATCTGAAACAGGCTCCAGGCTCTGAGCTATTCCTCAGCACAGAGCCCGACGCGGGGCTTGAACCCACGAACCGTGAGATCATGACCTAAGCCGAAGTCGGACGCTTAACCTACTGAGCCACCCAGGCACCCCAAAAGTGTGTTGGTTTTAAAATAGCCCTTTTCTTCGTCTGAAAAATGCCTTTAATAAAATATAATGTTGTGGGGTGCACAGTTCTAAGTTAACAGTTATTTTTTCAAAATGCTTTGAAGATGTTATTCAAGTGTCCTCTGGATTTTATTGTTGTTATTGAGAAGCTTGCTTTCAAACTAAGAGTTACTCCGTCACGGATGATCTGACTCTTCCTTCTGGATGTCTTTAACATCTTCTCCTTGTTTTGGTTGTTCTTCAATTTAAGCACGTGGTGTGTGTGTGTGTGTGTGTGTGTGTGTGCAGGTACACACACAGAAGGGGGCCTTGGAGATCTCCCCTATGTCTCACGATCTCAGCAATGCTCTAAATAGTCTATTTTAATCACAATCCAGTTGTTTCGTAAGAGGAAGGTCCTTTAGAGCACCGGCCGGCCCTATTCTAGAAGCAGGGGTCTGTATGCCTGTTTATCTGGGCACAATCCTCTGTGTGCACACTTGTGTGGTGTAAACCCCTGGGCACGCTGTCTGCTGTACGCATACATCCGCGTGTGCGCCTTTGGTGTGCACATCCCTCTGCGATTCTGCTAGTTCAAGTGTAAGCCTTTCAGCTCGGGGCCTTTGCTGTCAGTTTCTCACCACCTCCCGACAAGCTCCCCTACCTCCCCCCTTCCCCCCCCCGCACAGTCAGCACCCACTGGCTGCCCTCCGGTGTTTTTCAGCTGGGGGGCGGGGGGAGGGAGAGTGCTGGGGCCTCGGCGGTGACCCAGGCCTGCCTCACTGTGCCCCTCTGTCCTCCCCAACGGTCTCTCCCACAGCTCCGCCCCCACGGGCTGCACGTCCTTCAGCATCAATGCCTCCCCAGGAGTGGTCGTGGATGTGGCCCTCGGCCCCCCAGCCAAGAAGAAAGCCACGGGCTCCTCCAAGTGGTCCCTGGACCCCAGCCTGGAGGTGAGCCTGAGGATGAGAGCCGCCAGCGACAGCACAGGCGACCAGAAGGTGAGGGCGGCAGCTGCGGTGTGGGACGTGGAAGGAGGTCAGCAGGTCGCAGCGGGTGGCTACTCACAGGCTGTGCCGCGTGGGCCCCCAGCCCCTGCCCGGCCGGGCTCCCTCCCCTCTGGATATCTGTGACAACCGTCCCAGCCCCAGCAGCCTCACACACACAAGATACAGAGAAGCCAGGGGCTTGCGGAGGTGAGGGCTTTGACTCAGTCCATCCATTCAGCAAGTGTTTACTATTCACCTCCTACATGCCAGGCTCTGCCGGGCACCGGGGGTACAGAAGGGGTCAAGACAGGTGAGGCTGCAGACCACACGGGGCTTACAACCTAGATAAACTACAGGGAAGCAACCGGGATGGTGGAGAGCGTATGAGGCCACAGCCAGCGGCCCTCGGAAGCGCTGGGCCGAATGGGCACGAGCGATCGGCCTAAATCAACAGAAATATATCCCTTCTGGAGGACAGAGTCCAAAATCACACTTGTCGCGGATTTAAGGCCTCCCCGGATAATCCGTGACACTCTCCTTCCAAGACCCTTAACAATTACCTCTGCAAAGACCTTTTTTCCAAACAAGGTCACATTCACAAGTTCCAAGACATATCTTTTGGGGGGACAGCCGTTCAACCCACTGTATCCCCTTTAACTGTAGATAAGCTCACGAGGAACCCCCCCTGGGGTTCTGGGCCCATGAGTACTTGTTTCCAGCAGGACAGGACAGGCAGTCTGCCCCTTGGATGGAAAGTTGTTGCCTGCTGTCGGAGTGGAGAGTTTGTACATCAAAGTAGGTCCATGAGGGTGCAATCAGGGAAAACTTCCTGGAAGTGGCAAGCTGAAGGATGGTAGAAATGACCCACCTGAGAGAGGGAAAGTGGAGTGAGAACTCTACATGGGCTCTGCGGTGGGTGTGCACACGATAGATGAGATGGTCAGGCATGTGTTGGGGAAACTGAAGAAGATGTGCACGGCAAGAAAAGAGGGTGAAGAGGAAAGTGGGGGAGAGAGGAAGCCAGTATTAGAGGGTTTGGCAGCAGCACCTCATTTTCTGAGGGCAACAGGAAACCAGTGACAACCTGTCATCCACGGGGTACCAAGTCTGNTCCAGGCAGAAGTGTGGAGGCTGATGCCATGGTCTAGACGTGAGGTCACGGTGGCTGTGACACTTCCCTGGATCCCCATTATCCACAGGACAGACCCAAACACCCCAGTCCATCCCTCAGAGCAAGGCTTCCTGTGGTCACAGCCCTGAGGATTTGCTTTGGGGAACTCCCCTCGCCATTTTGCTTGCAAGTGTCAATCCTGACGCTCCGCCCCCTCCCTCCTCTCCCCGCCCCCCCCAGGGCGGGCCAATCAGATCCACTCTTCCTGGATTTTGAACCTTGGGCGGGGTGCATGGGGAGAAAGGATGTGCGGGCTGGTATTTCTTCGTCTCCAAGGCACCTGCCCCCAAGAGACCATCTCGCGTCTAAAACCCCCGCTCCCCAGACCCTCCGAGGGCTCGGGGCGCCAGCCTTTCCAAGGTCGGGCTCTTTAGGTCCCCGCTCGCCCTCTGCTTGCCGGAGGGGCTTACAACCTGCTCTCCCTCTGAGGCCTCCTCCACCACGTCTCCAGGGCCGGAGCCCCTACTCCTCTTCCAGGGTCGGCCTCACAGTGTACCCCCTGATCCAGCCTCCGCGGACTCAGCCCTTCCATTTCTGGGATCCCATAGGGCCCACTTCTTTCTTTAATTTTGTAAGGTTTATCTATTTTTGAGAGAGAGTGTGCGCGCGAGCAGGGGAGGGGCAAAGAGAGAGGGAGATGCAGAATCCAAAGCAGGCTTCAGACTCTCAGCTATTAGCACGGAGCCCGATGAGGGGCTCGAACCCACCACCTGCAAAATCATGCCCTGAGCCAAAGTTGAACCCTCAACCGACTGAGTCCCCCAGTACTTGAGGCCCCTTGGCGCCCACCAGTTGGAGAGCTCCTTACAGGCTGGGGCCACTCCCTGCTCCTCCTTGTCTCCTCAGCATCCCACCCTGCGCTGGCAAAGAGCAGGGGTCCAGTTACTGTTTGTTGAATGACTAATAGAAGACATTCATGGTTTGCTCTGCCTTTTAGGTTCAGATTTCATACTATGGACCCAAGACCAGCCCGGTCCAAGCCCTGCTCTATGTCACAGGTGTCGGTAAGTGAAGAACAGGATCGTGGGGTGCCACTGCCCCCCTCCACACACACACACACCCGTGCAAGGCATCACTCCAGGAGAAACTACACCCTGGATCTCACTTTAGTCTGAGCAGAAAAAAGGGACGATTTCTAGCTGATCGTATGTCTGGTGCTTCACAAACATTCCCTCCCCCATCAGTGAGCTGTAAAGAAATTCAACTGGGGGAAGAAGGAGGGCATTTACATAGTGTTCAATTACACCTTAATCTTTTCTCAACTCAGGAAGTGGTACATGTATTTTCCCTATGTGAGTCTCTACACCTTTTGATACCTCAAATACTTATAAGGAAAGTAGATGATGACACTGTCTTATACAATAATATATAAACCAATGCTCCCCGCATACCATGACTTACCTTCCATCGCTCCCATTCTGCCATAGCAATGATCCACCCAGACTCATATTTATTTAATATTCTTCTTTAAATAAAGTATATTTTCTAATGTGACCTCATCATGAACAGTAATTTTATAAGATTGTTATTACCACTTACATGTCCATTAAATATACGAACAACATGTGGAAACTTCAGGTTTCGTTTCATTAATGAGATTCCTTAATGAATTAGTTTCATTCATTAATACATGTTTATTTCATTGGTATGCATTTAAATAATATGAACAATAGAGCACTAATTCTATAGCAGCCACTGTGCTAAGACTTTACATTTAAACCGTGCAACAATCCAGTGAAATTGGTAGTTATATCCCATTTTACAGATGAGGAAATGGAGGCACAAGAGACAGACAGAGCTGCCTAAGTTCCTGCAGCTGGTTAGTGAGGGAGCCGGGAAATGGAGAGCATTAAACTCTCTGCTGTTCTGACCCGACAATGCTACATGGCTCTGGGTGTGTGTAAAAGGTCATCCAGGTCAACTTCACACTGAGCTCACAAGGTCATTACATATGCTGTACATAACACCTTACATGTGCACTCACATGCGCCGATGAGGGTGGGAGGGATTTAGAAACAGGTGTATGCTTTCTCGGACTTGACATTTGCATAGAGAGGGGTATGTCTGTGGCCGTGATTTGTCCCCAGTACAGTCATAATACACATGAAGAAGAGTCAGGTGAGGCTGTCCCCCTCACCCCAAGGACACCGGGGGCTGGAGTTGGGGCCAGAGGTCTTTGGGGGCCCGGGGAGGTATCCTTGCAGCAAGCATCCCCTTGGGGGCAGCTGGGAATTCTTTCCAAAGCCCTGAAGGTGGCTAGACACATAGGGTCCAGTTGGCATCAGAGCTGTGGCCAGTCTCCCTGCAAAGGGAAATGGGTGTGGCCAGAAGCCCCAGGTCTCCTGAGTTGCCGTCAAACGTCTTCTTGGGGGGCATGGGGGTGTCTTTGAACTTGTATCTCTTCTGAAGCTACGCAGTGCAGGCAATCTCCCGGGGGGAAGGATTATCCACCCGGGCCAGGCTGAGTGCCTTGATCTTGTCCCTTCACCAACCCTCTCCTCTTACTCGGTGGGCCCGCAGAAATCTCGTTGAGCGCCGACATCTCCCGCACTGGCAACGTGAAGCCTGCCCGAGCCCGGAAAGGCCAGGTACGTTCAAGGCCGTGGACGCTCCCGATGCGCCCTAACTCCTTTGGGTTCTCCTCTGGCGCCCCCTGCTGGTGACGGCAGGAATGGCCGCCTGTCCCTGTAGGAAGAAGAAGGGAGAGAAGAAAACTACAAATCACCGTGTCCATTTTGATTTCTATATTCCCCGTCTCTCTTGCAAAAGCTAGATTTTCACCAGTTGTGAGTTCAGAGCATGTGATGTCCTACAAATTGGAAATGACAGAGTCATCCAGCTAATGCTGGCAGTTCTTAACTCTGGCAAAAAATTAGAAAAATAAATCTCCCACCTGGGGCTTTCTGGGCCGGTGGGAGAGATTCCCATGGTGCCCTCACCAGAGTGACGGGAAAGGAAGAACTGGCAGGGGGCAGGGGAGGGAAGGAGTCAAGTGCGGGCAGAGAAAGTATGTCGCTGAAAGATGGAGCTGTGTGTGCAGAGGTGAGGCATCCAGGCAGTCCTAACTGGGGGCTGCGGATGATAAACTCAGGGTGTCCCTGAAATCCCAAAGCTTCCCGCACGATTTAATGCTGGTGTGCATGCTGGACGGACAGGATCTGTCCCAAGAGGAAGATCCCTCTGTGGAGTCAGCCGAGGGCAGAGGGAAGAATTACCATCAGACCAGTGGGCTCCATGCTTATGTCTCACCCAATACCAGTCGCTCCCTGGGGGTGAATCCTGTCCTGCAAACAGAACATCATCGCATTAGATCCCTCCGGGGAGGGGCGCCTTAATTGGCTTTAATCTTTGGACAGACAGCAATTGACTGCTAAGAATAGTATCCACACTTTGGGGAATGAGTAATTAAGAGTTCACGTAAGAGTAGCTATTTAGATTAGAATCTTGACACAAAATTTAGCTCAGTTTGGTTTGCCCATCAGACAGGTTTTTAAAGCTGTTAAGATCAATTTTATTGTCTTGGGCTCTTTTTCTTTTTAAAGTTTATTTATTTATTTGTGGAGCAGGGGCAGAGAGAGAGGGAGAGAGAGAATCCCAAGCAGGCTCCGTGCTGTCAGAGCCTGACACAGGGCTTGAACCCACAAATTGTAAGATCATGACCTGAGCCAAAGTCAAGAGTTGGATGCTTAACTGACTAAGCCACCCAGGTGCCCCTCTTGGGGCCTTTTTATGAGGAGATGAATTGCATTTTTGGTGAATTTGTTTGGGATTTTTGGAGCAGGGACAATCCCCTCTTGGGACTCAAGAATTACCTGATGTATGGGGCACGTGAGTGGCTCAGTTGGTTAAGCGTCTGACTTCGGCTCGGGTCATGATCTCACGGTTTGTGGGTTCAAGCCTCGCGTCAGGTTCTGTGTGGACAGCTAAGAGCCTGGAGCCTGTTTCGGATTCTGTGTCTCCCTCTCTCTCTGCCCCTCCNCCTGATGTGGGAGCGAGATGTGTAAACTGCACAAGGCTATCGGGGCACTGGGTGGGGGTGGAGGGCGCACACGGCTTTTTTGAACGTGCCCGGTCTCGGCTGTCCACAGAGGACCTGGACCTGGGGCCCCCGCGGGCAAGGCGCCATCCTGCTGGTGAACTGCGACAAGGACAATCCCCGATCTTCCACCATAGACTGCAGGGATGAGGAGGTGCTCGACAGCGAAGGTAAGGACTCCCGGCTCCCAGCCTCACCCCTGCCCAGAAAGCTAATGGAACTAGAGCTTTGTCTTTTTGTAAAGCCCTTTTGTCTACACAGCCTGAGCTTTGTAACAGAAATGGGTTATTGGAAGCATGTTCTTGTCAGCTTGTCCGTTGTATAAAAGGAGTGGACAGGGGTCCCGAGAGGGCAAGCCACCCACCCAAGTTCACACAGCAGCCAGAGAAGAGCTGGGACTAGTTCTGGGTCTCCCCACGCCTCCTCCGGGCCCCATGCTCCCGTCCGCTGCCCACAACCCGAGTTTCTGCTTTTGGGTCAAACCTGGGACCTGAAACAATTCAAAATGAAAGCCTACCGCCCCCAAACTCATGTCCGAGCAGCCCTGAGCCCCTGCCACATGCTGGACGCCGCTGTGACCGCTTCAGAATCAGTAACTCATTTCATCCTTCAGTGCTTGGAAGTGTATCCTGTCCTCACCCCATTTTACAGATGGGGAAGTTAAGCAGTTCGCTTCAGGTCACATAGCCAGGAAGTCACAGGTTCAGGATTTGAACCCAGACATCCCAGTGCCAGGGCACAAGCACGGTGGTGGGGGCAGGGTCTCTGCTGGCAGCCCCCTGAGGTGGCTGGGATGGAAGGCACACTTCCCCGGGGAGGAGGGTGCTAAGTGGGGGGGCGGGGGGCTTCCGAGGGAGTGGCTAGGAGAGCACAGACACAGATGATGTTAAAGTTGCACACGCTCGTCTCGGCCTGGTGCCCGGGGCACCTCCATGCGGTGCCTGGCACAGAGTGATAATGAAAATAGCCAGTGCCCCGTGTGGACACCCCCAGGACGCTGGCTGTTCCAGGAAGCACTTTGCACGCATGACCTTGCTCTTCCCTCCCCGTGGGCGCGGCTCGTAGCTCTGTTCACTGATAACGAAGCAGAGGCACCGAGAGCTGAAATAATGCCCAGGCTCGCACAGACCCGGGGCTCAGACCCACCGACTCCAATTCTCTTAACCCGGTGACTGTTGTCCAGCAGTGACTACTGTCGTCCAGCTCCGCTCTCCCCATGCCTTTGTCGCCCACTATTCAGGTTCCCTCGGGCCCAGGGGAGAAGCCTGTCTGCTCCTTCATTCCACAAATAGTTATCAAGCAACCTGCCATGTCCTAGTCATTGTTCTAGGTGTTTCTAGGTGCTTCTAGGCTCTAGGAGCTGGAGACAGAGCAATGAACAAGATAGCTGGGTTGGGGCACCCGGGGGGCCTTAGGTGGTTAAGCGTCTGATTCTTGATTTCGGCTCAGGTCACGATCTCATGGTTTGTGAGTTCAAGCCCCATGTTGGGGTCTGAGCTGGCAGCACGGAGCCTGCTTGGGGTTTTCTCTCTCTCCCTCTCTCTCTGCCCCTCCCCACTTGTTCTCTCTCTCTCTTAAAATAAATAAACATCAAAAAAGTATTTATTTATTTATTTTTAATGTTTATTTTTGAGAAAGAGAGACAGAGTGCGAGCAGGGGAGGGGCAGAGAGAGAGAGGGAGACACAGAATCCAAAGCAGGCTCCAGGCTCTGAGCTGTCAGCACAGAGCCTGACATGGGGCTCGAACCCATGAATCACGAGATCATGTCCTGAGCCGAAGTTGGACACTTAACCGACTGAGCCACCCAGGCGCCCCAGCATTAAAAAACATTTAAACAACATAGTTGTGGCCCCTCCTTCACGGACCTTATATGCTAAGCTCACCGTAGCTGGAGAAGACCAAAAACTTAATTAGCTTTAATTCCAAAATGAATTTTAGAAAGAGCATAAAGAAAAGGAAACCGGGCAACAAGGTAAAGGGGGGCCCGAGGGGGGCGGTGGGCAAGGAACGGGTCTCAGGCCCCGCCCTTCTCACCCCAGACCTGCAAGACATGTCCCTGGTGACCCTGAACACGAAGACCCCCAGGGACTTCTTCGCCAAGCACCAGCTGCTCCTCCACGTGGCCAAGTCGGAGATGGACAAAGTCAGGGTGTTCCAAGCCAGCCGTGAGTCATCCCTCACTGTCATCCTGGTGTCCCCGTCCCGCCCCAGGACAGCCCCTTCACACCCCGCTTTGGCGAGTAATTCCTGGGCCCCTGTTCTGTGGCACGTTCTTAGAGCCAAGGATGCGACAGTGAGCAAGATGCACTTCTCTGCCGCTCCCTTCTAGCAAGGGCACACAGATGACATGCAGACAGACACTAACATCATGTCTGGTGCTCGTGAGCGCTGAGGACATAATCCCCTCCCGGGGGCTGCCGTGCTTGTGTCCGTCTCTTCCTCTCTGCCACGCGCACGCACGCACACACATAGGACTCTTGCTTACACAGACTGTCGAATCTGAGCTGACTGCGGNAGGACATAATCCCCTCCCGGGGGCTGCCGTGCTTGTGTCCGTCTCTTCCTCTCTGCCACGCGCGCACGCACACACATAGGACTCTTGCTTACACAGACTGTCGAATCCGAGCTGACTGCGCGTGGCATGTCATGCTTTGGTCTCCCGCCTCCTGCTAACCAGAGGCCGCATTAACTTCGCAGCAGCTCACACCTGCTCCTGAGCGCAGGGCTTGTTGGAGGCGCAGGGCACGGAGCTAAGCACATATGAACGCTCCTGTACCCATGTCACTTTCCTCTCGGTGGGCTGAGAGACAATGCATGGAATAAGTAAGTAAAACAGCTAGCGTCTGATGGCTGTGCAGAAGGGGGTGTAGATGAGGGGCAGAGTCTGGGGCTGTGAGGAGAGGAGGTGGGGGAACGCTTCCTCCCTAAGGTATCATTCGAGCAGAAGGAGGTGCGGGAACAGCCACACAGACACTCAGGGGAAGGGCACTCCATGCAGAGGGAACCGCAAGTGCAAAGGCCCTGAGGCGGGATGGTGCCTGGGGGCTTGAGGAAGGCAGGGAGGCCAGTGAGGCTGGAGTGCGGTACTCGAGGGTTAACATGGAAGATGAGGGTGAAGAAGGAAGGGGAAGGGCCGGCTCAGGTAGGCATGGGATGACTTTGCCTTCTCATCTCTGGGGGGCGGGGGGAGCCCATCTGAGGGCTCTCTGCAGAGGCACAACTTGATCTGACTTACTTCCAATCTAGGTCAAAGTAATTAGACTGACCTTGACGTGGTGACAAACCAACTCTTTGCCTCTGCTGAGGCCTCACCTCCTCCAGGAAGCCTTCCCTGGCCCTCTGGGGTTCCCTCCATCCAGCGCTTATTACCCTCTGTGATTCTGTCTCTGCTCCTCCTCAGTCACCCCAGAGACTGTGACTACCTCCCTGGCCTCCCCCAGTGTCAGCTGAGAGCAGGTGCTCAGGAATGAATGAATGAACGAATGAATGAATGAACGAACGAACGAATGAACCATAATGTCTATTGGACTTGAAGGTATATGTTTGGGAATGGCTCAGGTACCCCCACCCCCACCCCGTTACTCGACCCCCGAACCCCCAGGTGGCGATGTCCCATCTAGCACTTTAAGTTTCTTTCTCTGAGTAGCTGTGACCTGTCATTGCGACAGTGGTGGCCCTGGGACGGCATCACAGCAGCGGGGAGAAGGCCTGAGCCTCCCTTCTCTCTTCTAGGAGGCAAACAGACCTCCAGGTACAGGCCGGTCCTGGGGCCGAAGCAGCCCTGTCACCCCCTGGAACTCCCGGGGGGCCAGCACAGCACGGACTTCTACGTGGAGGGCCTCGCTTTCCCGGACGCCAACTTCCCGGGGCTCGTTTCCCTCACTGTCTCCCTGCTGGACACCTCCAACCCGGTAGGCTAAGATGGCAGCCCAAGTGGGGGTGGGGACCTGGGTCACCAGGCACGGGTCCTGTAGGGGAGGGGGCTCCGAACAGCCTCTGGGACGTGCTGGGTGTCGGGCCCTGGCTACGCCCACAGCCCTCCCCCTCCCCACGCCTCGCAGGAGCTGCCCAAGACCCTGGTCTTCCAAGACAGTGTGGTCTTCCGTGTGGCCCCCTGGATCATGACCCCCAACACCCAGCCCCCTGAGGAGGTGTACGTGTGCAGGTGAGGGTCCGGGGTGTCAGCGGCGGGGCCCAGGTACCCCGGGAGGGGCCCTGGGTGCTGGCCACGCCCCCTCCCCCCATCTGCTGTGTGAATGGGGAGAAATGACCCTTAGCGTAGTGGGCTGAGGGCTTCTGGCCAGTTTGGAAGAAGCAGGTGGGGAAGATGGCTGTTGCTGGCGTTTTGTTCTCACTCCCCTGCCCTGATGCATGCGGGGGCTGCTGTCTCTGCCTAAGGACTATAGAATGTGCCAGACCTGGCGGACAAAAACCCTCAGTCCGCGAGCCAGGCTTCCCGGGCGTCCGCACCAGAGACCGTTTGAAATGCATGTTCCTGGCCAACCCCAGAACCGTGGGGTCTTGGGTCTGGGGATGGGGCCCATCTGCCCATTAACATGCAGCTCTGGGGCGCCTCAGCCTCCACCCTGCCGTCTGAGAGCACCTGTTAAGCATCCTGGGGTCTCGAGGGACCCTCCCCTCTCTTCTTCTAGCCGCTTGAGTCACCCAGTGGTCAGGACACGGGCTGGAAGCCAGCAAGGCCTGGGGACAAATCTCGGTGCTCACCCCCAGGGGGCATGACCTTGGGCATTGACCCCTCGTTCTGGCTTCTCAGTGGAAGGAGGGTCCCTGCAAGTTCCCCTCGTGGATTATGCAAGAGTTCAGTGAGATGCTTGCGAAGAGCAGAGAGACAGGCTGAGCCAGGCGTCTCCAGCCAGGCCACGGGCACCCAAGCAGCCACTGTGCCCCTCGTCAACTCCGTCCAGGCCTGAGCTCCTGCTCCCTCCCCAGGGACCCTGCGGAGGCCAGCTGCCCCCTCAGAGCCTGGCCAAGGCCACTGGCCACCGAATCCAGAGCACTAAGGAGCTTCCTTTCCACTCTGTCTAGGATGTTTGAAAATGAGGACTTCCTGAAGTCAGTGACTGCGCTGACCAACGAAGCCAAGTGCAAGCTGACCATCTGCACCAGGGAGCAGAGCATGGAGGACCGGTGGGTGCAGGTGCGTGGCCCCGGGGCCAGAGGAGCTGCGACACGCAGGATGGATGCTGCTGAGGATCAAGGGACCCCGGGGCACCCAGGCTCCTAGGGCTTGGCCCCGTGGCTTGCTGGCCACCCTCCCCGACATGGGCAGGAAGCGAGGAGCCCCTGAGGGTCCCGGCATCTGGGGGCTCAGGCAAGCAATTCAACTGCATGCCTGCCACAGTCACCAAGATGCGAGCAACCTTCCTGCCTGGAAACTCAGAAGCATCTGGAAATGATGCAAAGCTCGGGGGCTGGAGCGCAGTGGGTCCCTCCGGTGGCCCTTCCTCCCAGCCAGCCTTCATGGGCTTAGCCACCATGCCTGGCCACGCCCTGCTCTGGCACCCGCTCCTTGGCCTGCCTCTAGGCCCCCCCGCCCCCGACCTGGCTGCCCCTCACCTTAGGCCAGCCTGCTGGCCGCACTGTAGCCCCGCTCTGTTTCTGCACCAGGCTCTTCCATCATGCTATGAGCTTCGCGAGGTCAGGGACCGAGTCTCACTCAGCTCAGCACCCAGTGCCTGGCACGGGGCAGTGGCTGCAGGCAGCCGGCGGGCTGGCTGAACCTTCTTGCCCCTCCCCTGCTTTCTCGGGCTCTTTGCCCTTCCATGCCATTCACCCTGCCCCCACCTCAGTGCCTTTGCTCATGCTGCTCCCTCTCCTCTGTCCTCCCTGTTCCCATCCCCCACGTCTGGGTCAGGCTCATACAATCCCAGCTTGAAAGCTTCCCCTCCCCCAATTTCCCCATCCCTCTCCTAACCCCACACATGAACCCTCTCTTCCTTTTTCATCGTTCCATGTTAAGTTGGATTGAATGGCGCGAAATTGCTAACTGCACGATTTTTGACCTTCAGGGGTTGGGCCTAATAGTAGTCACATCCGGCTACCAGAATGTGGGCGGGACTTGCACCATGGATCATTTCCCAGCCCTTCCTGCTTCTGCCCCACAGGCTAGGCTGGGTCTGAGCTGCCCCCGCTCTGGGGGGGGGCGGATTCTCTTACTCCCACCCTCGGGCCTCACCTTAGCAGAGCACCAGGAGCCCTCCTGTGTGTTCCAACAGACCCTCACCTTCCCACCCAGCACTTTCTCACACTGGGTGCTACATGCTGGGCTCCCTGAGGGCAGGGCCCAGGGCTCACCAGGGCCCCAGCACCCGCATCACGGGCCGAGCACCTGCATCAGGGGCCCCAGCACTCACCAGGAGTGGGGGTGTACTTGCTTGTGCAAACACAGGATAATGAGCTCCGCTTCCTCAGAGCCCCTTCTCTGGGGTGGAATTTGCCCTTGGCCACGGCATTGGGGGTGGGGGTAGATGGTTTACATCCCCCTCCATCCCTGCACTGGGTGTCACAACCCACACGGCACCCATATCAGCCTTCCTTCCACTCACTCTCCGCAGGATGAAATGGAGGTGGGCTACATCCAAGCCCCGCACAAGACACTGCCTGTGGTCTTCGACTCTCCGAGGAACAGAGGCTTGAAGGAATTCCCCATCAAATGCCTGCTGGTACGTGCTGGTGGGGCCAGAGCTGCTGAGATCCCCTTCCCCTCCTCCCGGCCTGTCCCCCCCACCAACGGCGGTCCCTGTGGCTGAGCCCCCCCGGCTCCGCAGCTGCTGTTCCTGCTTGAGGGGCGATCGCGCAGGGGGGCTGTGTTATTTTCGTCATTGCCAACATGAGATCCGACCCTTCCTTTCCCGAAGCTCTTTCCAGCCGTGAGCTCAGCCTGTCCTCAAAACAACCCTGCCAGGGACGCAGGTCAGGCCTAGGCATCCTTGGACCTCTGAAGATACTCTTGTTGCGAGGTGGAGGTGGAGCGGGGACCAGAACCTTCCCTAGGGTCCAGCTGGAGGGTCTGGCCTTTGGGGGTGCTCTGTCTGCGGTATGGTGTGGGCTTGGGGATCAGAGTGGTCATTTCCTGGATGTGACTGTGCGCGTGTTTGGGGGTGGAGGGGGTGACATCTTGGCTGATCGGCCGGACTCGCCCGGCAGGTCTGTGCAAACTCAGCACAGAATTATAATAATAACAGTGACATCTCTTGAGCCCGTGTTCTGTGTCAGTCAAAGTGCCAAATCCTTTATCTGCACTGACTCATTTAATGTGTCCAACCACCTCTCATCTAGATGTTATCACTAGGCCCATTTTACAGATGAAGAAACTGAGGCTCAGAGAGGTGAAGCAGCTTTTTCAGGGTCACACAGGAAGAGAGGAGAAGCTTTGTGAGCTTTGTAACCAGCATGGCCGCCAGGCCCACGTTCCAGGCTGATTCGGGGTGTCCAGGGAACATAGGGGAGAGTGTGGGGTGCAAGGTTTGCTCTGATGCATGGCTTCCTGGGGAGCACCCTGAGCCCCAGGGAAGGGGTGGAAGCTTTGAAAAAAATCTGCGTTCAACTCAGCAACTTGTGTGCGTCTGGCTCACGCTTCTGGGCTAAGTGGTGCTGAGGCAGAGATTTTGCTGCATCCACGGTGTCTCTCCGCACGAATCAGGTTAATCCTGTTTCAGGACCATGGGGATAGATGAGCCAGATGCCGTTGGGGCCTTCGTCCCTCCCTCTGTCTTCAGCCCTCTCTGCTCGGTGGCCCGTCTCTCACTTTGACAATCTGAGTGTGATAAAGGTCAGATTCTCTGGTGTCACAAGCCAAATGTCCAGAGTCCTGTGGGCAGACAGACGCCTCAGCATGGGTGTCCTATCCTCTCCCACACCCGGCCTTGGACGAGGGGCTGCGGCGTTTGCTGAGGCGGGCGTGTCTGCGGGATTCCGACTCCCACCCCTCAGGAAAAGAATTGGGATAAAAGTCAAACTTGTCACCAGGCAACAACCCCCTCTGCTTTTCCAGACACATCACGAGCCGCTTTCCCGGCCCCTTACCCAGCTCCAGCCCCACTGGCCTCCTTCCTGTTCTCCAGATGCGCCCAATTGCCCAATTGTACTCGCCTCATTCGCATATGCTGTTCCCTTTGCCTACAATGCTCTTCCCGCTTCCCACATCCCATGACGTACTGTGTCCCAGCCTCCTCAGTGAGGTCATCCCTAACCATGCAGGACGCCCCGCCCCAGCCCCTGGCATTCTCGACCACAGCGCCTTGTTGGTTTCTTTGGGGGTGTTTTGTGACAAATCCCTGACTGGCTACTTCCGTGATAGTGTCTGTTTCCCTGCTAGACTGTCAGCAGCAGGAGGGCAGGGCCCGAGGCCGGGGCACCCGTCCCTGTGCACAGGGCAGTTTGCACGCAGTTTGACACGCGGTGGGTGCTCCTCCCAAAAGACAATGTCAGTAAATTTTGGACACCCGTCTGTGGAAAGCCAGCAGCACTTACCATAAATAGAAGGCAGCCAGAAGGTAAATAGGATCAAACAAAATTATGTTATGAAACCAGCTCGGGGGCGCCAGGGCGGCTCAGTTGTTAAGCGTCCGACTTCGGCTCAGGTCATGATCTCCTGGTTCATGCGTCGAGCCCCGCGTTGGGCTCTGTACTGACAGCTCAGAGCCTGGAGCTGCTTCAGATTCAGTGTCTCCCCCCTCTCTCGGCCCCTCCCATGATCGCGCTCTGTCTCTCTCTGTCTCTCAATGATAAATAAACATTAAAAAAGAAATTAAAGCCAGTTCAGTAGGAATGAGTGCAAGTGCGAAGCCAAAGTCAGCCCTCTGCTTGTTAAATTGGGAGACTGGCTGGTTTTGAGGATGGATGTGTGCACCCCGGGTCTTTGATGAACCAGAAAGACTAGAGGAGAGTTAAGCGGGCGACTTGTTGCTAAGTCTGTGTTGGAAAAGCTTATCAGCTCAGGTCGCATGTGTGAGGTTCTCTAGCACGTCCCCATCCCAGGGGACCCCACTTCTGCAGACCTTCATTTGCCATCAGAAATCCAAGCCTTGACCCACGGGGCGCTGGGGTGGCTCAGCCCGTTAAGCGTCAGATTCTTTGATTTTAGCTCAGGTCATGATCTTGAGTCATGATCATGACTCAGGTCATGAGTTCGAGTCCCACACGGAGCTCTGTGCTGGCAGTGGGGAGCCTGCTTGGGAGTCTCTCTCTCTCTGCCCCTCCCCCGCTTGCTCTTGCTTAAATAAACTTAAATAAATAATAAACTTAAAATAAATAAATAAATAAATACATAAATAAATAAACAAACTTAAAAAATGAATGAAAGAAAGCCAAGCCTACAGCCTGTGAAACCGAGCTCCTCCCTTGGCAGTAGCCAAGGCAGTGATTTATATGAATTTATCATTCATTCATCAAACATTCTTTGAGCCCATTCTCTGTGCCCAGCCTGGTTCTAGGCTCTTGGAATATCAGTGAGCAATGCAGGGGCCCCCACCCTCATGGAGGTGACATTCTAGCCCAGAAAGGCAGACAATAAACAATAAGTACAACGAATAAATGAATTATACTCTATGTTGGGAGGTGGGATCTAGTGCTATAGGATGTAAAGAAAGAGCAGAGTCAAGGGGCTCCCAGGTGCCAGACTAGTGAGGTGATCACATTGCAATTTTATTTAGTTAGTTAGTTAGTTAGTTATCTATTTATTTATTTATTTATAAGATAGTGTGACATTTCAAGAGTTCTTTTTTATCCCCACACTTATTTGGTTTTGAGAGACAGAGAGAGACAGAGCATGTGCAAGGAAGGGGCAGAGAGAGAGGGAGACACAGAATCCGAAGTGGGCTCCAGGCTGTGAGTTGTCAGCAGAGAGCCAGACGCGGGGCTTGAACCCACGAACTGTGAGATCGTGACCTGAGCCAAAGTCGGATGCTCAACCGACGGAGCCACCTGGGCGCCCCTACTTTGCAGTTTTAAATAGGGTGGTCGGGGTAGGCCTCTCTGAGAAGCTGACACTGGAACAAAAACTCAAAAGAGGTGAAAGAGTCGGCTGTGTCTGGTGAAGGGTGTTCTGGGCAGAAGAAACAGCCAGTGCAAAGGTCCTGAGGCAGGAGCATGCCTGGCATGTTCAAGGGAGAGTGAAGAGGCCAGATGGGGTAGAACAGAGCAAGCAAGAGGAAGGGAGCTCTTTGCCACAACTGGCAGGAGAATGATCGTGAAGGGCCCCAGAGGAACCTTGTGGCGGGACTTCAACCACATCAGTGTAGGGCTCAGTCTCCCTGGAAAGAACTGGAGAAGCACCAATTGCCATTCGCACCATCTGTAGCTGTGTACAGAACATGGTCAAGGGCATCACGCTGGGCTTCCATTACAAGATGAGGTCCGTGCACGCTTGCTTCCCCATCAATGTCATTATTCAGGAGAATGGTTCTCCTATAGAAATCCAAAACCTCTTGGATGGAAAAAAGAAAAACAAAAAACCACATCCACAGGGTTCGGATGAGGCCAGGCGTTTGCTTGTTCAATATCTCAAGTCCAGAGAGACGAGTTCATTCTTGAAGGAAATGACATTGAACTCGTATCAGACTGAGCTGCCTTGATTCAGCAAGCCACAAGAGTTAAATTAAGGATATCAGAAAACTGGGGGGTGGTGTCTACGTTTCTGGAAAAAAAGAACGGTTCAGCAGGCTGCCGGGTAACTTTTCAGACCTCCGTGTGATATTTTAATGATGCAATCAAAGGTGTATTGATTTGGGTGGGCAGGGGCGCAGAGAAGAAGTAGGGGCAGAAGGAGAGGCTGTCAGAGAGGTGATGGGGATATAAATGGGGGCTATTTATTTATTACTATTATTATTTAATGTTTTATTTATTTCTGAGAGAGAGAGAGCATGAGGAGGGGAGGGTCAGAGAGAGGGAGACACAGAATCTGAAACAGGCTCCAGGCTCTGAGCTGTCAGCACAGAGCCAGACGCGGGGCTCAAACCCACGAACCGTGAGATCATGACCTGAGCCGAAGTCAGACGCTTAACAATTGAGCCACCCAGGCGCCCCGGGGGACTGTTTTTTTAAAGGCTATTTGTTTAAACTCTGGGAAATGGGGAATTATTGCAGGGTCCTTTTTTTAATGTTTATTTATTTTTGGGGGAGAGGGAGCACGTGCATGAGGGAGGAACAGAAGAGAGGGAGAGAGAATCCCAAGCAGGCTCGGTGCTGTCAGCGCAGAACCTGACATAGGACTCGATCTCCCAAACCATGAGATCATGACCTGAGCTAGAAATTAAGAGTCAGACACTCAACCAACTGAGCCACCCAGACACCCCAGGAATAATGGTTTCTAAACCGAGGGAGTCATAGACGTCACTTGAGACAACTTCTCTTCCCAGAGACATGCACGCAAGCTCACGGTTTAGAATCTGCCTGCAGGGAGTCGGTGGCCCCCATGAAACTCCATCAATTTGTAAAAAGCTAGGGCTAGTGCAGTAGACAGAATGGTGGCCCGCACACACGGCCCTGTGCTAGTCCCCAGGACCTGAGGCTATCTTGTGGCAAAGGGACTTTGCAGATGTGATTAAGTTAGGGACCCTAGGACGGGGAGGTGCCCCTGAGTTACCTGGCGGGCTCTGTGCCATCGTGGTGCTCCTTGGAAGGGGGACGGCAAAGGTGGGAAGGCACTTGATGACAGCAACAGAGGATGTAGACTATGGGGGAGACCAGCAGCCAAGGCAGCTACTAGAAGCCGAAAAGGGCAAGGAAACAGGTTCTCCCCTCAGAGCCTCTAGAAGGAACCAGTCTGCCAGACCTTGACATTAGCCTGGTGAGACTGATTTCGGACTTCTGACCTCCAGAGCCGTCAGAGAATAAATGCATGTTGTTTTAAGCCACTAGATGGATTTATAGCAGCCACAGGAGACTCACACAGGCCAGGAGAGATGTGTCACCCACCCTGTTCTTCTGCAAAGATCCCCACGGGGACATCACAGCCATTCAGTGAAGCCCGCTGCAGCCCGAGGTCAGGATGCTGCATGGTGTGGTGCAGAAGGCCTTGCCGTGGAGACGGCTCGACTCTCCGTCCCTCCACAGCTGGCCGTGGGACCCGAAGAAGCCACATGCCGCTCTGAGCTGCATGTCTTCTCTGCAGAATGAGGGCAAAAATGGTACTTTGCGGATCTGTTGTTACAGCCGAGTTAAGATTTCCAGAGCCGCGGGCACGTGTGAGGCACTCAACAAACACTGCTCCCTCTTCCTACCAGCTGGGTCAGCGCCCCTTCCGCATATCCCACAAGGGACAGCCGTGCCTGCGCTCAACCGGCTGCTGGCTGTTGCCAGATCCTTCCCGTGACGTGGCTCCCGCGCTCTCCTCATGCGGGGACCTCGCTCTCTAACACTTGGTACGTGCTTCTCCCATCTCAGGGTCCCGATTTCGGCTACGTGACTCGAGGGCCCCAAACAGGAGGGGCTTCTGACCTTGACTCCTTTGGAAACCTGGAAGTGAGCCCCCCGGTCAAGGTTGGGAGGAAGAAATACCCTCTGGGCAGGATTCTCATTGGGAGCAGCTGCTACCCCAGGTGAGGAGGGGAGGGGCGGAGAGGGCTGGACCCAGGGCCACAATGGAAGCCCTCCCTGCTTGCTTCCAACCCCAGGGCCTCGACAGACTCCAGGGACTTGGGGACTGTGAGGGTCATCAGGGAAAGCCTGATGGCAATAGGGACATGGCTGCCTGGAGATCTAGGGTGGAGGGTACCTGGCAGATGAAAGAGCATGTGCAAAGGCCCTGAGGCAGGACTGAACTGGGTGTGTTCAAGAAGGCCAGGGTGGCCAGAGCAGATTGAGAGAGAGCAAAGGGCTAGATCAGGAAGGACCTTGGAGACCAGAGCAAGGAGAAATCTGAAGGCCAGAGAGGTGAAGGAATGTCCCCAAGGCCACACAGCTAATGTCCCCAAGGCCACACAGATTATCCACTCAGAGTGGACCGGCTCTCCACGGAACTGTGAGCAATACGGGTAAGCCCCGTGTTTCCTCACAACACCGGCATCTGGGCTGAGGCAATGGGTCTTGCTTCCTGAGGCTAAGCTCTGGTCTTATTTGCTGTCCTGAATTGGTGCCTCAGTTTCCCCCAATAAAACTGGGATGGCAACTCCTAAACCCCTTCAGCGTTGGAGGAGAGAATTGAAGGCATCCAGGCTTCTGATTCCCTCCCCTAGCTGAAGCAGAACCTCGACCCCTCNACGCCCCCTCCATCCTGTGTCAGCAGCAGTGAGAGCCAGGAGATGCACCAGGCCCTGCAGGACTTCCTCAGCGCCCAGCAGGTGCAGGCGCCGGTGAAGCTCTACTCCGACTGGCTGTTTGTGGGCCACGTGGACGAGTTCCTGAGCTTCGTCCCCGTGTACAAGAAGGTGCAGTGTGGGGGCTGCCTGGAGGAAGCCGCACGCCTCCTCCTCCCCGGGCTCCCAAGTACCTCCCTGCACTCTGCCTGGGAGGCCTGGCCCTACGTGCCTGACTCGCTTTCCCTCCACCCCAGGAGGGGGGCCAGCCTGGGTCCAAGCCCGCTGCCCTGGGAGCCCCGGGGTCAGACTCTGACCCCAGCATTTCTGCCTCCAGGGCTTCCGGCTGCTCCTCGCCAGCCCCCGGTCCTGCTACAAACTGTTCCAAGAGCAGCTCAAGGACGGCCACGGCGAGGCTCTGCTATTCGAAGGGGTCAAGAGTGAGTTGGCCGTGCCTTGGTTTTCCATCCGGGGTCCTCTCTCTGCCTTCGTGCGCTCCCCGATTGCCAGCGGGAGGCGCTCACCCATCCTCTGAGCCCCTGCTGTGCGCCAGCGCCAGGGATGCTGTGTGAACAGGGCAGAAGAGCTCCCGCTGTCGCTGTCGGGGCTCACAGTCCCCGGGAAGGGAGTCAGAAAGACAGCTACAGCACAGGGGCTTGGAGGTCTCTGGGAGGAGTCCAAGGGGTCTTCCTGGAGGAGGCAGATGCTCCAGGCAGGAGCATGAGGAAGGAGCAGGAGTTCACCCCATAGGGTGGTGGGATGAGAGGAAGAGAGAGATCTCAGACAGAGGGAACAGCGCATGCAGAGGCTCAGAGGCAAGAGAAAGTGAAATGTGTTTGAGAACCTGAAGGAAGTTCAGTCTGGCTTAAGTCCTGAGTGAATGAATGAATGAATGAATGAATGAGTGAATGAGTGAATGAATGAGTGAATGAATGAGTGAATGAAAGTTCAGTCTGGCTGAAGGTAATCTTAAAGTCCACAGATATGAGCTGGTGTTGGAGGTTAGTAAGTCACGGCTGAGAGTTTTTACCTGTTATCTGTAGTATGTCGTGTGGCATCAGGCAGCTTTAGACCCCTGTTTGCCTTTCACTAGATGGGATTTTTCTGGAGATAATGTAAGGACGTGAGAGCAACACCTTTAAGGAGAACTTACACTAATAAAATATATTATTTAAGGCATTTGCCTGCCAGATGCTCCCAACAGACCTACATGTTTAGGAATTCTAGCTGCCCCCATTTTATAGATGGGAAAACCGAGTCCCCTCCGTGCCTACCAGGGAGACAGAAATTGACCTCTGAATTTGCCTGCTGTTTTCTTTTTCTCCACGACAGGAAAAAAACAGAAAATAAAGGACATTCTGTCCAACGAGAAACTGAGAGAAGATAATTCATACGTGGAGGTACTAGGCTGGGTGCCCCGGAGACGCCACAGTCCGGGCAGACCTAACCACCCGCCCCCGCCACCTTTCTACAATCTCCGCACCAGGGCAGAGCCTTCCACCATCTGCCTTCCGGCTTGGTGGCGAACGGCTCCGGGATTCGGGTCAATGTGTGTGGGACAGAGAGAGACTTTAGTCACCACTGCAGGAACACACACATACGATGCATGGAAAAGGGGGGAAGTAAAACGGGAAGGCTGGAGCCAGAAAAAGACAGGGGAAGCTCTCAGGAACAGAGACAGAGCAGGAGAAAGGTCAAGTGCTAGACAGACGGGAAAGACAGGGACACACAAGCGGAGGCAAAGGGACTGGGCTGAGCAGAGCAGGGTAGGAGGGAAGGAACGGCGGCGCCCCGCACTGCCTTCCCCGCCTTGTCCCTAGCCCGTCCCTTGGCCAGGCCTCGGCCCCAGGCGGCCCTCCCCCACAGCGGTCCNGGGTGGGCGTGGCCGTGCGGTCGGGGTGGGCGTGGCCTTGTGCTCGGGGTGGGCGTGGCCGTGCGGTTGGGGTGGGCCTCTCACAGCCGCCCGGGGAGCCCGAGACTGTCATCGTCCCCCTTCACAGATGAGACACCGGCAAGCGGAGTCTCTGGCACAAGGACAGGCAGCTGGCAAAACGGGATTTAGAGCTGGATCCAAGCCAGGGGTCTGGCTAACCGGAGCCACCGAGGCGCTGCCCGCTATGGATTTCCCTGCGGGAGGCTTGGGCGGGGGGGGAGTAGGCGCGCCCTTGAACGGGCAGCTTGCAAGCCGCTCTCAGTTAAGCCAGGGGCGCGCTTCAGACCGGGTGGTCAGGAGGGAGGGCCGCGAGGCTAGTGCCGCCGGTGGGGTGCGGGATGGGTTCACTGCCCTGCAGGGTGAGCTTGAGGGAGATCCCGCCTTCGCCAAGGACTTTTAACCGTGACCCCTCCTCGCCCACCCCAAGACCACCTTAAAGCCGTCAGCTGTATTTTTACAGCCTGTGCCCTTCCTCTGTGTCCCCAAAGGGTACCCAGGGGCTGGGCAGAAACCCCAGTGGGGGCCCCAGCTACCCTGTCCTGCTGGGTCCCCAGTCCCCGGCACAGTGGATGTCAAACTGTTTCCCCGGGTCACTGCGGTTCCAACACAGCAGTTTGGATTTTTTGCTGTTTTAGGCATTGAGGGGCTGCAGCAGATTTTATTTAGAAGAAGAGGTTCTGTGGCCGAAAAACAAGCAGGAAGGGGCACCTTGAATTCAGTTCCTTGGCGCCGAGCAATTTTTTTCTTGCTGTCGCCCAACCAGGCAGGAAAGCCGGCTGATGCCGTTAGCTGAGGATGAGGCCTCGCAGGTGAAGTCGTGGGCAGCACTGGGTGGTTCGAGGCCCTGGAGGGAGCCTGAGCACGCACCCTGACTCACCCCCAGGAGCCCACGGTGGGAAGGGGGACGGCGTGGATGTGGGACAGGTGGAGAGATTCAGGGCGCGGGACACCCAGCATGAGCTGCGTCTGCATGGTGACAGAGAGTGACGTGCCTTCCCAGGACCCCTGAGCCCTGGAGACTGACTCCGCACCTACTCCATGCCAGCACGGTGCCCCATGAGCGTGGCATCGAATTGTCATGGCAACGGCAATGTGTTTGGGCTCATTTTGCTGATGCATCTCAGAGAGGCAAAGTGACTTGCCTAAGGTCACACAGCTATTGAGTAGCAGGGCTGGAGCCAACCCATGTTGGCCTGGAGTCAAAATCATTGTCGTTTCTCACCTTCCAAGATAGGGGAGGAAATGGTCATTTACATGAGAGTGCTACCAGAAAGGTAGTCATTTATTCATCCATTCAACAGATAATTACTAAGTGCCTCCTTTATGCCAGGCGCCAGGCTGGCAGCCGGGTGAGCACTGAGGAGGAGCACTGACTGCCGCAGTTCGGGGGCTCATGGGTGGCTTCACAAAGGTGGTGCCATTTGAGCTGGACCTTGAGTAATAGAGACTTTTCCAGAAGGCTACAGTTGGGGAAGGACATGGGTCCTGGAGTCTCTGACAGACTTGGGTCTAAGGCCTGGACTGGGTAGCCCACTTGACCTGCCTGGGCCTCGGTTTCCCCATCTGCGAAGTGGGGCTGCTGTTTCTGAAGGTCAGAAGGAAAGGGGGACCCTTGGCAGATGGTGATGCGGGCTGCACGCTGGCGCCCCTGACCCAGGACCCCGCATCTTCGCAGGTGAACATGCTGGTGCTGGGGGAGCACCTGGGCATCCCCAAGCCCTTCGGGCCCATCATCAACGGGCGCTGCTGCCTGGAGGAGAAGGTGCGGTCCCTGCTGGAGCCGCTGGGCCTCCACTGCACCTTCATCGACGACTTCTACGCCTACCACGTGCGGCACGGGGAGGTGCACTGCGGCACCAACGTGCGCCGGCAGCCCTTCTCCTTCAAGTGGTGGCACATGGTGCCCTGAGCCCATCCCCCACTGCTGTCCTGGCTAGAAGCTCTGGTCCCCTGCAGTGTGGCATCGCAAGAGCTCTTAGGGACATTTTGGCTCCCTGGGTGTGGCCGCCCTCCCGGCAGCGGCTTGCTTCCTTACTTCTGCTGTGCCCTGGCCCCTTAGCCCCCCCACACCCCGCCACCCCACTTGGAAGACCCCAAGATAGTCCTGGCATTGCAGGCGCTGCTCTGCTGTGAGATGCCGCAATAAAGTTTTATAATTGCTTTGTAAGCGAGGTCAAGCTGTCATTGCTATCATTTCTGCATTCACCCATTGTCATGATCAAACTGAATGTTACAGACTTGAAGGTGCTCCAGGAAATGCTGAAGGCCATGTGTCTTTTTCTCCCATGGCTGTACATGGTCTATGAAATCTTCTGTGATCTGAGCCTAGCTGATCCTAAGCTCCCACGGTGACTCTGAGGGAGAAGGATGGGGGGTGGGGTGGGGAGGAGGCCTGAGCCCCCCTGAGTAGGCAGCACGTCCTTCCTCCTGGCAGAATTGAAGTCAGTTCCCAAACAGCCGGCTGGGAACATCCTGGCTCTTTTGCTTATTTGCACTAGTGTGTGTGTGTGTGTGTGTGTGTGTGTGTGTGTGTGTGTGTGTAAGATATACACCACAGCTGTGCATCTCGTGATGAAGAAAATTACAGAAAGTAGGTTGGATTGTGGGCGCAGAGGCGGGGACGGTCCTATCAGCCTCCAGCTTCTCCATGACCCCAAAGGGATGTGCACACAGTGCCGAGGGCAGAGGTGGGGCCAGGAATCGCATTCCTGACCCCGATGTCCTTTGAGGAAAAGGGAACAGACAGGTGACGGAAGAACCCCGGGGGAGGGGGGGTGGCATAAGGATTCCCCTGTTACGTGAAAGACATCCAGACACCAGCGCATTCTCTGCGTCCCTTAGATGTGTTGTGTCCGTTCCAAGCAGCCCGGGGAGCTGGTTTCACGCTGTCCCCAGGCTACCGAGAGCAGGGTGCAGCCGGTGGCAGGAGCCGGCGGTTCGTGCCATGAAGTCATTAGTCCCCTCTGTGTCCTTTGTGTCTGGTTTTTTTAATGACCCTGACTTAGAGGTTTAGGTTCCTCTGTAGAAAATAAAACCTGATGACTTGAGATTTTACAAATTAAGGCTGGGGGGTGGGGGGGTGGAGGCGCCTGGGTGGCTCAGCCCATTAAGTGTTCAACTCTCCATCTCAGCTTGGGTCATCATCTTGCAGTTCGAGAGTTTGAGCCTCGCATCAGGCTCTGCGCTGTCAGCACAGAGCCTGTTTGGGATTCTCTCTCCCTTTCTCTCTGTCTCTCAAAAATAAATAAATAAACTTTAAAAAATAATAAAATAAATAAAAATTGAGGCCAGCTCTTGGCTCCATAGAGTCTGAGATGCTCAGAAAACACCAGAGATAGTTTTCATGTGCTCGTGGAGGACATAGGACAGTGGAAGGGGAGGGCGTCCAAAGCCACCTCCCTCACACTATGGAGAAAGGGACCCAAAGAAACCTGGGTCAAAACGCACTCCTCTGACGACAGCCAGTTGCTTCCCCTCCAGAATTGCTGGGGCAAAAGATGTACCAGTGTTTTCTATGGACCAGAAAAAGGACTGTGCACAAGGGGATGTCGGTGTGAGGTTGTCTCCAAACCTGACCCTTAGGGCAGCCTGGGGCAGCCGCCCAGCTCAGCAGACAGAAGCTAAACGTTTTGCTGTGTTGCTGGGGCTGCAGGAGGACCGAGGGACAAGCTGGTGGCTGAAGCAGACCTTGGCGCCAAGACAGGTGCAGGTGAGCCTCCCCCGGCCACTCTTGGGGGATGGGAGCCTCTGTGAAGGGCCAGGGTGTCAAATCTCCCTCTGCCTCTCTCTTATAAACACACTTGTCATTGCATTTAGGGTCCTACCAGAAAAACCAGGAATAATCTCCCCATCTCAAGGGCTCGTGGTCACAGACTCCAGGGATTAGGACCCTGACATCTTCTGGGGGCCGTTAGTTAACGCCCCACAGGTTAAGAACCACCGTTTCCAGCCACGGTAGGTGGAAGAGGCAGAGAGAAGCAAAGCATCCCTTTTCCACAGCTCCAAGCTTTGCACCTGAGTTAAACCCTGACGGGGAGGGGGGGTGGGAAGGGATAAGGCGTAACTTTTGAAAAACTTGAGATCGAACAGACCATAATATCATGCAAGGCTAGGGGGTACACCGTGTTGACCTGATACACTTATATACAGCAAGACAATCAGCACTACAGTGTTGGTTAATACCTGTCATGCCACATCATTATCATTTCTTGTTTCGTGGGGGCAGATCGAATCTTGTAAAACCACGTCGGAGGGTTCTCTTTTGTGTGGGCTTCGACTTTTGAACTTCTGAGTTGAAATTGTCTGGTGACTGTCTTATGTCTGGTTTCCAAAAACGGATTCGGAGAGGGAGGTGTGCCCGGGAGGTGGCGGGTGGGGACCTGGAGGGCGCCCTGGGGAACCGCGTGGGGGAGGGCAGGGGGAGGGGCAGCAGAGGACGATGCACGGGGATGTGGTGGGCAGATTTTGGGTAAAACACGGGATGCCCCGGGGCCGGGATAGGCCCTCAGAGTTGTCCTGAATTAAAACAAGCAGCCTGTCTCCCAACAGTGGAGGAAGCTTCCCCCAAAGAGGAGACACAGCCTTGGGAACCTGCCGTGGGCAATTCCGGGAGGGGTGTCTGCTGTGAGCAGCCGGGGGAGGGAGCACCTGCGTCCTGAAGGGGTCAGGTATCCACCAGAGTGACCTAAAGTGACCACGAACCCTGGATACCTGAGTGGTGAGGGAGCCTCACTGAGAAGCCAAGGGAGCCGTCTTTGTGGAGCCAGCAGGTAGGGAGCCATGGGAGTGTAGGTAAACAAACCTAGGTAAACTAGGCTTGGTTTGGCTGGAAGCACACTCACTTATCTTTTTTTTTTTTAAATGTTTTATTTATTTCTAGGAGAGAGAGACAGCGTGAGCAGGGGAGGGTCAGAGAGAGAGGAAGTCACAGACTGAAACAGGCTCCAGGCTCCGAGCTGGCAGTCAGCACAGAGCCCGACGTGGGGCTCGAACCCACAAACCGCGAGATCATGACCTAAGCGAAAGTCGGAAAGTCGGACGCTTAACCGACTAAGCCACCCAGGCGCCCCGAGCACACTCACTTATCTTTTTGAGGGTGGCAGGGATCACACAGTCATAGGCACCACAAGAATTTATTGAGCACCTACTATGTCCAGGATGCTTTTGTGGGTCCTGGAGATTCAGCGGTGACCAGGAAGCCCCTGGAGAGGAAGCAGGATCCACTCTAGATCTCTCCAAGTCCCTTCCGTGCCCAGAGGGGGCTCCATCCTCCAGGCTGAGGGTACTCGGCCCTCACCGTGCTCAGAACCCTGGCACAAGGCGGGGCTCCCCTCCGGGCAAGTGGGGAACAGAGTTCCCAAGCTGTGTGGTGCCAGAATGCAGAGCCCAGCCCTCAGCGACCAGCCCTCGCCCTCGTACGACTGCCCCCTCCCTCCAGCCACTTGTGTGTGAGCGACGGGCTGGCAGGTGGGCGGTGTGGGTGAGAGTGTGTAGGGGCTGAGCACATCCTGCCTGTTTAATTTTGCTGCTTTTAGCCCAACCAGAAGGACCTGCAGGGTCTTCCTGGCCCACCCGCTGCCTCTAAGAGTCCCCTAAATAAAGCGCCCCCATAGTTATGCTGCATGCGCAAGGCATCCAAAGAGGGAGATTTCTCCTTTTTGATTTCTTTTTTTTTTAATGTTTTATTTCTGAGAGACAGAGAGAGAGAGAGAGACAGCGTGAGCAGGAGAGGAGCAGAGACAGAGTGAGATACAGAATCTGAAACAGGCTCCAGGCTCTGAGCTGTCAGCACAGAGCCCAACATGGGGCTTGAACTCACGAACTATGAGATCGTGACCTGAGCTGAAGTCGGACGCTTAACCGACTGAGCCACCCAGGCGCCCGGAGATTTCTTCTTTTAAGTCCTGAATTTAACAAGCCTGGCCGACTGAGCGGTCTTCGCTCAGGACCCAGCCTCCGCGCCCTGTGCTGTTACACCCAGGTCACACGTCACAGCGTCCGTGTGTCAGGGCAAAAACCGGCAGACAAATACGTCCACATATAACGGTGTGGCCCTGTGTGGGGTACCACGGAGCCATAGGAAAGGGTAAGGATGCTTTCCACATGCTGCCGGGAAGAACTTCTCCCCAAGTCGCACTATGACATGCAGACAGCAAGATATGGGCACCACGTAGTATTTACATAAAAACGAGGAGGGGGGAGAGTATGCACGCATGTGTGCTTGGTCCTGCCTCCACCCGGAACGAGGTGGGTGAGAGAGCAGGAAGGGCACAGCCCCTCTGAACCTGGAGCCATATGAGTGTGGCACCTGTTCAAGAATGACCGTAACCTTGACATAAAACATGAAATGTGCACAGCTTTAACGTCGGCTGGTAAGTCCCTTGGGCCGGAGCAGGAGTCCTTTGCCGGGTGAGCTCAGGGGAGACGGGGGACAGCTGGAGAACCAGGCTCAGCCAGGGCTCCTGCATCCACGCATTCCCCCGGCACTCGCTATGTTGCCTCTGGGAGCTGCCGACACGGACAAGGAGCGCCCCCTCGTCGCCTGGTGGCTGGGCCACACACCCCGGACCTGCCAGGTCCAGGCATCTGTAATGTTAACAAGCCTCCCGATCGGGTTTGCAGGCACCACGGTCTGAGAAACACTAGTCCAGCACTTTGCCGGGCTCGCCTCCTCTGTTTCCAGGATACTCCTGCCCTAGAGCGGAGGCCCCTGAGCCCAGCGATGTCGCCCCACACACTCCTGCAGATGCTCACCCCCGACGGCTTCCATCTGAGTCAGTCCTACAGCGCCCGGATTGCCCAGCCCCCCACACCCGCTCCCCAGCACCCCTCTTGCTCTCAGCTGAAGGCCAGAGGCCTAAGGAGCAGCCTCAGATGCCCTGATTAATCAGCTGCATGGCTAATTAGTGATGCCGGGGCTTAGACCCCACCCCACCCCCAGTCCCCATCCGCAAGTCTCTATGGAGAAAATCAGTCACACCTGGGCAGCTGCTGAAGCCTTAACAAGGAGGGGGGCGGAGAGGCCCTGAGCCCATAAGGGGGGAGGGCCGCGGGGCAACTCCGGGGTTATCTGAGGCTGCTGTGCCGAGCGAGGGCTGTCATACGGGCGGCCAGCCTGGAGGGCCGCGCCATGTCCTTCCAGAGCATCATCCACCTGTCACTGGACGGCCCTGTCCGTGCCCTCTGTGTGCTGGGCATGGAAATCTACCTGGATCTCAGCGGGTGCGGAGCTGCCTGGGGGGTGGGTCTGGGCAGGGAGGCTGGTGCTCGGCCCCCGTGTCGGGGGTTGGCCCTAGACTGTGTGGGGGGCGGAGGTCACCTCCCTTCTCTGCCTCTTTGGGTCCTGCCTCATCTCGGGGAGCCGGGTTTGGTCTCTAAGGGCCTCCTAGTCCTGATTCTGCAGGATTCTGACCTAAATCCTGCCTCTGCCCCGCGTGGGCTGTAGGACCTTAGAGAAACAAGTGCCTTGCCCCTTCTGTCCCCTTGCCTGTGAAATAGGGGTGGGGCTGGCTCTCCAGGAGGCCGTAAGGATTAAGTGAGGGGGGTTCCTGTAAACTGGAGCCTTAGTTGTGGGGGGCTTGCTCTTGAGAGGCTAGGTCTTCCCCGGGTCCCAGCATGGCCTCCCCGCCCCCCGGCCTAGCTCACGTTTCTTCCCCTCTAGGGATCCCTTCTGGCTCAGACAAACCTTTCCTCCCTTCGTGGGTTTATAAATAAGATGCAGCTTTGGTAACTTCTAGAGCCTCCGTGGGAGGGAGGACCAGGCTCCTTGCAGTGGGGGCCAGTGGGAGTGAGGCTGACATTGTGTGAGAACCACCAAGGTGCCCTAAGGAGAGAGAGGGTGAGGGGCCACCCCCTGAGATCCTTGGGCCCTAGGGTCTGTCTCCTGGTCGGGCCAAGCAGGTGTGCCCCGGAGAAATGCAAGTCCTTCACCGTCAGTGGCTCTCCGGGGGTCCTGGTTAGCGTCCACAACACGTCCCCGTTAATGACCAAGGAGGAGACGGCCATGACCCGGTGGCCTCTGTCTGATCCCATGGACGTCCTGGTGAATATGATCTCCCCCAGCTCTGCCCCCGATGGTGACAAGGTAAGCCTGGGGGTGGGGGTGAGGGGGAATCCCCCAGGGGAGGGTGCTCCCTCCTGAAGGCTGGTGCTCCGTCCGCCCAGAGTCCGTGACAAATGCCGTGCAGGTGTTTGGCATGACGTTCAATGGCTGCTCAAACCTGCGAGGTGGGCAGCCCGTGAACCCATTATACAGACAGGCAGATAGACTCACCGGGTGAGGAAGTGCCCTGCCCAAGCCAGTGATCCGCGGAACCGGGACTCAAGTTCAAGCACGTCTGTCTTCGCCCTGTGCACTCCTGACCACAACACCCCGCTAGCTTCCACACTAGCTGCTCTTAAAGTCCGGCTCAAAGGTTTTTAGCCGCACAACTCCACTGGGCTTTTTGACCCAGGCTGGTCTGGGTGTGGAGGTCTTCACGAACCTTAAGAGCTAACGTGTATTAAATGCATGATGTCTACTGGGTATTGAATCGCCTTTCAAGAGATCGGCCTTTCCCCTCTTCCGCACAAGGAAACTGAGGCACAGAGAGTGTGCTCGACCTCCATGACATAGCTAGAGTGGGGCAGACCTAGAATTTGAGCCTGAGACCGTGCTCTTTCTCTGGGCACTCAGTCTCCCCAATGCGACCCTGGGGGCACTGGGGGGGTTCACNGACAGCAGCTGATTGTGCTCCAGGCTGATTGGAACCAGCAGAGACTTGGTAATGCTCCCCACGCAGGCCACACCCCCTGCCAATTAAGTCTGCCTCCAGGGCGAGTCCCTGGCTCCTGTGGGGCGCCACTCCCTCCAGGTGACTCGATGTGAGGTGAGGGTGCGAGCACAGGTGAGGCCGCTCAGGATGAGGGCGCTCGGCCGCACGGCGTGGTCCGCTGGTAATTGGCAGAGGACAGGTGGGCAGTGCACACCCCGTTCTGTGCTCTGTGCCGGGGGCAGGGGGCTCCCTCGGAAGCGGGTAGCGCGCTCCGGCACAGCGTGCCTCCCAGGTAAGATTCAGGACCGGGGTGTATCCAGGCTGGGCCCAGAGGACCAGAGAAGCGCTCTCTGCCCGGGCCTCAGCCTCTAGCAGCGCCAGGAGAGAGGCTGGACCTCGGAGGACCGAAGTTTCCATTTAGGAGCAGGCGGTGGGTCACAGGCGTGAGAGTACGGCCCCGGCCACTGGTTAGTTCTCTGGTTTGTGATGAGCCTTTGTGGCCCAGGCCGTGGCCGAAGGGCAGGTCTTTGCCTAAAGTAGAAAGGCCCCTCTGGAAACTCGGTACAGGATGTGGGAAAGACTGGGTTCGAATTCCAGCCCCCACCCCGGGTGTCCTACTTCCTTTTGAGTGGGCCGGTTCACAGCTGGGAGATGCTGCTGGCCCACGGCCATCTCGGGGGCACCAGGTGGGCCAGCAGTTGCACAAGTGCGTAGTTGGGGGACGGGGAGTGTCCTCTAAATCTTGATCTCTGGAGACAGCCTGGAACTTCAATCTTGTGCGGCCCCTTCCTGATCGAGGGCCTTGATCTCTCTGCCCTTGGGGTAGAGCCCACTGGATGGGGGCGGTGAGGCCTCCATGTGGAAGTGCTTGGCGGGGTCGTGGCAGGTTCTAGACCGCACTGGGACCCTGCCCTAGCTCCCAGACCTCAGAAGCTGGAACAGGAGACCAAAGTCAAATGGCTGGTCCCTCCCATGGGTTCCCCTCCCCGTCCCTCCCGTGGGTTCTGGCTGCTGTCTCCACAGGTTCTGGTCTCTTACTATCTGCCTGATGAGGAAGTCCCTGTGGCCACGGCTGTGCTCTGCCTCACTGGTATTGGTGAGTGTGTTCCCACCCCAGGCGAAGAGGGGTGGGCTTTGCAGCAGCAGGGGGAGGGGAGGGGCTCTCCCGGCCATAGTGAGTCTCCCACCAGTCCTGGATGGGTTCACCCAGCATGCCCGTTCACACAGTCCCTCAAAGCTCCGTCACTGCTGACCTCGTTCTCAGAGAGCAGACCTGGGAGTTTCCCCAGGCCCCCTCGAGGTTCCCCGGGCTCCCTCGTCTTCCGCAGCTACTCATGGCCAGCACCTCCTCCTGCCTCCCGGGGGTACGGCTGGTGGCGTGTCTGGTGCGTGGTTAATTCTCACGTTCGATCCTTTCCCCTCTCATTCAGAGCCTTCCTTCAGCAACTTGCTGCCATAGGAAGCCACTACCCTTCCTCCATTTCTTTTCTGGATCATCCCAGAACAAGCTTATCCCCTCCACTTTTTTTTAATGTTTATTTTTTAAAATTTTTATTTCTAGGAGAGCGAGAGAGACAGCATGAGCAGGGGAGGGTCAGAGAGAGAGGGAGATACAAACTCTGAAATAGGCTCCAGGCTCTGAGCTGGCAGTCAGCACAGAGCCCGACGTGGGGCTCGAACCCACGAACCACGAGATCATGACCTAAGCGAAAGTCGGAGGCTTAACCAACTAAGCCACCCGGGCGCCCCTTTTAATGTTTATTTCTGAGAGACTGTGAACAGGGGAGGGTCAGAGAGAGAGGGAGACACAGAATCTGAAGCAGGCTCCAGGCTCCCAGCTGTCAACACAGAGCCCGACGCGGGGCTTGAATTCCTGATCCTTGAGATCATGACCTGAGCTGAAGTCGGAAGCTTAACCGACTGAGCCGCCCGGGCGCTCTGCTATCCCATCCATTCACTTAATGGGAGGAGGCTGTGCTGCCTATTCTCTTAAGGAATGAGATCTCTCCTAAATCTGCTTCTGCGTCTTCTTTGAGCTCCACTCCCCGACCTTGCACCATCTGTGTGTCTTCCCTTTTCTCTGGTACCTTCTCAAGTCTGACTCCCCACTGCCCTTAGGGAGGACCCGAATGACCTCTACTTCACTAAGCCCAGTGGCCTGCTCGGTCTTCTACTGCCTTGACCTGTCTGCAGCTTTCATACGATGGGTTACCCTTTCTTGACGCATTCTACTGACCTTTCAGGGACCCTGCACTCTGTTTTCTTCCTACCCAGCTGGCTGTTCCTTCTCAGGTCATTCTGGATCCTTCATCACCCAGCTACCTGCCCCCGCCTGGCGGAAGTGCTTGGGGCTCAGGGAGCCGGTCCTGTGGCTCTGCAGACGGGACTCCCCCAAACTCTTCTCATCCAGCGCCTCCCACCAACTTGACTCGGGAATCTGCTGCCCCAGTGTAACTTCTTGAGTGTCTAACTGATGTGTCTCCAAGCTAATCTATCCCATGCGGAACTAGTTCTACTTCTGGGGAAGATGGCTGAGGAGGACCCACACTGAGCTGGTTCTCTCTCCCTCCCTCCAGTGCCCACCTTCCCGATGGTCTTCCCATTGCAACGGACCGTGGTCTGTGCTTCTAGCTGGTTGGGCCCCAATCCTGGGTGTCCCCCTTCCTTTTCCCTCTGCCCACGTCCAGCCCTGAATCTTGCTGCTGTTTCCTCAAAGTTAGCTGGAATCCACACCCAGGCCACTTCGATGCTCTTGGCTGGTCCAAGCCACCATCCTGTTGCTTGGGTCCCTGCAAGGGTCCCCTGGTGGGGTTCCTGCGCCGTCCTTCCCGCTCTACGGGTCCACTCCTGACCTGGCCCCCAGAGCAGTATATCTTCAGAAGGCTATCCGATAATGCTTCCACGGATCAAAGCCTTCTGTTCCTTCTGCACATGTGGATCAAAGCTGACATCCTCTATCCACAAAACCTACCTGAGCTAGTCTCCCGCTACCTCTGACCTGTCGCCTGTTTCTCCTGTGCCCCTTCTGCTCTGGGCACACTGGCCTCTTGACCTTTGACCTTGCCACTTGGCACTTCCTATTCTACTTGCTCTTCCCTAAATCTTAACATCGATCACTCTTCTGCCTCCTTCAGGGCTCTGTTCACGTTTCAGTTTGGAGGACTCCTCTGATCTAAAACTGAAACCCATCCCTCCCTTGTTTCCCACGGCATTTCTACCATCAGACATGATGTCATTTTCCTTCTTTCTTCACCCCTTGCCACCGTTGGGTGCGTGCATGCGCCGTGTGTGCGCGCATGCTTGCACACACCTCCTGAAGATTGAAGCCAGCTTCCTAGAAGGTATCTGGTCCGTGAGCATCCATACCAGGCGCTAAGTGTATGCAGCCATCGTGGTCTGTTCTCGTGGCCCTGACATTCCAGTTGGGACTTAGCACATCAGATAAGAGCTATGAACAAAAATAAAACCAGGGTAAAGGCACACCAAGGCCAGCGTGTGGTGGGAAGAGACAGAAGGTGGAGAATGTGGAGACTGGAGGAGGAGCCTTGATGGTGGTATTTGAGCCGAGCCTGGATCCTTAAACTCTGAGAGGCTTGGAATTGCCATGTATTGAGCCTTTCTTAAGTCTTAGAGTGCTAAGAGCTCTCCAGAAGGCTGGAGAGTGGGCCCTCTAGGTAGGCATCACCTGGGTAGAGGCCAAGTGGCATGATATGGCATCAGGACCATGGCGGAATTGTTCTGTGAGTTCCTGGGGGGCTGGGGGAGACACACAGATACGTGGTCCCCTCCAGGCTTGATCACAGGAAGCGGTCTGCCTCTGAGGGGACTTTCTGCAAAGCTGTCAGCATGCCTGGAAGGCTGGGCACCCCTGGTCCCCTCAGGCAGCACGGGGATCACCTGCTGCGTTGAGGCTCCATCCAGCAGGCCTAGGGGGCGGTGAATTTCTCTCGTTTCAGTGGTCTCCCTGGACGTGGACCTCTACCGCAGTGGGCAAGTCGAGATGGCCAGCGACAAGCAGGCTAAGGTGAGGCTGTCCGGGGAGGGGTACGGGCCCCCCAGACTCCATCTGGATTTCCTAAAGCCTCTGAAGTCAAAAAACCTGCAATACAATGGGAACTGATCACGTCCATTTCTAGCTCTCCCAAAAAAACCCCAAAAATGTGTGGCGATGCTGGGCCCCATCCTAGCCTAGTTGTGTGGTGTGGTCGCCTAGAACAGCCCCTGCACCCCCCTCCCCCGCATGGGACGGGTCTCCTCATTTGCCTCTGTTCCTCCTTCCCAGGCACTGGGGCTGGCTGAGGAGCTGTGACCTGCACCAGCTTCCTCCCTTCCTCTTGACGCGCTCCTCTGACCTCACCCTCTTCTGTTAGGTGCTTGCGTTGGCAGAGAGGTCCCTGCCCCCCTGGAGAAAGTCTTGGCCCTGTTCCCAGTGTGCGGGGTCGTGTCTGGAAAGCAGGATGTACCCGCTTCCTCCTGAATCTGCATTCCTGTTCTCTTTGCAGAAACACTGGGTCTGGGGGCCCAGTGGCTGGGGTGCCATCCTGCTTGTGAATTGCAGCCCTGCCGACAAGGGCCAGGTCGTGGACAAGAAGACCACGAAGGTGTTCTTTCCCGAGGGTAAGAACTGGCCGCTGTCCCTGGGACCCTCGCCACCTTTGTGGGATCTATAGCTTTTCCTGGGGCTTTGCTGCCATACCCCTCGGCAAACACGGATTCTAGGCTGAGGTCTCCCTCTGAGCCTAAAGTCTCAGTCTCGCTCTCTCCCTCCCTCTTTCTCTATTTCTCTTTATTTTTGAGAACGAGGGCACAAACAGGGAAGTGGCAGAGAGAGAGAGAGAAGGAGACACAGAATCTGAAACAGGCTCCAGGCCCTGAGATACCAGAGTAGAGCCCAGAGCAGGCCTTGAACTTCCAAACCTTGAGATCATGACCTGAGCCAAAGCAGGACACTTAACTGAGCCACCTTGATGCCCTGAGCCTAAAGTCTCTTGTTAGAGGCTTGACGTTTGTAACTAGGAAGAAAGCGGCCACCTGGCCCTGTGGGTCCTGATAATTGGATAACAGACGGTTATCGCCTGGCTGTGGACTTGAGCATGTTAACTTCTCTGGTCTCATTGTCCCCATCTGTAAAATGGGGACGGCCTAGCCAGCTTCATTCATAAAGTTGAATCCAAACGAACACACATGAGGGGTATGCGAGCCTCTTCCTAAAAACCCTCTCATGACCTGGGGCAGGATCCCTGACCGTCTCAGGCAAAAGCAGTCTTGGATCTGGTCCTCACCTGAGGTTGGGGTGAAGGGTCTAGGTCTTGGCAGCAGAAAGGGGTGCCCTGGTTCACACCAAGGCTGGAGGGGAACCCACACTCAAATGGCCGTGTGAGGCCCTGTTCTTGGTGTTTGCGGGGGCCGTGCACACCCCCAGCTGCATGAGGTAAATGCTGTCCTAACTCAAAGCAGACCCCAGGTGTGGCAGGCGAGGCAAGTTGCCTGTGGCCACGCGGGGAGCAAGTAGCAGAGACCTGCGGCAGGGCTGGGCCGGAGCGGGAGCCCGGGGGTCCCCAGTGCTCCGCTCCACAAGCCCCAGCCCTGGGCTCCCCGCCTCTCTCCGCCTCTGCAGTGCTGACTGCAGAGGCCCCTCAGCCTTTACCTTGTCTCTTGCCCAGAAATAGAGAGTCTGTCCCAGATGACCTTGAACGTTCAAGGGCCCAGCTGCACTTTAAAGAAATACCGGCTGGTTCTCCACACCTCCAAGGAAGAGGCGGAGAAGGCCCGAGTCTACCGGCCCCAGAGTGAGTGTCCTGGCACTGCCTCTAGCTTTACCTACATTTCCGCTGCATCAGGGGCCACCACAGCCACGTGGCTCCCAGCCCGGCCCTGTCACAGGCCTGCTGGGACCTCAGGCTGACGGTCGGGGTCTGGTGTGGCCACACTCGTGTCCCTAGGACTCCCTGGCTGCCGCTTCCACAGACTAAGAGTCCCGGTACGTCCAAGCCACCTGCCCCCAGGAGGGGGAGGACGGTGCCCCTCCTGCAGGATTGGCTGCAGAGGAGAAATGCATACTGGCCGGACGCTAGTGTCTCACACAGATCAGATAAGCTCCTTCCCAGCGACTCCTCCCAGAAGCGTGCTTCCTCCCTCCTCTTCCAAGACCCCTCCCTCCTAAGTTTCCAGAACTCTGAGGCCAAGGAGGGAGTGTGTTCTAACATGTCTGCCCCAGCACCACGCCCCCACCCCGCCCACCTGGAGCCCTGGTGGCCTGGAAGGCAGGTGGCACATTCCCGTCTATAGGCAAAGGCACGTGGGCTGTGGCTTAGAAAGTGGACACGCCCACCTCCAGCAAGTCCTCCTTGAACAAACCAGTCTTCTATCTACCTCAGCTGGTTTAGCATTCAGTGCCTCTAAGTTCCTGAAGGTGAGGTTTAACGCTGCGTCTGGAGGCACGTACCGGTATATTCCCTTCTCCCAAAACCAAGTTCAGCTTCAGCTGGGCGACTGGGCAATGCTCTGCTATCTATACAATGACTGTCTCTTGGGGCCCAGCTCTGGAGAGGAGGTCTTGGCCGCTTCCTCCCCTGTGCTCAGGGGCCCTAGCTCCGTCTCCTCTCGTCTCCTGTAGACCACAGCTGAACTTGGAAGTGGTGTGGGACTAGCCAGAAAAGGCAGTAGGTTATATGTGGTCCCTCCCCACGCGGGCTGGGAGTGAGCGGTAGACGCGTGGGTGTAAGCCTGGATTGGGCCATGGGGGACCGTTCTGCCCCAGGCTGCCCACCGTGAATGGATAAGGGAGGCCGTGATTTGTATCACTTGCTAAGCATGTCCTCCATCACCTCTATCAAGCTGTTAGGGTTTTACTTAAACACCCAGGGGTGCCTGGCTGGCTAGGTCGGTAGAGTATGTGACCCTTGACATTGTGGTCAGGAGTTAGAGCCCGTGTTGGGAGTGGAGATTAAGGGGTTGTTTTGTTTTGAAGTACTCAATACAGGGGACCAGGCACCTCTGGAGCCTGTGACTCTTGATTGCGGCATTGTAAGTCTGAGCCCCACGCTGGGAGTGGAGTTTAACATTTTTAAAACCTCATTTTAAAAAGGCCGGGCAGGGATACACAGCACATGGCGATTTCCAGAAACCCTTAGGAGGGTTTGAAGCAGGCCATAGTTTGAGAACCACAGCTCTTTATAAGACAGAGCAAAGGAGTCTGAGGGGAAACTTCCAAAGATAAGCCAGAGCTGAAGTTCTAGAAACCAAGGAAAGGCAGCCTTGCGTGAGGGCCATGATCAGCTGTGGTGGCGGCGGTGGTGACTGCTGCTGCTGCTGCTGCTGATCAAATCGATGGTGAAAATCTGGGTTTCCAATATCGCCGTCACTCGTGATTTGCTAAGAGCCGTGGGGCTGGGAGCCATGGCGAAGTGGGCAGGCGGTGGGTCTATGGCAGAGGACTCCACCGTCAAGGGGACCGTGTGGAGGAGGTAGTGACTGGGGTGCTGGGATGGAGGGGGGGTGTCGGAAGATGCTAGAACATTGCACCTCTGCAGGGGGCACTGACCCGATGGGAGGGGAGGAAGCGCATCTCAGGGGGAGGAGACAGGAAGAGAATGTGAGAAATGGGAGCGCAAATGGACGGGGGTGAGGGAGCGCGACACTAGTTTTTCCGGGCAGTGTTGGGAGCGGCTCTGAGGTTTGGTCACTTCCTAACGTGGGGTCTTCTCAGCATGGTGTTTCCTCTGACTGTGTGGATACAAGAGAGCTTTTTTATTTTTTAACTTTATTTTTGAGAGAGCACCCACAAGCAGGGGAGGGGCAGAAAGAGGGAGACACAGAATCCCAAGCAAGTTCTGTGCTAACGGCAGAGAGCCTGACGTAGGACCCGATTCCACGAAACTTGAGATCGCGACCTGAGCTGAAATCAAGAGTCAGATGCTTAACCGACTAAGCCACCCAGGTGCCTCCATGAGAGCTTTACAGATCGGGCTTAACCAGAGTTGAGGTCTTGGTGTGGGAGCGGATGGCNGGGGGACGAGAACGGAATCGGCAGTAGGCAGGGTGGGGGCTGGGTTGAAGAATTGCAGAGGTGGGAGTCTAGGTGAGCTAAAAAGACAGGATGCGGACAGCCTGCCCAGAGGTGATGTCCAGGCCGTGGGTGTGGAGCTGGGCATCTGAGGTGGGACAGAGCTCTAGTCCATTGCAATAAGTCAAGAGAGTGGACTGTGTGGATGGGCTGGTCTAGGGTGTGACTAGCAATGGCCACGGTAGCGGTGGAGACCAGCCTGTGCTAGAATAGTCCACAGAGGATGCTGAGGGTGCCAGTCGGGTGCAGAAAGGAAGGGGGCAGGTGGCGTTCTCTGCGGGCATGCCCTTCAAAGGGACTAGGACTCTTTTTCAAAAATATTAAAAATTAAAGAGAGCATGAGTGGGGGAGAGACCGAGAAAGAGAGACACAAAATCCGAAGCAGGCTCCAGGCTCTGAGCTGTCAGCACAGAGCCCGATGGGGGGCTCGAATCCATGAAACCACGAGATCATGACCTGAGCCAAAGTCAGATGCTTAACCGACTGAGCCACTCAGGCGCCCCCAAAGGGACTAGGATTCTTGAGGGATAAAGGAATGGGCTGGAAGTGTCGATGAGGAACAGACCCCATGGTACATGGAAGGTAGAGGAGAAGGCACAGCTCAAATCCGTGTGGGCTCTGTGTGCTGGGCCTCTAGCTCTGGAAGGATGCATTCACCCCTGCTCTCGCAGCCTGCTAGGGACAGACCGCCTCAGACCAAGCAGGGGTTGGAGGGTGGCTTGAGGTCAAGGGTAGCAGAGCTGAGAACGGGGTAGGAACAGGCAGGAAGGGCCCATCTGGGTCACAAAGCACCACTTCTCTCTCCGTACCCGGATCGCGAGGGTGGACTCCATCGTTCCTGGCATATGTATGTCCACAACACAATGTTAGCTTTGCTTAAATTCAGCAACTAGAAGAGCAGGCCCCTCCGAGGCCACTGCAGAAAAACCGATGTGGCTGAGAAGGGGCCTGCGGCAAGGCAGACGGGGGACCCTCCTCTGTGGGGGAGACCCCCTGGGTGCAGCGGCCATGGAGGGCCCAGGGCCCCAGGGTGGTGGAAGGTTCTGGGCCCACAGCAGCTGCTGTCGGGGGCCACGGGGCGGCCGGTGCCGTTGGTCTGTGCCAATGGGAACCAGATCACCCGGGGCCGGCCGCCGCGGGCCCAGTAAGGTTTCCTGCAGACCCGCCGGTAGCTGCGGTGTGTTTGGAGAAGTCCCGCCCCTACGTGGGCCATGGCAGTGTGACCCAGAGCGAGAGGCCGGTGAACGGGAGCCATGCCTGTGACTTTGGAGCTGGAGGCCCAGGCAGCTGGCACCTGCCCTGCCTGAGGTCTGCAGGGGATGCAGAGCCCAGATTGTTCGGGGCCGTGGTGACCACAATAAACCTAGAGTGTGATTTCCTAGACTTGGGGTCTGTCTAGAGGCTCTAAGTAGGAACAGCTGCCGTCAGGGCTGGGCAGCCACATCAGAACGGGCCAGAAGGATGAGCTTCGGGGCAAGGATTGGGGAGGGAAGCCTGGTGGCCTCGGGCCAGGCTGAGCTCTGGAAATGGAGAAGGAACAGATGGGGGACTGAATTAACTAGAGACCACCACAGGGTGTGTGGTCCCCTTCCTTCTCTCTGCTGGGCATGGATTTGTATTTCACAACCTAAGAAGACAGAAGGAGATGGGCTCCACACAGCTGGTAGGAACTTTCCTGGGCTTCTTGGGGAAACCCTCCGAGGCCTAACCTGTCCCACAGACGTTCTCCGGGACGCCTTCCCAGCGCTTACTTACTGTCTGACTTGTCAGATGAGGCTGCTGGGCTCCCCTTTGCCCCTTTAAGCATTTGTAGGCTCTCCTCCCTGGAGTTGGCCAAAGCGTAGAACCACCTCCTATGAGCCTTTCCCGTGGACGGAGCGCCGTGAAGGCAGGTGTCTTCCTCTGAGCCCCGACCCTTGATGTGTGATTGGGCTTTGAGAACAGCGTTTGTAGCCCTCATTTGGGAACAAGTACTTGATTGTGCATGAAGTCCTGAACCCCAGAAATGCAGACACAGAAAAGCCAGCTCAGCTCCTCTTCTTCTGGAACTGGGAGCATCTTGTTCTGCCTGGCGGAGCGGGTGCCCTGACCACCAGATGTGGAGACGGGCACCGGGCTACATCAGCAGCCTGTGCCTTCTCTCCTCCTCAGAAGACAGCTCGAGCACCTTCGAGGTGCTGCTGGGGCCTGGCCAGCACACCTATACCTTTGCCCCACTCAAGAGCCACTTGAAGGAAACCTTCTATGTTGAAGCTGTAGAGTTCCCGTCTGCCAACTTCTCAGGCCTAATCTCCTACTCAGTCTCGCTGGTGGAGGAGTCTCCAGACCCGGTACGTCCCTGAGTAGCCCCGCAGCCCCTGGACCGGGGACTGGGGGGCAGGGAGACCTCTCTCCAGGTGGACAGGGATGGGGAAGACCAGGCTTGGCAGGTAGAGCTAGGGTTTCACGCCGCCTTTGGGAGAAAGAGCAGCGGGGGACAGGTGGGGGCCCGGAGGTGGGCTGAGGGGAGGAGCTGGAGGCCTGCGGGG
>NW_027532008.1:10617906-10621870 GCF_008692635.1 Crocuta crocuta | reverse complement strand
GGGGGTGTGGGGTGTGGGGTGGGAGAGAAGGTTCAGAGCAAGGCCACTGACGGGATCGTGTCTGCCGTTTCAGTCCATTCCAGAGACCCTGGTGTACAAAGACACAGTGGTGTTCCGGGTGGCCCCTTGCGTCTTTATCCCCAGCACCCAGATGCCTCTAGAGGTCTACGTGTGCAGGTAAGACACCCGTGGGGGCCTGTGTCCTGTCCTTCCCGTAACTGGTGATCTGTCTGTCTGCATGGCAGGGGGGCGGGGGGATAAGAAGACAAGACTTCTCTCCGGCCAAGTGCGATCTTTCTGCCTGAACTGTCTAGTCCTGTCCCCAGGACGGTCCTTACTGAAGTCCTGTTTCAATGCACATGACGCTAGGGACGGAGCAGTGAATGTGACAGTCCCTCCCCTGTCCTTCTGGGGAGACAGCGGCATGACGCGAGGTGGCATCCAGAGTTGGGAAGCAGGGTGAAGGATGTAGAGAGGCAAGGACAGGCATGTGCTCCCGGGACAGCAAAGGACCCTGGCTGGTTAAACCAGTGGGAAGTCCTGTGTGTGCCATCGCTCTGGTCACATGGAAAACGAGGGGTACAGGCAGAAGGCAGGAACCCATACAGCTACGGCAACGGTGTGGGCCGGACACGGCAGCAGCCCAGGCCAGCGAGTGGTGGCACAGCAGGTGATTCGGGGGGGCACTGAAGGTAGACTCCCCTCCCCCCACCCCGCTCCTGGCCAGGTTAGCTGATGCATGAGCTGCAGAGAAAGGAGACAGTCCCCTGAGTTTGGGGTTTGCAGTAAGTTGAATGGTGGTGTCATTGCTGACATGGGGTCAAGTGGGTGCTTTGGTTCTGGTGGCTTAAAGCTGAGGGCACCCATTGGGTGTCTAAGCTTCTGGAGCTCAAGGGATGGTCTTGGAAGCTTGAAACCAGTCTGGGTGACCCTGGCAGGTGGAGGGAGTTCAAAGCCGCAGGCCTGGCCACGCTCGGTGGAGGAGTAAGTGCATAGGAAAGCTGGCTGAGCAGCGAGCTCTGGACAAGAAGGTAGCAAAGGGAACCGAGAAGGAAGAGGAAGTGGGATGGAAACCCAGGAGAGTGGAGACGCGGACGTTAAGGGAGGTGGAAAAACCACGTGAAACCTCAAGAAGAGGAGCTGCCCGTCCAGGTTTAGCAAGAGGCAGAGCACATGCTGGGCAGCGAGAAACCCGCAGCGGGTGCGGAAGGACCAAAGGGCAGGCGGAAGGGAGTACTTGGCAGAACTCCAAAGAAACGGTCTGAACGGGGGACACAAGAAGGGGACGTGGGGCCGAGGGAAGGCCATTTTTTTTAAGGTGGGAAGCCAAGGACAGACTGACGGAATGACCCAGCAGAGAAGAGTCTGCTCGGAGGGGGAAAGGCAGCTCCAGGAACCAAGGTGGCAGGATGGGTCCGCAGGTCCGGTTGACCTTGATCAGTGCGAGGACCACTCACCCGCAGCTCCAGGAGGGAGCACGGAGCAAAGGGACTGGGGACGTCCTCGGAGGACGGCTGTCTGTGCTAAGGACCAGGTTAGGTTGTCACCAGGAGCTTTCCTCCAGCTGTTTTCAGTCACTGGAGTTCTAGGGAGGAAGAAACGTGGAACCGGGCTAACCTGGGGGTGGGGCTCCTGCTGGGCGAGTCAGCCCAAGCACGGGGACTAGGGTTTAATTATGACGGCTTAGAGATCGTAGACTCTAAGCCGACTGAGGAGGAAGGTCGAGAACCGAAGACAGCGGTGACCGCAGCTGAGGACCAGCGGTCCCGGAGACGGTGAGCCGGAGATGGAGGCGGTAGAAACTGGTGGTGCCAGAGCGAGATGTTGGAGGTAGTGCAAGTGTCCTGAGGCAGTCCCTCGTGGTGGTGGGGGGGGTCTCTACCTCCTCCATGCCTGGTGGGGTATAGAAGATGTCTTTCCACGGGGGTGGGGGCGCGTCTACAGAGTAGGGCTCTCCAGAGGAATGCCAGGTTTCAGAATAAAAAGAGCTTGAGGGATTCTGCTGGTACCAGATCCCCAGACACCAGACCCTTCTACTTTGTCTTTTGAGACTGATGTTCACTCATAAGAGGCATCTGCTGAAAGCCTGGTCTCCTAGGACTCTCCTGTGGAGGTGGTATGCAGGCACAGCTCGATCCAGCTTAGCTGCAAGCCTGTGACTCCACCTCCCTCCCTCCCTCCCTCCCTCCCTCAGCACACATCCTCAGACTGTTCCAGGCCTTGCCAGGGGTGCCTGTTGGGTTTCTAAGCTCCCTGCAGCCTTGTCTGTGTTGGCCTGAGAAATTGGTTCTTTGGGAGCCTAGAATAGCAGAGCAAGTCTTGGACTTGGAACTGGACTAGAGTCTCAAACCTGACCCTTCCCAACAGTATGACCTTGCTGGCATTCAACTCCTGAGGATCTGTTTGTAAAACGAGCGGTCTTAATGTGTTGCCTCAAACGCTGTTTATCTCCAACGAGGAACACAGGGTCCTGTAAGCCTGGTGCTGTGCACAACAGGGTCCAAGACCTGCTCCCCCCGCCACCAACCATACAAATGTGACAGTCTTGCTGGCCATCCCAAGGGGGCACTGAGCTGCTTAGTTTCTTGGGAGAAAAACCCAGCCCCCTCTAGGTAGACTGAGGTGAGAGCCTGGGGCAGTGGCAGAAGGCACACGTGGGGTGTGGCTGCAGGGCAGGGACAAAGCAGGGAACCAGGGTGGGAACCGACCCTGGCAATTCTTGACCTGCCTTCACCATGTACACACTGTTGCTGAGCAAGACCTGCTGTAAGCATCAGACTGTGCGCCAGGAGGCAGGAGACGGCAGCTCTGCTTACCTGGGGGCTGGAGGAGTCCTCTCTCCGGACCAGAAGGAGGTGCCCCTGCCCCCTGCCCGCCGGTCCACGAGGCCATGACCGGGGTGGGGAGGAGCCTTGAAGGCCTCCCCCAGAGTTGGCTTCTCTCCCATGGCAGAGAGCTGCAGGTCCAAGGTTTTGTGAACACCGTGATGGAGCTGAGTGAGAAAAGCAACAGCCAGGTGGCATCTGTCTACGAGGACCCCAATCGCCTGGGCAGGTGGCTCCAGGTAACCCCCTCCCCCACCTGGGGAAATCCACCTGTCGGGGAGGGGCTGGGAGACTTGCATGTAGCGCATCTGACCAGTTTCACAAGCGTCTGCTCAATCTGCCCAGTGAAGCTAAGACTAACCAAAGGTGTCTGTTTCTAGAACATCAGAGAGGGCTCGGATAGAACAGCCTGCCCCTAAGGGAGAGCGCTGAGTCCACCTTCTTCCCATTTGAGAATGCGTGTGTTCAAGACCACAGAACACCTAGGTGCTGACGGGTCTGGCACGTCCACATATCAGCGGTTAGAGCAGGGCTTCCCCCCTTCAGCGTCCGGCTCGGCCTGGCAGAGCCCGAGGTCTGGTGCTCTATTCTCCAGAAACAGCTGAGCGATGACCACATGGCATCGCCCTGAGCGCTGGAGATACAGCAGATGGGACAGGTCGTGCCCCGCTCTAGCAAGGACACAGGACTCATGAACACAAAACGCCATAGGGAGTCTCTGGACAGGAAAGTCTTCGAGGAAACGGGGCTGGCCATATGAAGACTGGGGGGTAGGTGCTGGATTAGAAATGAGGGCTCTTCGGGCAGGGACACAGCTGAGATCCTAAGTGGACATGTACTTTGAGGATTTGGAGAACGGAAGGGCTGGTGTGGCCGGATCAAAGGACGAAGCCCCAAGGTAGGGGAGAGCCAGATCCTATCCTAGGGATCTTCTACTAAGCCGAGGTTAAGGAATAGAAACTAGATCACAAGGAGACGAGAGGGCACTGAAGGTATGAATTGAGAGTTAAGTGTTCCAATTTGGGTTTTAAAAAGTCCCCTCTGGCTGAGAAATCGAGAACTGGCCTTAGGAAGGGACAAGAATCAAAAGGAACTATCTGCAAGGCAACTGTAGTAATTTGGGCAAGAGAGCAAGACTG
>NW_027532008.1:10616334-10617884 GCF_008692635.1 Crocuta crocuta | reverse complement strand
GGCCAGGCACCATGAAGCCAACAAGGCTTGTTCACGGACAGGGTGCGGAAGGTAAGAGGAGGAGGAATCTGAGGGGCCTGGCTTTAAACGAGATAAAGAGGAAAATGGGTCTGGGAAGGCCCCAGACAAGGTCCTGCCTGAGCTGAGCGTCAAGGTTCGAGCAGGAGCTGGGAGAAGGGGGTTCCTGCTGTGCCCCCTCTTAGAGGTGGCCTGGGTGCAGGGAGCGCTGTGACCGGCAGGCGGGAAAACCAGCCGATGGAGCCGAGAGAACGCGACTCCTTTCCCTGTCTCCCCAGGACGAGATGGCCTTCTGCTACACCCAGGCCCCCCACAAGACGCTCTCCTTGGTCCTGGACACTCCTCGGGGCCTCCCGCTGGAAGACTTCCCCATGAAATACTCACTGGTGTGGGGCTCAGTTTGGCTGAACTGAACTCGGTCCGACCTGTCGGACCTGGTGGCTGCCTGGACGTGATGGGGTGGCCCGGGGGAGGGCCCAAGCGGCCTCTGGGAGAAGGGGGTGTGGGACTCTACCCGAGAGTCTGGATGTAGGGGTGAGGCTGGGGCCCGAAGCCCATCCTTCCTGACACCCCTGCCCCACTGTGTCTCCTTGCAGAGCCCAGGGGTTGGGTACGTGATCCAGTATGCCAAGGACCACAGGGTGGCCAGCATGGATTCCATTGGGAACCTGATGGTGTCCCCACCCGTCAAGGTGGAGGGGAAAGAATACCCCCTGGGCAGGCTCCTCATTGGCAGCTGCTTTTACCCCAGGTAAGGCAAGAGGCCAGGTGGTGGCCAGCTGTCTTAAGGGACCCTGGCGGTTCGCCTGGCGCCACCTGCCTTCCGCACGACTTGGCAGGTCATCTGTTCGGGACCATTCTTTAAAGTGCCAAGAAGGGACTTTTCAGTCTTTGGTTGTCCTGGGAGACTACAGGTAGAAAAAGCAGACAGACCTCCTCCTTTTGAGTGGGGACCCCAGGGTTTAAATTGGAAGGATGCTAAACCTGGCTGGCCTTCGTGACTCCTTGCTGGCCACGAATCTACATCCAGGAGATACCTGTGTCCCAGGGTTCAGAGCTTGAGTACTTTGGCTTCGGTCCTGAGTTGGCCCAGAGTAAGGGACTCTTAGCCACCCCGTCCTTTATGGACGAGTCACTTGAGCCCAGTGGTTAGAGCAGCCAGTTAGCAGAAGGGGAGCCTGATGGCTATGAACACATGAGAAGGCAGAATGACTATGCAGACGTATGGGCCGATGGTAAGGACCCTCTCCAAAAAGTGGCGGGAGGTAGATCACGTCCTAACTGAGCAACTACTACAGCCCAAGGGGAGTAGGTAGCGGCCGAACCACACCGTACGGGCTCAGGTGCTGTTCATTCCACCCTCCCCTCAGCAAGGAGGGCCGAGACATGAGCAAGGCCCTCCGGGACTTCCTCTCCGCCCAGCGAGTCCAGGCCCCGGTGCAGCTCTTCTCGGACTGGCTGATGGTTGGCCACATAGACGAGTTCATGTGCTTCATCCCCACACAGGATAAGAGTGAGGGCGAAAAGGTCTG
>NW_027532008.1:10605334-10616263 GCF_008692635.1 Crocuta crocuta | reverse complement strand
CCTCCTTTTAAAGCCCCTTGGAAGCTTCTGGAGAGGAAGCTGGCTAGCCTCTGATCCCAGTTGTCTCTGCAGGGCTTCCGGCTGCTCCTGGCCAGCCCCAGCTCCTGCTACAGGCTGTTCGAGGAGAAACAGAAGGAGGGCTATGGAGACATGACTCTGTTTGAGGAGGTCAGAGAGGACCAGCTCCTCTCCAACGGTAAGGGAAGCCCCTCGGCCCTTCTCTCCCAGGGGTCCTTTCCAGGAGGCCGGTTTCCCTCTGTTCCACCTGCTTGGAAGAACCTCAGAGAAGCATTACAAGCCTAACCTGGACCACTGGACATCTAGTTCTGTCTCGGGGCATACGGACCAGCCAGCCAGAAGTCCCGGGGAGGCTGGAGTATATGCGGAGGAGACTCTGGGGGGGGTGGGGTTGGCAAGCCAGGTGCTACCAGCACTCATGTCTGGATCTACTCCAGGAATGTGGAGTCAGGTGCCTGGGCATTGGGAGTTCAGGGGTCCCCAGTTACCCCCGTGGAAAACCTCCATGGACGGGCAGAGAGGATGTCGCTGCTGCACAGTAATTCTAAGTGCCGAGGGAACCCAGAGAGGGGGTTGCTGGGAGGCTCTCTAGCTCTTTGCTGCCCTAAGTGCAGCTTCTACGTCCCAGGGGAACTTGTCCCAGAAATGCAGAATTTCAGCCCCCACCTCTGATCTGGTGAGTCACCTTTGGGGTGGGCCCCAGGGGTCACAGGGTCCTAGACGCACTTCCAGGTGACATCCAGGAAGCGTGAATCACGAATCCCACACCACGTGCCCAAGCCGTTGTGTTCCGTCCGCTGGGGACTGAACTGGGCACCCCTTTCCTAAAGACCAAGCGATGGAGGAGCACAGTTAAATGATCCGGTCAAGGTCACGGGTTGGTCAGGTCCAGTGATGCACGGAGCTGCCTGGGTGAGAGGTTGAGTCGGGGTTCAAGCCACCTTGCCTGTTACGGCTGCCTCCCCAGGGCCCGAGGGGCTGGTGGCTGTGAAAGTCCTCCCTGGCTTTTATGGACCCTGATGTCAGTCCCCAGATGGGACATGTGACCTTAGGTCGGTCTCTGGAGACTGGCCAGGCCACCCGTCACAGTCACCGGGGCAACGATCTACCCAGTTGGCTGTGCCCAGGAAGTCAGCCCGTCCCTGGAGGCCCTGCTCCCTGGCCTACGGCCTGCCTGCCCTTTCCTTTTCCCTACAGGGAGGGAGGCCAATACCATCAACCAACTTCTAGCTGATGAAAACATGAGGAAGCAGAACGAGTATGTAGAGGTACGGATGGGCCTCTCAACAGTGCGGGAAGGTAGACCAGGTCCTAACTGAGCAACTACTACAGCCCAAGCACCACGAAAGGCACCATGGTCCTCGAGATGACCTCACAGAGCAAACAAGGATAGTGAGGCCTAAGAGTCCAAGTGCAAACCCAAGCCATGACTTGGGGAACTGGACTTGATCCCGCGTCTGACTCCCTAAGACCTCTCCATGCCACTCAGGTTGCTGAGTGTCTGATCGGAAAATGGAGCCCCCACCCCCGAATCCCCTAAGCACTTAGCTCCAAGTTCCAGAGATCTGGACTAGGGCCATCTCCATGCTTCCTCAAGGGGCCCATGAACGGGGTTCCAGGTCACCTGGCACCTCCTGCTTCAAAGTGTGAATCCCTGGCTGTGGGGAGAAGAGTTTCCCAGAAGAGCTCCTCCCACTCTCTGTGGGAAGCAGAGGCCTGGAGAAGGGCAAGGACTTCCCCAGGGTCATAGATCAGCCCAAACAGCCTTGCCCATTGGCTCCTCCTGGCTCCTAGCTGGGGGGGGGGGTATTCTGTGCCTCAGTGCGAGGGCACCGACCTTTGCTTAGCAGGGAAGGCCTCTTGGCACAGCACGGTGGACACTGGCCAGGGATGGAGTCAAAGCTCCATCTCAGCCCTGGGGACTCCTATGTCCAGACCTGGGAAACAGGTGATCAGAGCAAGTGCCCCTTCAAGGGTGGGGGCAGGGCAACTGCTCACACCCCTTCCTAAGGAAGGCCTTCTTCCCCTGCCCTTGCCTGGGGCCTCCACTCCGGCAGGGAGGGCAAAGGGCCCACATGCTAGACAATTAGGACCGGTGGCTGCCTTGCACAGACCAGCTGTGGGACCCTGGCCTTTCCTCTGAGCTGCACCGCCTCTCAGAAAGGGACCCGTGTGCCCTATATCAGAAGGTGGGCGAGCCACGAAAGGTGCCCAGCACCTGGTGAGGGAAGAAGACAAGATGGCAGCCGAGCCAGGCCCTATTCCCCTGAGTTTCTCCCTTCCCCACGACTGTCCTCTGCCACCCCACAGAAGTGCATCAACCTGAACCGTGACATCCTGAAGAAGGAGCTGGGCCTGGCGGAGAGGGACATAATTGACATCCCGCAGCTCTTCTGCTTGGAACAGCTGACCAACATCCCCTCCAACCAGCAGACCGGGAAATTCTTCGCGAGGCCGTACTTCCCTGACCTGGTGAGGACCTGGCCGGGTAGGGGGGGTCTGTTCCGCTAACTCTGGCTGGTCTGAGCTACGTGGTGCTGGACCAGAGGCACGGGCATGGCAGACAGTGATGCCCGAGAGGAAGAGAGAGGGGAGCTCCTAGCTCCCTCCTCAGGTAGGGGGCGCTCCTGAGGCGAGCGGGTCCCACGCCTGGTGACCGGCCAAGCACTGACCACAGGCCGGGCCCTGGGCTCCCCCCCAACCTTGAGGGGGCCGCGGCTCCCCTCTTCCAAGTCCCAGGGACACAGGCCCTGTGTTCATCGGTCACACGGGTAGCTTTTAATTTCACAAGACCAGTGTGTGGCCCTCTGGGAGCAGGCAGGGGTAGCGGTGTCGGGGGGCAAGTGCCTTTGGGGGGGAGAGGCTGCGGTTGAGAGAGGAGGAAGTCAACCGCCAGAGCTGGCGGGGGAGGGCATTCTGGGAGAGGTGCCGACTACGGTGCAGAGGAGACGTTCGTCCAGTGTAACATACAGCAGGGGGCGGGCCCCGGGAGCGCTGCAGAGCCAGGCCTTGGCCAGGCAGGATTTCGGTTTTGGGAGCGCTAAGCACAGGCGAGCTGGGATTTTGCGGGGGGTGACTGGTGCTGGCTGCAGGAGCGGAGCCTACAGAAAAGGTTCCCTGTGCGGGCTGCCGGTGGCCGAGTCCCACCCCGGCACTGGTGGCTTTCTTCCACGGCTCCGCCACCCTACCTCGGCCTTGTTTGTCCTGACAGCTGCAGATGATTGTGATGGGCAAGAATCTAGGCATCCCCAAGCCCTTTGGGCCCCAGATCAAGGGCACCTGCTGCCTGGAGAGAAAGATCTGCCAGCTGCTAGAGCCCCTGGGCTTCAAGTGCACTTTCATTAATGACTTTGACTGCTACCTGACTGAAGTCGGGGACTTCTGTGCCTGTGCCAACATCCGCCGGGTGCCCTTTGCCTTCAAGTGGTGGAGGATGGTGCCTGAGCCCCAGGCCTAGCGCCCCAGCCTCGCCCCGCCCCGCCAGGAGTGGCCCATTACTCACCAGTCGATGGTGTTCGGATCCCTTGGCTGTGTGGAAGGCCCTATACCCCTCCCTTACCCCGTCTACCCCTCTCCCTCAGCCTCCAGGGGGGTGGCAAACAGCCAGCTTGAAAATGGTCTGCAGCTGAGAAGTGGCTGCTAAGCACCCATTAAAGTTCTACCTGTTCTGAATGCATTTTGGCGGCAGCGACCTTGTTTTTGTTTTGAGGAAGGGGTAACGTCGAAGGGCGGAACAATGAGCCCCTGGGACCCGTGTGGTCAGGCCGTCCCACCTGTGTGGGGGCAGGCACTGGGCTGCCCTCTCCTCTCCCTCACCCCAGCCTTTGCAGCGGGACAGCCTGGACTCAGACCCTTTGAAGTGGTCTCCAGTTCAGCACCTCAGACAAGCTGGTCTCCGTGCTCGAGCTGTGAGCACCTCCCAGCTCGGGGAAGGGAGAGAGGGCTCCTCGTCAGGTCTGGTGGGAGCTGGGGTGCGCAGGGAGGGGTCTTGCCTTGTGGGCAGCTGGCTTCAGCTGGGGTCCCTTCTCGTGAAGCCTGGAAGGGCCAGGAGCCAGAAAATGTCCACCCGGGCGTTCAGAGGCCCCAGGGTCGACGGCACAAAGATGTTGTTAGAGTAAATGCTTCTGAGGCTGAACAAGCACTGGCTGCCCCCACTCTGCCCCTCGTGTGTGTTGGGGGGGGGGGCTGCGCTCGTGACAAAGCGCCAGCATCCCGGAGGCCCCACAAACGGTGACCAGGGGCGGATGGTGGCGGAGTGCAGGTGGGCAGGGGCCTGGCTGAGAGTTCAGCCCAGTCACCTTGGGAGCTAAGGCTGCCGCCGGCCCCAACAGGACGTGCCCGGGGCTTCTGAACACGTGACTGGCTCCTCAGCGCCCCCTGGTGGACACCTCACAGCCAGCCTGGGCCCAAGGGGCACATTTTCAACCTGTGCCTAAGGGCTTGGGCTCCCCTAGGAAGGGCTGGTGGGAAAGAACACGTGATTCTAGGTCCATGAAATATACCACTGTTCCAGAGCTTTCCCCAAAGCCTGAGTGTGGCCAACACAAATTCCCATTTTTGAGTTGGGCAAGTGAAGGGGGGCGGGGGACACCCCCCGGCAGGTCCCAGGTTTCCAGGGAGCGTGGGGAGCTCTGCTCACCTTCCACCCCAGGTGTAAGCCTAACAGCCGCCCCCTTTCTCAGCCTGGGCAGCAGGCAGGACGCGCCTGCTGGGAGTGGAGAGCAGAGCTGCCCCGCGCTCTCCTGGCTGAGGCCGGGTCTACCGAAAAAGAAGCACAAAAGCCAAAACAGAGTAAACAAGGATGTTGTTTATTTAAAATGTTTACTCCAAGAAATATATATATAAAAAAAAAATAAGACCATTACAGCACTAAACCAGGCACCTTCGACCAAATCACAACCTCTTCTCCGGTTCTCCCCCTTCGCCCTAAACCCCCTCTTCCAAAGGCTCCCTCCCGAGCTGCAAGGCGGGGCCGAGGCCCGAGGGGTCGGCGCAGAGTCTGTGCCCAGACTGGGCCCTTCTTTCTCTGGGGGTGCAGGACCACCCCCGAGCTCTTGTCATGATTTTCTCCCCCCAGTAGGAAGTTCATTTTAAAATCTTAAGCCAAAAGGAGGGACTGTGGCAGAGAACAGGGCTGTCTCCACCGGGAAAGTACATCTGTGCCGCCCCGACCTGGCCGGGGGCCCTAACGGAGGCTGGCGGCAGGTCTTGGACTGGTCCCCTGCAAGCCGGGAGCCCTGCCTTGCCAAGGGCAGCTCCTGCAAAGGGACCACACGGCCTGACCCGGGGGAAAGGGGGGGCGCGTGGGTACCAGGGGCGCATGCGCCTAAAGGCCCCCATTCCAGGAAGGAGGCTGGTGTCTAGGAAAACGGGTGGGCGCCACACGCGGAGGCGAGAGCGTCGGTAGTTCTGGGGTGATCTGGACAAGTTAGGTTCGTGGAGCAGAAGCTTCTCCTCTGGACTAGGGACACGGGACAGCAAAGAGGAGCGTGAAATCAGACTAAGGAAGAAGCAGGCCGGTCTCCTCACGCGAGGCCGTGGGACCGGCCAGGACAGAGCCTGTCACGCCCTTGAGAAGGCAGAGGCCGCCGTAAGGCGTGACAGGGGGAAAAAAGCAACAACGACTAGATCATTTTTGGCATTTTAACATCGAGACAATGACAAGTGGTAACAACAGCAAAGCAAAGAGTAAAAAAAGGACCAATATTTAAACTTTCCCATCCACCCAAGTCTCACACTGAAGTTCTACCCCCCTCTCCCCCCAGAAGCACCACGGAACTAAAAAAAATCTATTTTAAAGCACCCCAACCAGTCCAGACCCTCTCGAAACCAAGAGCCCCAGCCTGAGCTGTCGCCTCTCCTGGGTCCAAGTGAGAGGAGGGGTTCCGGAAAGGCACCTCGTAACTCACGCAGAGCAGCGCAAACGCCGGTGACGAGCTCGGGCAGAGGGCACTTGGCGGGAGCGGGGGCGACGGGCACGCAATCTGCGCAGACACATGGGGGAGGGGGACTTCTTCGGGAATCCCAACTCTTTGGTACCAAAGCCAAGCCATGCGACCAGAGAGCTGGGTTCGACGAACAGGAGCCCGTTCCGGCAGGACCCGGCGGGGGAGAGACACAGAAGCACAAAGGTGGTAAAGGCTGGTACGTCAAGGGCTGAGCCTTCCTCGCGAGGACTCCAGAATGCACTTTTTACTGCTGGCTGATCAATCTCTAATGGCGCGTGCTGGCGGGGCAGCCCCAGCTCGTCCAAGGAGCCCGGAAGCTGCCCTTGAACCAGATACACTGTCCCCCACATCTGTCCCCCCAAGTCCCCACTGGGTCCACAATCACCTGATTTTCATTTGGACTTCTTTTACAGCTAACGTAGATAAAAATGGCTACACACAGACCCCAGAGCCCCCACCAGGGGGGAAAACGGCAGATTCTACTAATGTTGCAGCCAAAAGGCGACGGGGCGTACAAGCAGCCAGAGAAACAGCGCGCCAGCCTCGGCTGGTCTACACGAAGCAGGAAGTGGTGAGCCAGGTGCTCCCGAGGCAGGCGGCCGTGATTCCAGAGTGAGACCCATCGCCAGGCTTGTCAGCGCCCAGCCGCCGCCGTGTCCCAGAAGGGACGTTTCTTTGAGTCTACGGGGACTCCTCTCTGTGGGAGCACCCGCTCGGATCGCAACGCTAGTTAATAGCAGGAAAAGGGTGTTCTGAGAAGTGGATTTTGGGGGGCGGGTGGAAAGAAAAACTGAAACAACGAAACAAAAAACCCCTAGGTTGCTCAAAGTTTCTGCCTCTCTTGTAGGGAATGGGAAGTCAACTATGAGCAGGTATTTTAATTCAATGTGGAGAAAGAAAAAAAAAACCACTTTGGAAAACATACAGAAAAGGTAGTTGACGGTGAGTCGCTTATAAAACGGAACTGCAGGGAGTCTAACAAAAATGCACCTTCGGTCACCTTTCGCTTTCTGGAAATTCCTCGTCCGACGTCCCGTCCCAGTGCGCGTGGAACCGACAGCTGCCGCGGGAGGAGTGGAGGAGCAGACGACGCAGCGACCATCAGAGGGTCCGCGGGTTGTACTCTGGCAGTTTCTTGATCTTCTCTTTCTCGGCCTCGCTTTCGTCTCGGGCGATCACCAGAGAGTGTGCGTAGCCCATGGCCACCTGCGGGGACAGAGCGGGGCTGGGTGTGCAAGCGGGGTCCACGGGATCACACGGAAGGGGGTGGGGAGTGGGCGACAGGCCCCCCAAGTAGGTGGGGCTGCCCCCCCCCCCCACCGGGCCGCACCAAAGCCCTCTGCTGAAGAGCGCTGGTCAGACCCACCAGGCAGGGATTTAACACAGGCAGCAGAGCCTGGTGGGGACACGGGGACCCTGCCTCCGGGCCTCTCTGCCACGATCCTGCCTTGCGTGAGGGCACCCGCCCCATCTGTGTGTCAGGCCGGCGGCCAGAACAGCAGGGGCCTCACCTCACCATCTGCCCTATGGCCTAAGGGCGTGTAGGCCCCGCTGAAGGTACAAGGCAGAGCAAGGCCCTCGTCCCCAGAACAAGTGTGCCAGGACACTTGTCCCACGGCCAGTGTCATTCAGGGTGAGAGCAGCCACCGAGCCTGGCCGGCAGGCCCCCATGTCACTTCCTTACTCGCCAAAACCTCTAGTGCAAAAGAGCCGCTCAAGGAGACATCGGACGAGCCTCGGCCAGGCTCCCGAGACGAGGGCAGGCGGCGCGGTCTGGCGCCACAAGGTCTCAGCCTTGTCTCGGCCACCGGCCCACAAGTCCGTGCTCACCTGCTCTGTGAAAATGCCGTCCAGCGTCTTCACCTCCTGAGCGGCGGTGGAGGACTTGGGCTTGTGGTCCCCGTAGCCCTGGCGAGGCGAACAGACAGACGTGGGCTCACAGCGGCACAGTATCCCGGAAGGGGACCACGGTGCCTGGGAGCCAGAGCCCCCCCACGTGCAACACGAGGGAGCAGCACCTACCCACAGAAGTGCTGTCCACAGGGGCCTCAGTCCCAACCTGAGGAAGACCCTGACACTGAACTTGTGGGGGGTTACACGACAACGGGCACCTTTTGGGGGTTGCCGCAGAGGAGAAAACACCATCGTGAGCACAGGAAGGCACGGCCACTGGGGCCCTTGGGGCGATAAGGTCACAAAGAGCACCGGCCGTCCCCACGCTCACCCTGCAGCCCAGAGATGGACTCACCCCCGCCCGCCACCAGACTCCAGGACACCAGAGCCCGAAGGCTCTGCCTGAGGACGGCTCAGAGAGGGTTAGACAAAGGCCTTGAGGGCCAGCAGACCCCTCAGCTCAAATGGAAGGGCTCCCGGGGCCGGTGGGGAAGGGCCTCCCTTCCCAGCTGCATCTCAGCCACCAGATGCCACCTCACGCCTTCTGGTACAGTGACGGCTGCCCCCGAGATGCCGTGCCACCTCCTCAACCTGGAGAAGCTGCCCTAAGTCCCCCCTCCATCCCCTCTGGTGGCTGAACCTTATTCGGAGTCTCTCCCCCACAGGCCCTGGAAGCCTCTGTCCGGCTCTAAGGATGACCCGTAAGCCCCAGGCCGGGTTCAGCCTCCTGGTTTTAAGGCTCCGCCCGCAGACGTCTCTGAGCAGCAGCCGCACACGGGCCTCCGCGGAGCCCCAGACCCCACGGGTGTGCAGAAGCAGGACAGGGCCGCCAGGGCCCAAAGATGGGACCCAGGAGCCCTTCCTGCCCTCCTCTCCCTCCCGCAAGCGAGGCGGGAAGGGAAACAGACCACCCTCCCCGCAGGAAATAACAGTCACAGGCTGAGGATCAAATCGCAGCTAGAATGGGCAGACCGCCAGCCGGGCCCCACAGCCAAGCTGTTCTTGATGAACAAATTAAAACTTAAAGACTCATCAGGCACCAGAACCCTAAGAATCAGACGGTTGGGGAAGGCCAAGTACGCATGAGAAATCGAGGGCTAGCAGTTCCCGTCAGGCCGGCAACGGAGATTAAAAGCAGGCAACACAGACTTTGACTTATTTAGGAAAAATGAGGGGAAAGGCATCCCCACATGACCCGCGAGGCCGCCCCAGGGCCCACGGCTCTGCCCAGCGCGCGGCCCCGTGGCTGCAGACAAATCCAGGAAGGCAAAACCCTGCTCTCCACCGGCCACACGACCTGCTGAGCCCGTCGACTTCAACCCTCCCGGAGGGAACAAGAGAACTCCCCCCACCCCCCAATCGCCACACACCTGGATCGCGGCTGGCAAAGCCAAGGGGGAAATGAGATCCGAAGCTTCCCTGTTTTCAGATTTACGACGAGGACGTGGAAAGCTTTTGCTATTACTGAACAGGGACCAAATCACCATGGAAAGCCGGTGTGACCCGAAGACTAAGAGGGACCTCGGGCTCTCATGCGGACGCCTACTGTCCTGCGTACTTTCGGGAGGTGGCCCCAAAGGGCCCAGACTGGGTCCCCTGCTCGCCGCACGGCCCCCGCTTACCAGCTCCCCGAAGGTCGGCGACGGGCCCCAGCTGATGGTGCTCTCGTCGGCGGCCACGATGATGCTGCTCTTCCTGCGAACAGGCGGGGACGTGACCATCGCGGCCACCAAAGACCCTCCCCGCAGGCTGCCTGCTCCACAGCAGGGTGTGGCTGACGAGCATTCAAGTCCAGGCCGCCCCACTGAACATCGAGACACACTCACTTCCGGCAACGCGCACCCGGCTTATCCTGAACCCCCCACAGCGACCCGTGTGGGCCCCAGGAGACCCGGCCTTCCCTCGAGGGCTTGTGGGTACACACACTGGGAAAAGAGGTCATCCAACTGGGATGAGCTCACTCTAAGGAGAATAGAACTCCACAAGCGCAGATGGGGCTGGATGTTCGGGCAGATTAAAGCCACAGCCCCTGCCCAGAGCTATGGCTCCTCCCCCAGCAACAACCCGACAGCTGATCAACATAACTGAACTCCCCACCAAGAAGCATTACGTCACTCAACAGGTGTCCTCAAAGTAAACCGGAAAGCATGGACTTAAACGACAGTTTCTTCCCAGTGCGTCAGAGTAACCAAAACCTACCACGATGCCGGGCTAAAACCCTACGAGCCTGCGCAGTCGAGCAGAGCCCAGCAAACCACTGAAGGGTGGAAACCGCCGGGGAACCTTCTGCGGGGGCGGCAATACCAGCCCTCTGTTCTAGAACCTGTCAGCCCCTGGAGCCCCAAGCAGCCCTGCTCGCCCTCCCCTCCGTGTCCTCCAGGCCCAGGAAGGGGACACGCGTCCCGCTCACCAGGAGGCACAGCCACGTACCCACAAGCCAGGCTCCGGATTCTCCAGCCACACAGGTCCTGCACGGCCTTCGGGTACATGGTGGATTCACGGGATGTGTTGGTGGCCCCCCAGAAGAACAGGCCACCTGGGGAAAGACACACACCGAGAACTGAACTTGCATGCCGCTGGTGGCAGAGGGGCGTCCTGTCCGTGTGGACACTGGGCTTCGGCCGGGGAGCGGGGACGAGGACCGCGGGCCCCGCCCACCGCACCACCCCTCTGCCAGGCCGGGGGCAGCCTGGGCTTGGTTCTGGACGCTCCCCTCCTGAGGCCCTGACGGCGGGGCGGGGGGGGGGCGGGGTTACTAACCCACTTCGCTGACGGCAAAGGAGCAGGTGTAGCCCGCGTAGATCTGGGACGCCCCGCGCCCGGGGAAGTCAAACAGCTTCACCAGGCGCGGCACCATCTCGTCCTTCTGCTCGGCGTGGCCCAGCCGGCCATAGCCGCCGAAGCCCCAGGAGAAGACGCGCTTCTGAGAGTCCAGGACCAGCTGCGGGCGGAGAGAACGGAGGCTTGGAACGGGGCTCCTAACACGAGGGGCCGAGGGGCCGTCGCTCTGTTCCAGAGAGCCTGCTGCAGCGGCTGACGGTCAAAGGCAGAAACACCACCGTAATCTGAA
>NW_027532008.1:10594608-10605325 GCF_008692635.1 Crocuta crocuta | reverse complement strand
TAATCTGAAGGTGCCAGGGCGGGGGGCGGGGAGGGGGTGGAGGAGGCGACAGGGCATTTGCTCTTTTCTCTGCTGGGGACAGGACTTCCCCTCCTTAATGACAAAGTCTTGGGGGGCGCCTGGGGGGCTCAGTCGGTTGAGCATCCAACTTTGGCTCAGGTCATGATCTCACAGTCTGTGGGTCCAAGCCCCATGTCGGGCTCTGTGCTGACAGCTCAGAGCCTGGAGCTGCTTCGGATTCTGTGTCTCCCTCTCTCTCTGCCTCTCTCCCGCTCATGCTCTTTGTCTCTCTGTCTCAATAATAAACATTAAAAAAAATTTTTTAAAATAAAGTCTCAAGTCTTCTTCATGCCTCATCAAAGCAAAAGGGCGGTTGTATCTCCAGAGAACAGGCTTGTTTCCTTTCACAGTGTAGACAGAACCGCACAAAACCAAGAGGCAAGGCCTGCCTGCCTGCAGGGACTCTGGTTTGGACGCCCCTGTTCACAGGTGAGCTGCATCTGGTCACTGGTGCCAGGACCCCATGGACTTAATTCATTAAGACAATACACGACTGATCTTTCCTTCACGGCATCTCCAATGTTCAAGATGTACAGCCCACTAATCCACATCACTGAGCACCAGATAGAGAGCATCCCAGTCAAGAGGCTGTGCCCGCACACGCCAGGAGGCCGGCGTGGTTTCTGGCCTCCCAGCCCAGTGCTCTTCAACAGAGAAGAGGGCCAACTTTGACTGGCGGGCATTCTTGGGCAAAAAAACTGCAAGAGGGCAATAAAGATAAAAGCACGCGTGTACAAAAAACTGTATCACCATCTATCTAAAGTGATCTTCAAGGACACAGCCTCCAGGGTTAAAAAACCATCTGACAACCTCCGTACAGGGGGAGATCCTCTGTGGACCCAGAAAGAGGTCTGTGATGCCGTGAGACAAAAAGCCGAAACCAGAAAGACACCACGATTCCAACCCCAAATCTATCCTTTAACTTCGTCTATACAACTTATGGAGAAACCACGAATGGAAGAGCTACACCCGCTGGGGGCGCCTGGGTGGCTCAGTCGGCTGGGCGTCTGAATCGATCTTGGCTCCAGCCACGATCTCAGGGTTTGTGAGTCCGAGCCCCATGTCAGGGTCTGTGCTTGGGGTTCTCTCTCCTCTTCCCCAGCTCACGCTCTCGACCTCTCTCAAAATAAATAAACTTAAAAAAGGAGAAAACGGATGTGCCCGAATGGCGCAGAGCCCAGGAAGCAGGGCGGGGGGTCTCGGGTGCCGGGGACAGAGTCCCGGCCGAAGCCGCGTTTTGGGACGCTGGAGCACACGCACACCCTCCCCACAGCATGGAAGCTTGGGAAGCAGAGGAAAAGCCGGAAACCCTCAAGTCTTACCGTGTGGTTTGCGCCGCAGGCCACATCGCGTACAACCACGTTCGGGACCGGCAGAATCTGCCCGTCTTTCGTCTTCTCGATGAAGATGGCCACCCGTCGGGGCACCAGCTCGCAGTCATACTCTATCCGCTGTGCCCTGGCGATGAACTTCCCGTCCGAGTTGTGTCCTGGAGTGACCAGAGCCGGTGGTCAGTGGCTGTTGACCACCCCGATCTGGCATCGGGGCCTCACGGGACAGTTCTGCCCACCAAGGTGATGCCTTCCCACCCGGGGCTCAACCCATCAGTATCAGGAAATCGATTCTAGGGGGGAGGTGAAACCAATTATTTTTTAGAAATGAATAGGACGGAATGGGAAACCGTCCACACAAGGGTGTTGTTTTGTACAAGTCCTCTGTTCGTGCCTCTGACGTCATCAGGCTGTGACACGCACCACACTTCTTGTGAGCTGTAGCCAAAGTCAGAAGCTGCTGACTCAAAGGAATGGCCTACTGAGAGCCTCCGTGCCCCACCTGGCCCCCAGGCGGGCCAAGAACGGACAGAAAAAGAAAAAGTTCGGCACACAATCTGAGACTGAAGCTTTTGTGACTTGCTAGTAACCTAAACGCAGCACTACGAGGTTAAGATCTAGTTAATGGCACATTCTCATCTTTGCTTTGCCTGACCCAGTAAATGCGTCATGGAGGGGAGGGGGGGGCGCAAGCGCCGGGACACGCTTCTCCAAGGTTACATTCCTATGTTCCAATTCGAAAAGGGATCCTTCTGGATTTGGACAAGGGGACCCAGAGCGGGTTTCAAAGAAAGCCGAGAAGTGTAACGGATTCCGTAGATCTATGTAAGGCCAGCATCTCAAGCTACTTTTGGAGAAGGTGTCCTGGGGAGAGGAGAGTCTGCAGAAGGTGCTCCAAGCGCAGCCTGCGAGCAGCCACTGTCATTAACAAGAGCGTGTGGTTTTCCCTGAAGGGCAACCCGCCTGCCTGCTTGCAGGCCTGGGGCAGCCAGAGGCGGCGGGGGAGCAGACACCCCTCCGGAAGTAGAACGGAAACACACTTCCGGTGTTCTGCCCGGGGCTGGCGATGGCACCAGGGCCTGTGGCCATGGAAACGGTTTCTCCAACAGCCTCTGGCAACTCCCTGGCAACCAACATGGAATGTGCGTAAGGGGCTGTTCTTTCTTATTCACTTCTGACTTGAGGTATATTTAGTTTCACAAAGTCACTGTTCCCTAAAGTCTAAGGCCAGCGAGATGCTCCTTGTTCTATTTATACTGTCTTCCATCTGCCTGCTTTTAATGACGTGGGGACCCAGCAACCCAGATCCGGGGGCCGTGGCGGATCCGGGGTGGCATGCCGCTAGGGAGCCAGCAGAGGGCGCCCACTCCTCACCTCCTACTCGAAAAAGGGCTGGGGTGTGGGAAGGCGCCAGAAGGGGGTGAAAAAAACACTTTGGTGTCAGAAGGGAAAAGAAAATGGGGACCTTGTAAAATCAGGAGGCATTTTCACTTACTGAGAACCGCTCTCCGAGTTCTCCCTTTCTGCTCAATGAGACAGAAGGGAATGTGTTTTTCTGTTTAGGGATGAAAACAGGAGGGGCCCCAGGAACTTTACACGGAATGGGGCACGTGCCTGTACCTGAAACAATCCCCCAGACCAGGGTTCACAGAACAGACTTAATCTTGTATGATGCTCCTGCTTTCAATAAAGGCAAATCTTTAAATATGAAACCCAATGAAGATGCTTTTTTTTTTTTTTTACAACTTTGAAATCCTTTTACGTATAAATGAATTCCCATTATCAGAAGAAAAAAAAAAAGAATCGTTTGTCGGACTCAAGCCTGACTTACTCATTAAGGGCAAGCCACTGTAATGCGCCACAACCCTGTGAGTTAGGACACGCTGTCCCAGTAAATATGGGAGATCTACTTAATGGATCAAGGCTATTATCTGCGATCAATTACCCACATTTCCAACATGCGTGTGCAGGCCCACACTCACTCCTGGCCCCAGATACGCATTTGAATTACAGAGCTTTTAAAAAATGTTTCCATACCCAGCTGACCGTATTCAGGGCACCCAAAGGAATAGAGGTTCCCTTTGCAGTCCATTATCATACTGAATTCAGCTCCACAGGCCACCTTGGTGATTGGCTGGCCGTTGTACATTATCTGAAAAGACAGAACAGGAGACTCTCAGACGTTTCTTTAAAAGACTGATAAAAAGCCTCCACCTCTGTGCAGGTCAGTGTGCAACAATCACTAGATTGCAATGGAAATTTAATGGACTCAACAATTCCGAATGTGAAAGCTTGGGACGCATGTAGAGAAACACCCTTGTGACCCACGCCTTCCCAGCAGAGCAGGATCCCAAGGCACGGCCGACGGCGCCCCGATCCCTGTGTCACTCCGCGTGCCTGACCCTGCGCCCAATCAAGGCTCTCCTCAACTGACCAGCACTAGTTGGGGGGAAGGGGGAAAGCCACAGAAACTGACCCCCACGTGACCCTCCCCCCACCCCCCGAGACCTCACCTAGTCTCTGGCAGTTCGGCCTCGACTTTCAAGAGGAGCTTTCTCACGGTCTCCTCGCCCTCTGCAAGAATACTAGGCCAACTAGTCTCAACCGAAGGTGTGCAGATGAGAAATCAAGTGGTTCAAAGACCGGCAAGAAGACAGCCAAGGGCCCAAGGAACTTAGCGTGGGCTCTGGAAACACATCTAAGACAGCACTTGGAAGCGGTGCTGTTGCACTCATCAGTCAGGGGGAGCCCTCGCCAAGAAGCGTGAGCCCTGGGCTCTGCCTGTCGGTCCTGGCTTCCCTTAGAAACTGTCGAGTTCCTCCTTGGAGCAGATGGCAGACAAGAGAGAGACAGTTCAAAACTTGTTCAAACCACAGGTTAAGTTTGCCCAGGTCTCTCTTTTTTTTGCATTTATTTATTTTTGAGAGAGACTGAGCGCAAGTGGGGGAAGGGCAGAGAGAAGAGGAGACGCAGGCTCCAGGCCCTGAGCTGTCACCACAGAGCCCGACACAGGGCTCGAACTCATGAGCCGTGACATCATGACCTAAGCCAAAGTCGGACGCTTAATTGACTGAGCCACCCAGGCGCCCCCGCCCCCTTTCTAAGAGACGAAATCGGAGTCCCTGCCTTCATCATACACTCACCATAAACCATAAATCGGACACTCACCACTTGGCTGCTTTATATCAGTAGTCATGTGTTAGATGTGATGCCCACCCCTCCCACTTAACCCTACGTCCCTTAGGAATAAAGGACTGTCTGACTCCATCCAGTCTGTGTCCTAGGCACCTGGCAGGGGACAAGGTCAAAACTCAACAAGATCACATCCATGTAACATCTCTCGCCAGAGCGCAGTACAGGCTGGAGCACAGGCCTCTAGAATACATTCTCTCAATGAGGAAGCAAAACCGTTCTCGGCAAGTGTTTCAGCCATGAGCGCGTATTAAGTCTGTTTTAAAGGCACTAACGTGGGGGCACCTGAGGGGTTCAGTCGGTTAAGCATCCAACTTCGGCTCATGAATACCTCATGGTTTGTGAGTCCGAGCCCCGCGTCGGGCTCTGTGCTGACAGCTCAGGGCTTGGAGCTGCTTCGGATTCTGTGTCTCCCTCTCTCTCTGCCCCTCCCCCACTCGTGCTCTGTCTCTTTCCATCTCTCTCAAAAATAAACAAAAAAAGACCATAACGTGCATTCCACTCAAAGACTCTATTTCTACAAGCCATCGCTTCCACTACAGGGAGCAGTACCTGGTCCCACCCCTGAAAATTCAGCACAAAAGTGAAGAGAGAAGGCCGTTGGGCCGGACGAGAGGAGCGCGGGTACCTGAGCCGGGCTCGGAACAGCATCCGTCTGGTTGCCGAGGCCTAGCTGCCCCATCTTGTTCTCCCCAAATGCAAACACGGAGCCTGTCTCTGGAAGGAGAGCGCAGAATCACAGAAGGGAAAAAGAACACTGAAGGCTTCGAACGAGATCGGGAATCAGGGCTCCAAGACAATAAAAGGAGCTACTCTGCCAGGAGAAACCCAAGAAGACTGTTTCCGAACGGGTGGAGCGGACAAGCTCTGAGCAGAACCAGCACACGGCCGGGGCCGAGAGCGCAGAGGAGCACACAGCGCCTCCCGGCCTCCGCCTCCGCCTCCCAGGGGTTCTCTGGGCACTTTTCTGATCCTGACCAAGAGCCGCAGGGACAGCTCTGTCCCCGGTGCCCAAGGTGGATCGTGCAGCCTCATGCCACACGTAGAAGAAACGCGCCATTCCTCACCTGTCAAGGCCAGAGTGTGGTTCCGCCCACAGGCCGCGGATACAATCACTTCGTGGCTGAGACCCTCAATGAGTTTGGGGGCTTCGACCCTCTTGGTGTCACCATGGCCCAGCTGTCCCTTCTCATTTCGACCTGCAGATCAAGAGCGAGACACAGAGGGAAGAGAGGGTGGCCAGAGCAGCGTCACAGAAAAGGCAGGCACGTCTGGGTCCCCCTGGAAGGTGCCCTGCTCTCGGCGGCTGAGATCGAGGAGGAAGAAAGGTCCAGGCTGGGCTTCTCTGTCAACGGCCAGCCTTGCAAGGCCTGCTTGGGTGGGGTCGGGTGCCTGGGGGAAGGGACACAGCGCCTTCTTCCCCAGGGACCTCTCCCTGGGCCACTGCCACCTACTTCACCTTCCCTGACCTGCTTTTCTGGGACAGCAGCTGGGACCCCCCTGGGAGCACTTTCTGAGGCTCTGCCACGGGGGCGGGGCAAGGACATGCTCGGTCCGCCCAAGCAGATGAGCTCACGGAAACACAGTCCTCTCTCTCCCCCCCGCCAGACCACAATTCCCTCGTTCCTTTCTCTCCGAGATGGATTTTAAGAGGAACCATTTTCAACACCTGCCACACGAGAGTTTAATTACCTCAGTGCCCTGGGCATCGTCTGCGGACCATTCGGTTCACTTCTGCCCGTCATTTCTTTCATCTGCCCTGGAGACGACGGCCACCCCACAGCACCAAGCCCACCTCCTGGCCCGCCCTCCACAGGGCCCCTTAGCCTCGGGAACCTGGGTGACGGACAAAGGACAGGACCACACCAGCCACAAGCCCTTCCTGACAACGGGGTCGCCTCTGCCTCTGGAGCCTCACAGGCTGTGAACCAGGAAGGAGGAGGGAGGCCTGAGGGTGCAGGCTCTGCCAGAACCTTCCATGGAGCACTAGCCCTCTGGCAAGGCTCTTAGCTCTGATGCAGACGTGGCGAGGGGAGGGGAGCCCCTCCACCTTCCCTGGTTTCCAACATGGGCTACAACAGCTCCCCAATCAACCGACTCGGTGAGCCCCTCACGGGTCCCCCTGGCCAAGAGAACCACTCGGAGGTAGCCACACAGACTTGGGAGATTTTTCGGGGCTGGGAAGTTGGGGCATTGGAAGGGAGGGGCAGTTTACACCCTCCCTGACGACGAACGAACTTTCATCACGGGAGACACAGAGAGCAGAGCCACGAAGATGAGGCCCAAGCCTCCTAGGCGCCTGCGCAGGAGATGAACGGCCAGCTACGGGAACAACCGCCACTGGACCTGCGCGGATTCCAGCCCCTCCCCTCAGCAGGAGCGGCAGACACCGGCTTCTACCGGGAGCGGTCACGTTCACCGGGAAGGGCAGTCCACCCAGAACGAGTGCCGGGCGCAGCTTTTCGGCCACACGAGAGGCCTGAGTGCCTAGCAGGTACGGACCCCTCGAACGTGATGGGCGGAGCACTGACACTTATGGACGCGGGACCACGTCCCGTGACCTTGAAAGTGGCTGACCGCGAAAGCGGGACATCCCCACTGGCCCCTCCCCGCCCCCTGCAGCACCCAGTCCGCTCACCCCAGGACACCGATCTTTACTCTGGGGCCCAGACGGGTGCCCAGCCTTCAGCGTCACACCTGGCCGCAGGGTCAGCACAGGGGACATTTTTAGAAGCACCACATAAGTGAACTTCAGTGAAGAGATCAGAAACCAGCTATTTCAAGTTTGGAGCTCGGACAGACTGCTGCGTTTGGTGCCGGAACGCCGGGCAGGAGGTGCCCTGGGGGAAGGACCCAGCTCTGTGCCAATCGGAGAAAATGAAAAACCGTGGCGGTGTCAGCATGGCACCCAGAGACTAAAGTTTAAATTTGGGCCAGACACCCTTGTCAGCTTGTCTTTTTTTTTCCAACAGAATCACAAAATTAGCCGAGTGCAGCGAAGACAACAGATGTTAATATATTTGGACTTCGGTACAGCAGCTCATGAAATTGCAAAAAATCGTTCAAACAGACTGAAATAAAAAAGCAGTCATATGGGCTAAAAGCTAGCCAAAGGGCCAGAAACAAAGGGTGGGGACCGGTGCCAGCGTGCCCAGCTGGGAGAGGACTCCAGGAACTACCAGAGGGCGTGGGGCTAAACTGAGCCTCAGTCAATACCTGGATCAGCAATCTGGAAGGGGGAAGGGGCGCCAGCGCGTGGAAGCCAAGGGGACACTGGGGGAGGACAAGGACGCCACCGCCGAGGCGCGCACGCGAGGGGGTCCAGCAGCCAGAAATCAGCACAACTGAGGAAAAGCAAGCTCAGCTGTCGGGAAATCTAGTAAGAAAACAAGCACCGAGCAGCCCGGCCTGTAGGCCTGTGATTCCCCCGGAACCAGAGGCACAGGATCGCAGGGACACAGTGGCCGATGTCATGATGTGGCCCGTGGCATTTAAAGTGGCAAGAACACAGGTCTTANGCGTGCCTAAAATAGGAATTCAATTCTAGGTGCCTCGAGATCAGAAAGATTCAGTCCGAACGTTCAGAAAAAGGTGGTTTAAAAAAGAGGATTCAAAGAATTAGGTGGCCGCATACAAGTGAATGACAGAGAAGTGGAGGAAGGGGATGCGCTTGTAGGGGACAGGAGGGACCAGCCAGAAATCAGGCAGAGGAAACACGGCTGCAAAAAAGGCCACCCTTCCAGGGGGACAGACGGAGGGGGAGGAAGCCCGCGCCGGGGGAGGGTGTGTGTGGGGGTGTCGCGTTCTTGGGTCACCCTGCCCCACCCCAGCCCGGACTTACCCCAGCTCCACAGCTTCCCTTCTGTGGTGATGAGGAGACTATGGGCGGCGCATGAGCCCGATACCACCGTCCGCACCCGGACCCCTGCCAGGCAGCCATATCTGTGGGGTCCCCACAAATTCTGACCGAGATTGCGGTAGGCAGCTGCAAAGGAAAGGAGGCAAATCAGACGCTGTGGCAGCGGCTGGCGGGCGAAAGGCACCCGAGAAATGTCAGCGGCCACCAGGGGCTTTCTCTCCTGGGGTGCAGAGTCACCCCGGCTCCGGGACAAAGTCTGCAACTCCAAGCGGGGTCAGAACGGTGTTGCCGCACCTGTGTGTCTGGGCCCCAACCCGCAGGGACCTCAGGCCCTCGTGCACTGGCCACCAAGCACATCCACGTGCAAGTGGCCAGAGAGGCATGGTGCTCTCCCTCCTGTTGGGAGCCCAACCCAGGGAAGCTGGAGGCGGACCCCATGTCTCCTTCCCCATGCCCTAGGTCACCTTCCCCTGCCTGGTCTCTACCTCGGCCTCCCCCCTGCAGTCAGAGGCTCCTTTTGGAGTCTGCATGTCCCCACCCTCCCTGCACACCTACCAGGCTCTGTGCAGGGGGCGCAGCTGACACCCCTCCCCTACCACATGGTTTCCGGCCTCGGGGGGTCCCACTGTAGTGGCCAGGTCATGGGCCCCTGCCTTTGCCCATGCATTCCCTCCCACAGAATGCCCTTCCCTGTCCCCTGCCTGTTGTTTAAAACCTCGTATCAAGCACCTCCTCTGGGAAGCCCCCCATGACCACATCCCCCCCATACCTGGTCATTCCCCAAGCCTCGTGAGGCTGATCATGGCACTCAGGGTACTGAACTCATGTGCCTTCTACGGTCCTGGCAACCTGAGGGCCTCACCAATGCCTGGCACCCAGGAAGCGCTCAGGACACTGGAGGGTGTGCGGGTGAGAGAAAACAGCTCCCTCCTCCAAAACCTGCTCTTCTTCCTTTCAATGGACAGGGCGTGGCCAATTTTGTGCTGAACATTTTTAATTTGGGGTTCTCAAGGACAGGGACATGAGCACGTTTCTAGGCCTGTGGGGACCATGATGAAATGCCAGCCGCTGCCACGTCAACTGTGTCTCGTTCATCTGGATGTCTGAGCTGATTAGGAGGCTGATCAGTTACCAGGCACCAGTGGAAAAGCATCTGCGAACCTGAGGCCGGTCCTACCCTGCCCGCACCCCACCAGCAGAGGGCGCCAAGCGCACCCTCCTGGAATTGCAGGGGCCACCCTGGCAAAGGGATGCTGAAGCCTCTCCCCCACTAGACACTGCGGGCACTGTGTGTCATAAAGACACACAGCAAGGTCCCTGAGCTTCTCAACCCGGAGACACTCCTCTCTTCCCAAAGGCGGAAGAAAACCAGCTCCCTGGGACAGAGCAGACCAAAAATAACAGCCTTCGTGGGTTACATTCAAGTCTGTTTATCATGAAAACAAGAGGCACGGGGGCATGTGTCATCTCTGGGAAGACAGTGCACGGGGACACCGCGGAGGTGAGCGGTGTGGCAGCTGCCCGGACCTGTGTCACAGGTGGCCAGACACTCTGGTTCGCCAAAGCACCTTCCCCACAGCAGCTCCGGGGGAACCCCTGGCCGAGACACCGGGAGCCTGGCGTCTGGGGCGACACAAGCCAAAGTCAGTGCCCCCCACTGCAGGGCCGGCTCCTCAGCCAGGCTAGCGGTCAGGAGCGGGAGCACGGGTCACTGGGTCACCCCGTAAGTGGAGCGGGCAGGGTGCTGATCCAACGGGGTCTGGGGCAGCGCGCACGCGGGGGCTGGCGAGCTCGCTCCCTGGGGGGTGAGGAGACTTCGGCTTCTGCAGCAGTGGGAGAACAAATCCCCCGCGCCCCTGCGTTTATTCTCCCCGCGAGGTCATGAGAGCCAAGAGGTATTTTAAAATACTTACAGAGAGCTGACACCCGTCAATCTAATTATGTAAAACTTCATTTAAAGGGAGACCCATCTGGGAAGCAAAGGCCGAAAGGGAAAGGACAAAAAGGCTTTAGATGGGCCTGGAGTGCCTTCGACCAGGCCGAGAAAGCGGATCTCCAACCACAGGGTGCTGTCCCTGCCTTCCCTGCCGCACGGGGGTGCAGGGAGCCCAGCAATCCTGCCCCACCCGACAGCCCAAGCTCTGCTCTCCTCTGCCAGCTACTTCCCCTCCGTGGGCCTGAGCGTGTGGAACCGTGAGTACTCCGCTGGCTGGAAGAGCATGGAGAAGTGGCGTGGCCCACCAGCAGGGCTGCAGAGGCTCAGCTAGCTCTCAGG
>NW_027532008.1:10588925-10594579 GCF_008692635.1 Crocuta crocuta | reverse complement strand
CCTGCCGGGAACTCCCGCCGTGTTCACGGAATAAGACGACCTCCTCGGCGTGTCCCGAGGCACCAGGGAGCGTCAGTGTGCAAATATTTGTTCACTGGGCAATGTTGGGAGGCACTTCGGGAATCTTTCCAAATGGAATCAAGAAGCCATAAAATGTGGCGATGTGCCAGCTTCACCTCTCCTGGATGGGCCAGCAGCTGTCTGAGAAATGATACCAGTTTTCTAAAAGCCCCTGGGGACCAAAACCTACTTTCTTGGGACTTCTCCGCTCCCTCCACTCCACACACCATTACTTGCTCTGTCCAACCGGTTCCTGCTGTAATCTGGCGGCTGACAAAGAACTGACCTGTTCTGTAACGTCTAAAGGGTCAGGGGTCTGACATGCAGTGTGTGACAACCGTCTTGGATGTTGTGACATCCCGCAGGACCAGCCGCACCGTTTTCGTGAAAATAACTGTCATGAGGAGGAGGAGATGGATGGAAAGAAGGGGCCCATGTTATTTGCGGCTACTTATATTCTTCCCGTTTAATCCTATATGCAGTCAGGTGTAACGCGATCTGGAATCGGGTTTTTTTAACAGACTTGCAAAGCAGGAGGCCAGANNGGGTGGTGTGGGTGTGTGCATCTGTGGTCTCAGGCAAGTTGCTTGGCTTCTCTGAACTGAAGGCTTCTGTAAATGAAGAGGAGACCCACCTGGCGGACCCCCGCCAGAATCCCCAGAATTCTGCGTGCGAGAACTCAGCACGCAGTTTTGGAAACCTACCTTGCTGCTTAGGCACTTCTTTTCGACCAATCAAGTCCCAGTTGGTTGCCCCAAAAATCAAAAGCTGCCCTTTGCACTTAGACCCTTCGAGTTTCTACGGAGACAGAAAGAGAGAAAGAGGATTAGCTTGCAATGTGACTTCTCGCTTTCTATGTCCCCCCCCACCCCAAGACAGCCAGAAAGAAAAGAAAAAAATCAGAATTGGTTATTTGCGTGTCCCACCCCGGGCCCCGCTGGCAGCTCGCACCGCAAATGGAGGCCTGAGGTGGTCACCGCCTCATCAGTGTGCATAACCCCAAACCTGCCCACAGCAGCTCGTTCATTATGCCCCGGCTTGTTGTTACCCTTTGACGTCTCTTGAAAGTTACCATTTACAGGACACTAAAATATATAAATAAATAAATAACACAGCCAAATGGCATTCCCCTGCACCGCGCCAACTGCCTATGCGGGTATTTGTGACAGGCCTGCCAAGCACACAGTAGGGATTACAACAACGGCCTTGGGGCTAGGTCTGCCTCGCAGGGGACTCCACGCCTCGGGAGCCCTGCGTCGCCAGTGATGCTGGACAGTCCCTCCGTGGGCTGCCCTGCAGTGCCAGGCGCTTTCCGTGGGGAAATCAGAGCACAGCGTGACCCGGGAGAACCTTGCTGTGGTGGGGCTGGGCTCGTCCCCACTACTGGCCCACCAGCCGGGGAAGCAGCAGTGAGTTCAGGGACATGGAGGGCTCCAGACCCCAGTGTTCCGCTCCAGACCCTCAGCCGCCCAACACAGAGCTTGGGGATGGAAATCCACACCGCCTTAAAAGGCCACTATCCTCTTCAGGGTGGCCCTCATCAGAATAACCTCAGCAGTCTGCTGCACTGTCTAAAACAGCAGTCAGGCAAAGACTCCCTTCCGAACCATGCACCCCGTTCCTTAGGGGCCGGGGAAGGGGACTTCCCTCTCTGCCTCATCCTCCTCACCAACCCCAGACCCTAAAGAGAACGGTATCCCCCTATGTACAGAACTGTTCTTGGAAGGCCTGATGAAAAACAGCCACCCGGCTCAAGTCATCCTAACGTCTAGGCGGTGGTGACCCTTACAGGCCATTTGGCAATACGATGCATGCGTTTTTAAGAGGAACGCACCTGCCCGGGGACTCAGTTGTGACCCAAACCTGAGGCCTCGGCCGTGCCACAGAACGGCCCCCACCGTGCTTGCCCACGTTTACGTGGCTGCAGAAAGCCAAGCCCGCCTACGGGACATGTCCTGCAGGCAGAAGGCAGCACGCGGAGGGGAACCAAACAGCCGTGAACAGAGAAGGGCTTCGCCGGGCTTCAATTATTTAGAGAACGACCTTAATCGCAGGGCTGTCCCACCCCGCGGCACCCAAAGACTCGGATTACTTGAACGGGAGCCTAGTTTCCCTCGGTTATCTCCCCTTCTTTGTTTAGCTGGCGGGCCTGGCTGGAACATTCTACAGATCTACAACAGCAGACGGTGAACAGCAGCCAGTGGGTTCCGTCAAGTTCCCCAAGGAAGGGGCGGCCCTGGGTCTCTGCCCTTGTCACCGGGCAGCTCCCCATCACTTCTCAGGTCTGCGTGGAGAGGCAGCAGAGACCCAGGAGGTCACTAAGGCACAGTGGGACAAGCTCTGGGGTCAGGTGGGCAGAGGACCCCTGGGGGGGGAGGGCGACACGACCATCAAACAGCAACATCGAGAGGCATTTCCTAGAGCAGCAGCTTGCAGGCGGCCCTGGCCGACCTCTGCCAGCCATCAGACGGCCAGACCTCCTGCCCTGGCGCAGGGCAGGGGTGGGTTTCTTGGGACCGCAGGTGCCAGCAAGGCACGGGAGCTAGGCGCGCACACAAAACTCCCGCCTTCCCGATAACGAGGTTTGCGGAGCGCCTTGGTCGACGGAGTATACTCCAGTCTCCGTGGTCTGATTCCTCCGGAGAGACTGTTATCTCACTCAGGTTTTTACATCATGGGACTTATGTCCTCACACGTTAAGTCAAAGTAACAGAAGGCTAGATTTCACTGCTATCATCCACACAGTCATTTGTCATCAGCCACTGACTTTATTTGTCCATAATTTAATTCTCCCCTCTACCTTCTGTGAAGCAAAAAAATTAAAACAAGGAACACAACTCCGAATGCCCTTTACATCGCGGCCCATGTCCCTCTTGGTCACAGACCTGAGCTGGGTCATCAGGTGGGAAAGACCCCAAAGCCTGCTGGCTCCAGGCAGAGAAACCCCCAAACCGCCCCCGGCCCGTGCCTGTCAGGGCCGAGAGCCTGAGGCTGGGTGACCCTTCAAGGTATGGTCCAGCCTTCCCTGATGGGCCAAGAGATGGCTTTTTGTGTCTAAGGGCCAGGTGACAACGAAGCCGGTCCAACAGCCTCCCCGACAGAATGAGTCAATTTCATGTCGCCTTGCTGCCGCCCAGCCTGGTCACGTGAGCCGGGCCGAGATGAACGGCCATGCAAAAAAGCGCACGGAGCCTTCTCCAATCAACAAAATGGGGTTTCTGGTCCAAAGCGATTTTTGAATTATTGCCCAAGTGCAAGGGACATGTTCATGAGGCTGAGAGTCAACCTTTTAACACATAGAGGCTGAGAGTCAACCTTTTAACACATACCCTTCTAAAAGAGCGCTACCCTCGGCAGAGAGAAGACGGATGGTTCAGAGACCTGGCAGCAACGACAAATTCTCTAACGGGCTATCAACTAAAACAGACTCAAGCTCACTTCTCAGTCGTATTTCTCAGGCCCTTTCAGATGGGCCAGACCTGTCTCAGGGTTTACAAAACCTCAGCAAACCAGCCCTGACGGCTTGGGACACTCACTGTTTCCCGGGACTCTGCGTGGCCTCCGTAGCTCACACGCCATTGACCCCAGACGGTCACAAAACGCTCACCTGACCACACTGCACAGAAACCTTGAAGAGAGCGTTTCCGGACACTGAAATCCTAAGAAATGTTTTACAAAAATACACACCTTTACTTACTCAAGGCAACCTTGCCCCTCAACCACACAAGTATCTGGGTTCGCCTTTCATGACTGACAGCTTACAGTTCCGGACCACTCCTGGCGGCCGCTCTCTCCCACACCTCCTTCAGGAAGCCCTCACCAGCGGCGTCGAAAACCTCTTCTGAAACAAGCTATCGGCCGCTGGCAGCCTGGGGCCGGACAGCTTAGCAGAAGGAGACCTTATGCTTCCCCCAGAACCCAGGAACCCAGGGCCAAGCAGGAGACCCACGCAGGGCCTCGGCCCGTAGGAAAGCAGGAGGGGCTGCGGGGGCCTGGCCTGGCCTGGACTCCGGACCCAACCCAGAAGATGCTAACAAGAACTTGAAACTCGGGGTCTGCACTGTCCGTGGCCATCTGAACCCTCAGTATCCTAGATGCGCTGAGCCTCGGACGGTGCGGACTGGCCCAAAGGAAACGGCTCTACTGCTTAACACGCCTCTTGTTTTTTAAGGGGATGGCGGAAGGTATGCATAGATCTGTATGGAAGTATCAAGAATTCGAAAGATCCTGGAGATGTAAATACAAAGCAAATGCCAACTGCAAGGGACTGCCAGGTCTGTCTACCCCCAGGAAGCAAAGGAACCTCTCTCCTTGAGACCAAGTGCTGTTTGCACCAGACAAGCCAGCCACGCTCAGTGCTGGTGGAGTTGGTTGTGTCTTGCACACACACTCTGGGACTACACTTTTTTTTTCTTTTAACGTCTACTGATTTTAAGGAGACAGAGAGACACAGTGGGAGCAGGGGAGGGGCAGAGAGAGAGGGAGACACAGAATCTGAAGCAGGCTCCATGCTCCGAGCTGTCAGCACAGAGCCCCACACGGACCCAAACTCATGAACGGAGAGAGATCATGATCTGAACCGCAGACACTTAACCGACCGAGCCTCCCACGCGCCCCCTGGGGCTACACTCTTAGGTGAACCTCAGCCTTGGGGTATGAATCTCTTCCTTGAGGACAAGAAAGCTCACTGCTCGGACAGGTGGAGTGGAGCCCTTGCAGCTGAAGGAACTCACGCACAAAAAACACAGCAGAGGCGGAGCCCAGCTGCCCTTTCTGTTAAGTCCCCCAACTCACCAGGCCTGGAGGGGCAAATGGCTAGAGTAGCGCACAGAGAATGAGATCTGCCAAAGGAAAGCCTTCCTGTGCTCGTTTCTCAACGCTGTGGCTAGTTCCTGGCGCCGACCTGGTCCCAGACCCTAGGTGACGCATTCCACAGACACGGGCTCTCCTCCACCGGCTGATGGGCTGACCCTTTCAATGAGGGCAGCTATAAATCATTTTCCCAGGACCACCTTGCACAGGGGTTAAGGATGCCATCAGAAAACGCCTGAGCCCATGTGGAAATCTACCTCCGTGCGACGCTGAGATCGGCCCTTTTACACTCCGCGTCCCAGTTTCCCATCAGTTAAGTGGATGAAGAAACACATCATTTTTAACCATTTAAACACTGAGCGCCTTTGGGGGAAAGCACTCTGGTACTGTTAACCCTTACACACCCTTCGAGGACCTCAAAGGGCCTGTCCAGAGTAGTAAGTGTAAGTCCTGACTCTTTGGGGGTTATCCGAAACCTGGCACAAGCTCTGACGTTCTTCCAGACACACGTCCCACACGAAGCCTGCGGGTTTCGAGGATCGCAGGCCCCGGGCTGAGATCTCGGGCACCGCAGCTGAGTTGGTCACGACCTCAACTAAGATCTGCAGGCCCAGCTCTAACCCGCGAATTCAACCCGGCTCAGGGTACCGGGGATGCTTCCTCCCCCGGGGAAGGGGGAGCGCCACCCGGAGCCCACCGGGAGCCCCCGCGCCCTCGGACCGCTAGCCTCGAACAAAGCCCAAACACCTCTCAACCCCGGGGGCTTCCCGACCTCAGCCGGG
>NW_027532008.1:10588646-10588879 GCF_008692635.1 Crocuta crocuta | reverse complement strand
CGCGTCCCCCTCCCCAAGCCCACTCAATTAAATGCAGTTCTCTCTGCCGTCCCCTTCCCCCGCCCGAGCCCCCAATTCCGCGCCAGCCTGGGGGTTCCGACCTCTGGCTCTAATTAGCCTAATCCCTCAAGGGTGGGCTGCCCCCGGCGAGAGGGGGGCGAATAGAGCCGGCCCCCAGCCCCAAACACCTGCTCGCACAGACACGAAAAATAAAAACTTTAATGGTTCTCAAC
>NW_027532008.1:10579674-10588480 GCF_008692635.1 Crocuta crocuta | reverse complement strand
GCCCCGCTCCGCCGCTACTTTCCCCCAGCGTCCCTGCGCTTTCTCCCTGTCTGCTTTTTTTTTTTTTATTGATTTTGAACAATGGGATCTCTGTCTGTCTCCGATTAAACCACGTGGATCCGCCTTCCTTCCCCTTTTTATTCATTCAATCCCCCAACCCCCCCTTCCTCAGGTTTTTTTTTTTTTTACCTTTTCTCCTTTAAAAAAAAAAAAAAGGGAAGGGGGGGGAAACTTTCCCTGATCCCGCAAACTGCACATTGTCGATTTTGATTTTCAGTCCCTACCTGGTTGGAGTGATGAGAAACCGGAGAGAAAACGGAAGAGGAGCAACTAAAAGATGTACCGGAGGGCTTTTTTTCCACCACCAACCCCCCCGGCCCAGATCAGGGCTCCAGCCCACTCACCAGATACACTTAAAATGTAAATACGAGCNCCCGCGCCCCGGGGACCGCCTGCCCACCCGAGGCTGCGCCGGGCGCCACGCGGCGGCACTTCACCCGCTCGGGTCCCGCGCCTTCCGCAGGCCGCGCCGCGTCCTCTGCGCGCCAGAGGTTTCTTTGGGGGTTTAGGAACATGTTAGATTGTTTTTCCCGAGCACGTCTAGACAGGTCACCTGAGGACACTCGCTGGAAAATAGTTACTTCGCTCACGCATCAGCCAACAAGGGACGTGCCCTAATTGAGTGATCGGAACGAAGGATGAATACAATTTGAATAATCTCCTCTTGTGCCACGAGAAGCTGCGTCTTCTTTGCCTACGGATGTGTCCCCAGTATGTAGCAAGCTGCTGTTACGTGAAGTGTTACAGGAAGATTTGCTCTGTTAGTGAATTAGCTAGGGATTGATATGCAGGCCAAGGATGCACTAGTCGCTAGTGTCGATGGAAATTTTTCATAAATATTTACTAAGCTCCCAAGTACTTGTAAGGCACACCGTGCTGGGTGCCGGGGATATAAAGCTAGAAGGCAAGATTCCGGTCCTGGTGAAACACACTAATGGGAGACATAAACCATTAAACAAGTAATCACGTGTGATAAGTGATGGGGCTCAGGACACGCCACCCCCACACATGGTACCTTGGTGTATTGAATATTGTCAGCTGAAGGAGTTTTCAGAAAACCTGCAGAAGCCGGAAAGTCACTGATACCCGCCCCCACCCCTCACCACGCCTTCCCTCCCAAACCCCTCTTTGCCTACAACAGGTCGTAAAACCCTCAGGTGAGAGGTGCCTTCCTCATCCCAGAAGGAAAGGAACATCCTCTCTGAAGACAAAGGAACCGCAGGAAGAATCCTAATAAATGATCTTTGCTTAGCGTCCCCTGTCGCCTACCTGTACCTCATGCCCTTTGACCTACGCTGGTCCTCCAACGCTGTCCACTCTCCATCCAGCATAACAGGAAAACGCACGGGCCTGTTTCTCGTCTTCATTTCCTATGAAGCCTCTCATGTCACATAAAACTTAAACTCACGGGGGCGCCTCACTGGCTCGGTCTGTAGAGCGTGTGACTCTTGATCTTGGGGTCGTAGGGTCGAGCTCCACGTGAGGTGGAGAGATGACTTAAATAAACTTAAAACAAAAATGAACTCGTGTGCTTTTCTCCCGTGACGTGAAGCTCTTCGTCAGCATGATTTTCAGACCCAAGCAAGAAGCCTAAAGAAAGTCTCTCCTCTCCAATGTAAGCGTTGCAAAGTAGCACCTGTGTGGGAACTTGATGGCAAGGAAATTCATCCTGTTCTGGGTTCTGGGAAAGCCTCCTTTAGAAGGTTAAGCCGAGTGACCTTGAGGATGGGTAAGATTCACCTGGCGAAGAGCAATGAGAAGACTGTTCCAGGGTCTGTGAAAGCACGGTATAGACAAGTCCAGGGACCCTGAGAGATCACGTGGAGGCAGAGTGGGGCTGGATGAGAAACGCAGTGTGGCCATAGCTGAGGGACTAGGCAAGAGCTAGATCCCGTAGCACCTGGAGAGCCGTACTAAGGACTGATTTTCTCAGAAGCTCTGTTTGCTCCTTCTGGGAGGGGGGTGACATTCTGGTCTCTCCTCCTACGTTATGATCTGAATAGCACATGGTCTCCTACCAAAGATTTTTCAACGGCTTCCTTTTGCCTTAGGCAGAGACTGCTACAAGGAAGTTTCTTCTTTAGACAACTTCCCAAAGATGGACCAGAGTTCTAGGAATTTTGCAATGAATCCATTCCTTAATCGTCATAGCAAGAAGCAGGATTCAGGAGACAACAAATGCCTAAAGGAAACCACGGGGCCCAAATCTAAGGTGTTTGATCAGTCAAAAGTCTGCGTGTCCGGGGAGCCAAGAACGCTGATGTAGAACTTTAGAAATGAGAAATCAGGGGCACCTGGGTGGCTCAGTCGATTAAGCATCTGACTTTGGCTCAGGTTATGATCTCACGGTTCGTGGGTTTGAACCCCGCGTTGGGCTCTGTGCTGACAGTTCAGAGCCTGGAGCCTGCTTCCGATTCTGTGTCTCCCTCCTCTCTGCCCCTTCCCCACCTGCTCTCTCGCTTGCGCGTGCGTTCTCTCTCTCTCTCTCAAAAATAAACATTAAAAAAAATTAAAAGAAAGAAATGACGAATCAACTGGTACTTTCTAGAGATTTTCCAGATAGGTCAAGACTGGGAATATAAGTGCCTCTTGAAACCCTCTTCTTAATAGACCTGCATTAAAAAAAAGATTTAGGAGATTAAACCTTGATGCTTTCATACAAAACTTAAGTAGAACGAACCAGAAAAGAATTTTGCCTGAATGTGCCATCAAGTCCCCTTCAGGAAATGGCACGCTGGTGCTTGCCAGGCCTGGGTGGTTGGTTAGGCGTTTATTTTCCAAACACCCTGTGTGGCCAATTAGAAGTACTGATAGTACTTGTAGATTTCAGCCCCCGGGTCTTTTTCTTTCTTTCTTTCTTTTTCCCCTCCCTCCTTCCCCATTATAAAGCTTTTTGCCAGGGCAGGAGACACATGCGTCAGAAACACTGATGCAACCAAATGCTAATATCAGATAGCGTCATGTGATCCTAGGTGTGGCATTGGTGAAACTGGTTTTTCTTGAGGTCGCGCTGCAGTAGAAAAGCACTTTGGGGAGAACACCCGAGAACTGGCTCTACCCGTCGGATGGCAAAAGCCATTTTTGCACAACGTGCCTCACTTCCACACCACTCCTCTAGGGAAAGCTGGTGTGGCTTTCCGGGCCGAAAGGGTGTGCTGCAGACACCCACCGCCTCTGATGATTGTTACCTAGGGAGGCGCGATGCCAGGCAAGCTGGAAGTGACACTTCCTCCTCCCAAATGTGCCCTGAATTGCATCTCACTTTAATGGAGCAACCTCTCTGGGGACAGACCGGTTTGGTGCAAAACTGGAAGAGGAGAAACGAAGAAGGCGGCTGAGGATTCTCAGGGCACTTCCTAGGTGGCCAGCACTGGGTCACAAGCACTTCACACAGGGAGCTGTGGGGGTGTCAGTTCTGACCGCCAGCCTGCCGTCACAGAGCCCCACAGCAAGCTGGGGCACCTGGGTGGCTCAGCTGATTAAGCGTCTGACTTCGGCTCAGGTCATGATCTCACGGTTCATGAGTTCGAGCCCCGCATCAGGCTCTGTGCTGACAGATTCTGTGTCTCACGCTGTCTCTCTGCCCCACTCCTCGCTCGCACTCTCTCTCTCTCTCTCTCTCTCAAAAAAAAAAAAAAAAAATTAGGCAGTGCTGCAGGTCCCTCCCAGAAATGGAATGCTATTCAACTTGACCACGGAAAGCTACCATATCAGTGTCTATGAAAAACGATCACTGATCGTGAGAAAGACACTAGTGACCAATGGAAAATTGGTCCCACTGGCCTGTGTTTGTACAGTTGAGTGAGAGTAGGGTGCTGTCATTTGGACCTTCACCATCCAACATGGTAGCCCTTGGCTCCACACAGCTGCCAAGCCCTGGAAACTGCTAGTGCAAATTAAGCTGTGCTGTAGGCGAGCCGACACTGAACTTCAAACTCTTCGTCCAATAAAAGAAAGAATATAAAATGTCTCATTACTAATTTTATTACCTTGAGCCCATGCTGAAATGATCATATTTTTTGGCATTAGGTTAACGGAGTATTAAAATTAACATCGCCTGTGTCATTTTACTCTTTTCAGTGTGGCGACCACAGAATTTACAATTACTCAGTTAAAATGTGGCTCACGCTTTATTTCTGTCGGACGACACCACCTTCGAAAGCGCAGCTGGAAAACCAGTAATTTGCTCTGGATGAACACTCTCCTGAGTTTTCCCATCTGTTAAATGGCACGCTGGAGCTCGCACTAAATTGCTTTTAGGGTTACTTCTGGATGAATGTTCCCCAGTTCTGAAAACAGAAGGTGGCCGGGGTTGGGTGGTGGGGAGGGTCCTTGTCACAGAGTCTGGAAAGGTGTTTTCTGGGAGCGGAAACTCTTGTAACTCTATTTCTGCCAGTGAGCCATGGCATTTTAGAATCCAAAGGATCGTTAAATATTATCATTGGACTTTTAAGCCACCCTGTCTGCAAGACCCTCCCAGGCCTGTGGTTTACCCACCTCTGTTTTTCCAGGGCAGCCTGACTTGAAAATGCTGTCACCGTAGATCTGTTGACCTGTATAATCCCCAGGTGAAGAATTGAAGCCTAGAGAGGCTCCGAGACTGCCTGAGGCCACACAGTGGCTGGTAAGGAAGCCAGGTCAGGACACCCTTCACAAGGTCCCAGGACCAGCAACAGCTGTATTGTTTGTTAGAAACACAGAATGGTAGGGGCGCCTGGTTGGCTCAGTCGGTTAAGCGTCCGACTTCAGCTCAGGTCATGATCTTATGGTTCGTGGGTTCGAGCCCTGCGTTGGGCTCTGTGCTGACAGCTTGGAGCCTGGAGCCATCTTCAGATTCTGTGTCTCCCTCTCTCTCTGACCCTCCCCTGCTCAAGCTCTGGCTCGCTCTCTCTCTCAGAAATAATTAAAACATTAAGAAAAATTAGTAGGCATTTCTACGTAGAGCACACGGCCCAATGTCTGGCACACAGTAAGTGCTCAATAAATGCCAAAGCTTTTTGGTTCAGTTTAAGGACTCCTTTTTGCTTCTGTACCTTCCATGAAGGTGACTGTCAGATCGTCCAGGCACTTGGCACCATGGAGGCCCCTACTGGTTGGGTTTGTTCACTTTGCCAAGAATCGGTATAATTTTGCATGACACGGCTTGGCCTGAAATGCAGGGGTCCCCAGCCGCCAGGGCCACCTGACATATGAAACCAGATACTCTCCTTGGCTCATCACTAGTCATCCAAGCAAGTGACCCACAAAGTATTGGAGTTGTTTTGTTTTGTTTTTTCATTTTTTTGTGTGTGTTTTTTGGTTTTGGGTTTTTTTTGTCTTTTGTTTTTTGTTTTTGGTTTTGTGTTTTTGTGTTTTTTGTGCTTTTTTGTTTTGGGTTTCTTTTGTTTTTGTTTTTTTGTTTTTTTGTTTTTTTGTTTTTTGAAGGTCTTGTTTATTTGCTTTTGTTTTTTTGTGTTTTTGGGGGGTTTTGGGTTTGTTTTTTTGTGTTTTTTGCGTTTTTTTGTTTTTGGGGTTTTTTTGTTTTTTTTGCTTTTGTTTTTTCTGGTTTTTTGTTTTTTTTGTGTTTTTTGGGGGTTTTGGGGTTTTTTTTGTTTTTTGATTTTTTGGGTTTTTTTTGTTTTGTCTATTCATATGCGGTTTCTTGAACACACTAGGAAGCTCTCTGGCTTCTGGGCTCCATTACACAGCTGGTGCTGAGCCAACATCTCTAAGGCCTTCTCTCTCTTTATCTGAAAACCATACATCCATGCTGCCCAGGGCCGGGGGAGGGGAAGGGGATGGCATCCGTGCAGATGGTGGCTTTTTTGGCACCTTGGATGAGGGGTAGTCTTAAAAAAATGACAGGAGAGTGTCATTTATTTTATTTTATTTTTTTGGTTAGGGACCAATTTCTATAAAGTGTGTTCTCTCACAGGTGGGAAACACAACATGAATGCAAACACGGGCATGGGATGGGAGCCTGGTGGTGACAAACGCGCACACAGCCCTTCATGAAACTGATTTCGATTCGGTTTGTCCTGGGTCTGAAAAGTCAAGCTCCCAGGGTGTGCCTGTTTTCATTTCACCTTCCTCCTGCCCTCTCGTACTGATGTAGGAACAGTGCAGGGCACCCGGGGAGCGCCATTGTTTGAGCATCTGACTTCGGCTCAGGTCGCCATCTCAAGGTTTGTGAGTTCGAGCCCTGCATGGGGCTCTCCACTGACAGCTCAGAACCTGGAGCCTCCTTGGGATTCTCTCTCTGCCCCTCTCCCGCTCACACACTCTCTCTCTCAAAAATAAATAAAACTTTTAAAAAAATGTAAGGGGGGGGCGCCTGGGGGGCTCAGTCGGTTAACCATCCAACTTCGGCTCAGGTTATGATCTCATGGTTGGTGACTTTGAGGCCTGCGTCGGGCTCTGTGCTGACAGCCTGGAGCCTGGAGCCTGCTTCAGATCCTGTGTCTCCCTCTCTCTGCCCCTCCCCTACTCCTGCTCTCTCTCTCTCTCTCTCAAAAATAAATATTAAAACATTTTTTTAATTAAAAAAAAAGTAGGAACAGTGGGACCAGAGGGGGGTGGGAGGGAATTGTGAAGGGGCTACTTGTTATTAGTATTATTTTTTAATTTATATCCAAGTTAGTTAGCATATAGTGCGACAATGATTTCAGGAGCAGATTCCTTACTGCCCTTTACCCACTTAGCCCACCCCCCCTCCCACAGCCCTCTGTCTGTTCTCCATGTTTAAGAGTCTTTATGTTTTATCCCCCCTCCCTGTTTTTCTGTTATGTTTGCTTCTTTTTCCTTATGTTCGTCTGTTTTGTATCTTAAAGTCCTCATATGAGTGAAGTCAGATGATATTTGTCTTTCTCTGACTTACTAATTTCGCTCATCATAATACCCTCCAGTTCCNATGCTTAACCGACTAAGCCACCCAGGCGCCCCAATGTTTATTTATTTTTGAGAGAGAGAGAGAGAGCTGAGGTCGGACGCTTAACTGACAGAGCCACCCAGGCGCCCCAAGTGTGCAACATTTGACTGGGAGGGGAGGGGAGACGCAGTTCATCCCATAACAGTCCCGTTTTTCGGATAAGGAAATTGAGTCCAGAGAAAAGGGTCAGTATAAATTGGTCAAGGTCTCACAGGTGGAGGTGGTGAAGCCAGTATCTTCCCCTGAGCAGCTGACACCCAGCCCATTCTCTCCTGTGTGTCGGACAAACCCAGCCGTGGGACCCCAGGCCCCACAAATGTAAAATGGAGGCGGGAACGGCCACCTTGCAGAAGGGGACAGCCCGGGGCCCAGCACGCCCCCTGGCATGCCAGACACGTGCAGTGGGGTTCATAGCATCCCCCTCTGCACTGCCCTCTCCAGGGCGTGGGCTCCTCACCTCTCAGGGGACCAGCACTTCCTGCCCTGCCCGCTCCCAGGGCAGGCACGTTAAAGGGCTCCCTAAACTGTAAAGTGCTATTCCGGAGAGAGAGCCTTGGAAACAGGGGACAGTGTGGCCTTGGGTCAGCGCAGCACTCTCTCTGCGTCTCCTCCTCAACCCTCTCTGGGGAAACTTGGCAGGAAAGACATCCACGGAACAGTGTCTACAGAGCCTGACACAGCCCACCTGCTCGCGTCTCAGTTTCCCTGTCGTGCAATCATCACAGACTCCGTACCTGTTAGTGAGTGGACGACGACTTCATGTTTTATGGCTCACTGGGGTTCCACATGAGACATCACGATGCGGTGATAAAATATAATAATGTAAGGAATACTGGTCTACTATTTACCTGGCTCTTGCCTATTTCAGACTGAAATGTATAGTTGCTGACTTCCGGGGCTCCACCCAGGCTGTTCCTGTACGTATTCCATTCCCACCAGTCCTTTCCTAGCTATGCCCACCGTCATTTTCTGGAACCCCCTTCTTCTTACGGCCTCTTCTTTTGATTCCTCGTCTTGCTATGCCTATCGGAGTCTCGGTTCTGTTCTGAAGGTGGAAACGAGAGGGTGGATGAGAGCAATTGTGCACCTGGTTCCTCTGGCTTCGAGCCTCACGAAGAGGGAACGTCAGTGTCCACCGTGGGCAACAGTGACGCTGGGCTTGGAGCTCGGTCGTGCCAGGGCCCAGCTTCTACTGCAGAACCGGGCTCTTCTGGGAGTGGCCCACACGGGCTGGTCAGTCCCTTGCCGCGTGCAGAGCCCTTCCAAAGCCAGGCATGTCCCACCCACCTTATCATGGCCTTAGGTTGGGCTCCTTGGCCACAATCAGCATAGACGTGGCATTCACGAGCCTCAGCCGCCTCTCTTCGTTCCGGCCTGCAGGCAGTAGGAATGGCATGTGCAAAGACCCCGAGGTGAGAGTGCATTCCGTTCTTTTGGGCAAAGTGGAAAAGGAGGAAGAGAATGACTGTCGACAGAGCGCTAGTTAGAGGCCAGCCCTGTAAGGTGCGTTCTGTGTAGGTACCGCAGTGAATTTTGTGACAGGGGGAGCCTGAGGCTCAGAGAGGCTCTGAGGCTCAAGGTTGCTCAACTGGTACGTTCCAAGGTGATGACTGGGACTCTGTGATTTGGAAACCCACAGTCTTCTGGCCACACCTCCCTGCTTCTCAACTCTGAGATGGGGGCCCCTTCTCAGAATATGCCTCTGCAGTGTTAGGTGCAGGCTGTGGGCAACCCCCTAGACCCCAGGCATCCTCGCTGCAAAACGAAAGAGATGGGTCAGCGCTCCACGCACGTGCCCCTTGGACGTGCACCCTGGACACCCTCCCCCCCCCCCCCCCC
>NW_027532008.1:10569313-10579608 GCF_008692635.1 Crocuta crocuta | reverse complement strand
CCCCTGTGGAAATGCTCTGTGGATGTGCTCCAGGGACACACACCATAGACAGGTGCCACGGATGTGCACTGCGGAAATACGTTATAGACATGCTTTGTGGGCACGATCATGGATGTGCAGCACGACTCTGCACCTGGAGGTTTTGGCTGGTATACAAATTAGCATTTAAAAGATTCTAATTTAAGGGTGCCTGGGTGGCTCCTTGGGTTACGTGTCCAACTTCAGCTCAGGTCATGATCTCTTGGTTAGTGGGTTCGAGCCCACATCGGGTTCTGTGCTGACAGCTCAGAGCCTGGAGCCTGCTTTGGATTCTGTGCCTCCCTCTCTCTCTGCCCCTCCTCTGCTCACGCTCTGTCTCTCAAAAATGAATAACCGTTAAAATTTTTTTTTTTTAAATTCCAATTGCTACGAATTTATTTCAGGGCATGTTAGAAATACATGTATGTGTGTATAACTAGCAAACAAATCCATGTTTTCAATAATGTAGGATATAGAGTGCCCTTTTAAGAATTATTCATTTCAGGGGTGCTTGGGTGGCTTAGTTGGTTAAGCAACTGACTCATGATTTTGGCTCAGGTCATGATCTTGAGGTTCATGAGTTCAAGCCCTGCATCTGGGTTTGCACTGACAGCGCTGAGCCTGCTTGGGGTTCTCTCTCTCTCTCTCTCTCTCTTTCTCTCTCTCTCCTTTCTCTGCCCCTTCCTCGCTTGCCTGCTCTCTCTCAAAATAAATGAACTTTAGAAACGGAAAAATAAAAATTATTCATGTCAGCTTAAAGTAGGTGTTTGTTTAAAGCAGGATACGCAATCATGTGTTACGTAGATCTCACAAAAATGAGGAAAGTGGTTTACAAACAACTTTGTTTCGAGAGATCAAGATTCGCTGCTCTCTTATCTCTCCCGCTCTGATGTTCTTCGGTCTGTGATGAACCACACAGACTCTGATGATCTAGAAAAATCCACCCTGGGGCACCTGGGTGGCTGTCAGTTGAGTATCTGACACTGGATTGAGACTCAGGTCATGATCTCACGGTTCGTGGGTTTGAGCCCTGCATCCGGCTCTGCACTGAGAGTCCTGAGCCTGTTTTGGATTATCTCTCTCTCTCCTTCCCTCTCTCTCTGCCCCCCTCCTCAAAAATAAATACAGAAACGCTTAAAACAAAAACCCACCATGAACGGCAGTCGGGTAGTGGACAAGAAAGCAAGCCCGTTGAAAGGCACACATCGAAGCGGGTCTGGACCTGATCCATCCATGGGAGGCTTCTTGGCTCTCTCTGCCTGTGTGACCAGGTGTGTGCAACCCATCATCAAACACCGGCCTGATTATGGGGCTCAGGAAGCAGGAAGCCGGCAGCAAAGGAGGCTGAGCCTTGCAGGTGGGGACCTGACCTTGGCCTGAAGTGTCTCGCGCCCATGTGTCAAACAGAGTCATTTCTACGTCTCTTAGTTGCTCCGGAAAGGATTATTTTCTAGCTGGAATCCAGTCCCTTCCTTTGAGGGATGAGAAAACTAAAAGGCAGGGGAGGCGAGCCGTCTCCCGCTCTGAGCCGAAAGTGGGGGGGAGCGTGTGTTGACTCCCCACCACAGGCCCGGGAGCACCTTGACAAGTAAACCACTCATTACCTTTTATCTTCTGGATAGTTTAAATAACTATTATTATGCACACATTTCTCTCTCTCTGTCTCTCTGTCTCTCTGTCTCTGTCTCTCTCTGTCTGTCTGTCTCTCCAAGAGTGTGTTTACTCCCAAACCTCATTAAATTGCCTGTGCCTTGGGCTGCTTCCCCTCCCCTGCCTTGGAGGGAGGGAAGGAACTTGGCCGGGCACTGAAGTCTTCTCCGCCCACACCATTACCTAACACTCTGGGTCCAGAACAGGGTGCCAGGGGTCTCTGGGCAACCAGTCTGACAGGGAGGGGGGTCTCCAGGTGACTCATGGGGCCGCAGTGAGCCCCGGGAGTGCAGGCAGGGCCCTTCTGGGAAGACAGAAAAGGGTGGACCCATGTAAGAGACGGCGAGGGAGGGCGATAGGGAGCATCGACTTTGGAACTGGGCAGCTCCGGTTTGACTTCCAGCTTTGTTGCTTGCTGTGTGATCTTGGACAAGTTAAAGAGCCTCTCTGTGCTTCACTTCCATCCTCTGTCAGTGGGAGTTTTAACCATAAAATCTACCTTAGAGCCTCATTCCAAGCGAGTGGGGCCTGGAATGGTACTCAGCATGTAGTAGGCTGGGTTGCTCTTCTCCTAGACCTCGGGGGAGAGGAGGGCCCCCCTGGAGCCACAGACCCTGGTCAGGCCACAGCCGCAACCAGACTCACGCCAGAGCCTTGGATCGCTTCCTGCGTTCCTCCGGACTTCCGTTGTCCCGTGTGAAGTTCAGTCGGGGCGGTGACGGAGCTTACCTGGCGGGATTGTTAGGAGGAGTCAAGGGCACGCACGAACCCAGAGTCTGACCCGGAAGGAGCCCTCGAGAAAGAGGAACTTGCATTAGCTAAGACTCCCGTCTGCGTATCACTGGAATCTCGTGGGACTCGCACAAGGGGTGCCCAGGATGGATCCATAGGAGTCGGTGCCCACGACCACGGGGCGGGGAGGGGGCAGCAGGAGAGCAGAGTGGGCGAGACCCGGGGGGAGGAGCCAGGGGCACTGGGCCTGAGTCTCCCGGTGCAGCAGATGCTCCTCGGGTGGGGTCCCTCCAGCTCCCAGGGCCACACAAAGGGACACAGCCTCATTAGTGGCCTCCCTGTGAAGCTTCCTTGCAGACGTCTGCGCCCCAGGCCCCCAGCCCAGTTCTATCAGGTTTTTAAAATGACAACACGCATCGGTTGGGCCCTTCGCATCTACTAGGTGCTTTCTATGCACGTGTGCGTTCTATCAGTTAACGCTTACAAACTCCAGAGGTGGTCGCAGGCGGCAGAAGGGGACAGGAAGCACAGAGACGTGATGCAACCTGCCTACGGTCACCCAGCAAGCCAACCGTGTGGACCTGGGATTTGAACCCGATTCCGAGTGACTTCGGAGGCTGAACGTTTCTTTATTTGTCTTTTATTTATGTATTTTTCCTTTAATGTTGAAATGATGGACTCACAGTCGCGTCCATAGTACAGAGCTGTCCTTCCCCGTAATCGTTTCCCATAATTGTTGCACTTACACAACTGGGTACAACGTCAAAACTGACATTGGTACAAAGGATCCTCCTCTGCCACTTTGCGTCACTTGTGTAGAGTTGTGGGGCCACCACCACAATGAAGACACAGAGCCGCTCCTCGGTGGCAGAGCCCTCCCTGGGGCTGTCCTTCGTGGCCACAGCCCCTTCCCTCCCACCTGGAGTCCCTAAATCTTGGCACCCACCGGGCTGTTCTCCATCTCTACAATTTTGTCCTTTCGAGAATGTTCTATAAATGGAACCATACACTTTTCTTTTTACACTTATTTATTTAGTTTGAGAGAGAGCGAGCACGCACGGGCGTGTGCACACCAGTGGGGGAGGGGCAGGGAGAGAAGGAGAGACAGAACCACCGTAGGTTCCGTTCCATCAGCAAAGATCTCAAGGCGGGGCTCGAACTCACGAACTGTGAGATCACGACCTGAGTCGAGATCAAGAGTCAGATGCGTAACCGACTGAGCCCCCCAGGAGCCCCTGCATATTGTCGATATGAGTCCTTTGTCAGGCATGTGGGTTCAAAGTATTTTCTCCTGGTTTGTGGCTTGTCTTTCCATCCTCCTAACAGGATTTCCATAGAGCAAAATTTCCCAATTTTGATGAAGTCCAGTTTATGAATTTTTTCTTCTTTTATAGACTGTGCTTTGGTATCATGTCCCAAGGCTGGAGCTTCTGGTGGGTGAAAAAGTGGAGATTTGGGGTGAAAGGAGCTCTGAGAAAGGCCAGGGAAGCCCCTTGCCCTTCCCACACCCCTTGTCCTGTGGGTCTCTTTCATCCGTCTTTCCTGAGTTATATCCTTTTACAATCAGCCAATGATCTGGGAAACAGAGGAAGAGAGAGGAGGAGTGGAAGGAAACCTAGCCTTCGGTCCTAAAGATGTTTTTCTACGTTTTCTTCTGGACGTTTTATAGTTCTATGTTTTACCTTGAAGTCCATGATCCATTTGGAGTTCATTTTTACAGGAGGTGGGAGGTTTAGGTCAAGTTCATGTTGTAGCCTGTGGATATCCAATCACGCCAACGTCATTTGTTCAAAAGACCCTTCATCCCTTTTCAAACACGGACTTGTAAGCTGGACACTTGGCCACCTCGGGGCTTTACGTATTCACGTTCCCTGAAGGATTTTGTTTGAAGAAAAAATGTAGCTGTTAAAATAGCTTGAAAACTGTTGAGTGAGAAGATGCAGGCATTCTCTTGGCTCTAACACCTTAGTAGTTCCCAGCCCTGGGGTGATGCACGGAGCTGGCTTTGAAAGTCCCCCAGAGAAGGGACTCCTGGGTTCCTCAGCACCAGCCCCTCTCTTACCGTCTGGGCCCTCGTCACCAGATGGGGCCCCTCAGCACGGAAAGGAGCCATCCTCTGACGGGAGGCTCATTAGTGGGACAGAGGACACCCCTGGGCAGGTGCATGGGCCTGCAGGGAGGCGGTCAGCCCCCTCGCGAGGAGCAGTGGTCATGCAGATGAGGGGCTGGGCGTCCAGGGGACGGATGAACCGGGGGAGACCAGCGCCTTGAGGACTCAGAAGGGTGGCTTCCCAATGAAAATTGAAATACTTGCTTCTACCCACCGGCCGTGTGATGCCGGGAGAGAGTTCCCCCAGATGTCGCCGGAGGAGGGGCTGCAGGGGGGCCCCCCTCCCCGCACCCCCACCAGGTACCCACACCAGGATTAATCTCACGCCAGTAACAGCGCAGACTCCTCTATGAAGTCTGATGTCTCTCTCCCCCACCTGCCATCCGCACCAACTGCAATGAGACCTGAAGTTCGCTTGTCAAAATCTCTTGTTTTACACAAGAAATAGCAGCTAAAAATCGTAGATGCCGAAGGTGCCTGGCTCACGCCAGGATGGTGCAAGTTAGCACAGCACGTTTGCCTTCTTTCTTGGGCCCCCCGAACCGCCTGGTGAGGCCACGGGACACAGACGATTGTGACCACGTTACAGTGGGAAAGCCTAGGGCTCAGGAAGGTCAAGGGGCTGTATTTTCGCTTTTCCCCTCCACTAGGCTGGAAGCTTAGAGGGACGGCTTGGCTTGCTCACCCCCTCTCTCCGCACTCTAGGAATAGCTTCCAGCACCTAGCAGTTGCTCAGTAAATACTCTGCAGGTGAGCAGAGGAATCTGTAGCGGGACTTGGGCGAATAGTCCCAAAGAAATCCAGCAAATAACAACAAGTGACAGGGTGCTGTGACAAGAGACCCTCTGAAAAATGAGAGGCCCCATCCAGCCTGTAAGTTAAGACTGGCTTTTACACATCCAGCTTCGGCTCAGGACATGATCTCATAGTCTGTGGGTTCGAGCCCCGCTTTAGGCTCTGTGCTGACACCTCAGAGCCTGGAGCCTGCTTCAGATTCTGTGTGTGTGTCTCTCTCTCTGCCCCTCACCCGCTTGCTCTCTGTCTCTCAAAAAAAAAAAAAGACATTAAAAAAAAAAAAAAGACTGGCTTTTATAGGGCGCCCAGGGGGCTCAGTCAGTTAAGCATCGGACCCTTGATTTCGGCTCAGGTCACGATCTCATGGTCTGTGGGTTCGAGTTCTGCACTGGGCTCTGTGCTGACAGTGGGGAGCCTGCTTGGGATTCTCTCTCTCTCTGACTGCCCCTTCTCCACACCCTCTCTCTCACTTTCTCTCTCTCAAAATGAACTTAAAAAAAAAAAAAAAAAGAGTGGTTTTTACATTTGAACCTCAGTGAAGCAAAATGTCTTCCTCTCCCTGAAAGAATTTCATTCTGCTCACTGGTCGACCTGCATTAACAAAAAAATTCTCCTTGGTTATAATTTCAGGATTTGACCACAAGTAAGGACGCACTGTGTGGACGTTCATTTTATCGCTTGGTATGTTTGTAGGCACGTTACCTGCTAGTGTGCCTCTTGGCTCCGGGGCCTGTGATATTCGCTGGCTGGGTCTTTACGGAGAAAGTTGGCTGATCCCAGTGCCAGAGGGAGGGAAATGTGAGCTTCACTGCAAGGGTTCGGGGTGATGAGAGGGCATCTAGATAAAACGGTGGGGACGTGGGCGGTGAGGGTCTCGGGTCCCCGGGCAGAGGAGGTGGGAGAGAAGAGGCTACTATGTTCCCAAAGACCCAAAATGGTGACTGCCATTTACAAAGCACCCGTCGTGTGCCAGGGGCTTTCCAGAGACACTGGACAGGCAGTGCAAATGTCCTTCCCATCTTGCTTTCCTATGAAGAAATCCAGGCCGAGGAAGTCCTCCCAGCCAGCAGGGGGCAGAGCTAGTTCTCTGTGATGGTTAATTTTACGTGTCAACTTGACTGGGGCTGAGAGATGCCCAGAGAGCTGGTAAGACATTAATCCTGGCCGTGTCCGTGAGAAAGTTCTGGGCGAGATCAGCATCTGAAGAGGTAGGCTGAGTGTAGAAGATTGACCCTCCCTGGTTGGGATGGGTACCATCCAAACCCTAGAGGGTCTGGGCAGGAGGAAAGGCAGAGGAAGGGCGTATGGCTGTCTGTCTGAGCTGGGACATCCAGCGCCTCCTACCCTGGGTCATCAGCGCGCCTGGGTCTCGGGCTTCGCATGTGGACCCGGGACTCACACGGTTGGTCCCCTCGCTCTCCGCCTTTGGGTTTGGGCCGGCACTATCCCACCAGCTTCTCTAGCACGCAGGCAGTGCATCAGGGCGCCTCCCAGCCTCCAGGATCAAGTGAGCCGGCCCTTCCCAACAAGTCTCTTTCTGTATCTGTTCATACGTACTGACGTACCTCTGCACATATATGTATGTAGAGCCCAGTGCTGTCTCTCTGGAGAACTTCATACAGATTGTCACCCAAGGCTGACCAATGCCCAAGCCCAGCCTCTCTCCTGGACACCACGTGGTCTCTAGAAGCTGGGACTGCCCCCCCACCCCCCACCCCAAGTCCTGCAGAACTTGCTCTGCTCTGTTTTGCAACCACAAATATATCTTAGGTGCCTGCCCTGTGCCCAGCATCATTCTGAGTCCTTCAAACTCCTATTCATCCCTCAAAGCCCTTTCCGAGGTCACATCTTCCCAAAAGCATTCTCCGGTGTACCAGTGATGATGGTGGTGGTGGTGGTGATGACGCAGGCCCTGTTTTCCACGTCTTTTTTGTTTAGAGTAGTCTTCGTGCCCAGGACAGAGCCCAAGGCAGGGCTTGAACTCATGACCCGGAGATCAAGACCTGAGCTGAGATCAAGAGCTGNGTGATATTCGCTGGCTGGGTCTTTACGGAGAAAGTTGGCTGATCCCAGTGCCAGAGGGAGGGAAATGTGAGCTTCACTGCAAGGGTTCGGGGTGATGAGAGGGCATCTAGATAAAACGGTGGGGACGTGGGCGGTGAGGGTCTCGGGTCCCCGGGCAGAGGAGGTGGGAGAGAAGAGGCTACTATGTTCCCAAAGACCCAAAATGGTGACTGCCATTTACAAAGCACCCGTCGTGTGCCAGGGGCTTTCCAGAGACACTGGACAGGCAGTGCAAATGTCCTTCCCATCTTGCTTTCCTATGAAGAAATCCAGGCCGAGGAAGTCCTCCCAGCCAGCAGGGGGCAGAGCTAGTTCTCTGTGATGGTTAATTTTACGTGTCAACTTGACTGGGGCTGAGAGATGCCCAGAGAGCTGGTAAGACATTAATCCTGGCCGTGTCCGTGAGAAAGTTCTGGGCGAGATCAGCATCTGAAGAGGTAGGCTGAGTGTAGAAGATTGACCCTCCCTGGTTGGGATGGGTACCATCCAAACCCTAGAGGGTCTGGGCAGGAGGAAAGGCAGAGGAAGGGCGTATGGCTGTCTGTCTGAGCTGGGACATCCAGCGCCTCCTACCCTGGGTCATCAGCGCGCCTGGGTCTCGGGCTTCGCATGTGGACCCGGGACTCACACGGTTGGTCCCCTCGCTCTCCGCCTTTGGGTTTGGGCCGGCACTATCCCACCAGCTTCTCTAGCACGCAGGCAGTGCATCAGGGCGCCTCCCAGCCTCCAGGATCAAGTGAGCCGGCCCTTCCCAACAAGTCTCTTTCTGTATCTGTTCATACGTACTGACGTACCTCTGCACATATATGTATGTAGAGCCCAGTGCTGTCTCTCTGGAGAACTTCATACAGATTGTCACCCAAGGCTGACCAATGCCCAAGCCCAGCCTCTCTCCTGGACACCACGTGGTCTCTAGAAGCTGGGACTGCCCCCCCACCCCCCACCCCAAGTCCTGCAGAACTTGCTCTGCTCTGTTTTGCAACCACAAATATATCTTAGGTGCCTGCCCTGTGCCCAGCATCATTCTGAGTCCTTCAAACTCCTATTCATCCCTCAAAGCCCTTTCCGAGGGCTTCTTCCCAAAAGCATTCTCTGGTGTACCAGTGATGATGGTGGTGGTGGTGGTGATGACGCAGGCCCTGTTTTCCACGTCTTTTTTGTTTAGAGTAGTCTTCGTGCCCAGGACAGAGCCCAAGGCAGGGCTTGAACTCATGACCCGGAGATCAAGACCTGAGCTGAGATCAAGAGCTGGATGCTCTGACGACTGAGCCACCCGGGTGCCGCTTTTCCACGTATTTTTGCATTTAATCTGCACGACAGCCTTTTGAGCAGTCGCTCTTGTTCCCAACCTCAGTTTACAGGTGAGGAAACTAAAGCCCAGAGAGGCTAAGTAAGCGGTCCAAGGTTGAACAGCTTGTGATGCGGTATTTGAGCTTGGTCGCCCCCGATCTCACAGTCTGCAATCTCGACCACACACTCTACCGCTTCCAGAGTAAGAATGAGTCCTTTCCTGAGCTTGTGTGTTCAAAAGTTTCAAATCCCTACCAGATGCTTCACAAATTAGATGTCACGTTATCTTCGTAACAATCCGAGGGGCAGGTGTGACTGCTGTCGCCATTGCCATGTTATTGGTGCTCAGGGAGGGGTGAGCAAAATTCTCAGAAGCCACACATCGCGTGGACGGTAGAGCTGAATCAGCCCAGACTTGCAGGGCCCCAGATGCCTGTGTCCTCCCTGCTTCGTGTCACAGCTTCTTCTCGGGACCCTGTGAAACCTCACTGGCAGAGTCCCCCCAGTGTAACCAGCTTCCTGAAGTCCTCCACCGTCCGCAGGGTCGCATCTGGGGTTATCACCTCCTCTGGCCCCTCCCGCCCGCCCAGCTCAGCCCAGGACCCTTGGGTCCCAGCCCCTGAGAGTTGCGTGGGCCAGAGGCCATGGCTTGAAAGTAAAAGGGAGGGGCCTTTGGAGAGGCACCAAGCTCAAACGTGCTTTGCCTGGCATGACCCTCAGTGGGTGGTCCCGGCTTCCCAGCTGCCAGCCTGGCCATGCCAAGGGCCAAGCAGTGTGCTTCAAGCAAAACCGCTGCATGAGAGGGTTGGGCTTCCCAGGCTGGTTCACGTGGCAAGTGACAGGCCAGTGCCAGGGGGTGGGGACATGAGAGTTCTTCTTCTGGCCAGCAGCTCTGCCCAGAGAGGCTGGAAAGTCTCTGTGTCCTGGCGCTCATCCCAAAACACCAGCCACAGCCTGAAGCACCCACCTCCTTCAGCCTGGCCCTGAGCCCTTGCTACACCTTGCATGAGAGAATGGCTCCTTTCCACACCATTTCACATATGTATTAAAAACAACTTCTGGGGGCGCCTGGGGGGCTCAGTAGGTTGAGCCGTCTGACTTCGGCTCGGGTCATGATCTCAGTTTGTGAGTTTGAGCCCCGCGTTGGGCTCTGTGTTGACAGCTCAGAGCCTGGAGCCTGCTTCGGATTCTGTGTCTCCCTCTCTCTCTGCCCCTCCTCCACTCACGCTCTGTCTGTCTCTGTCTCTCTCTCTCAAAAATAAATAAAACGTTAAAAAACCCCACAAATTTCTGAATTAATGACTGAACAAATCAAGGAACTTTTTGTATTTAGGAGTATTTTATTCAGGCTAGTTTCCCATTAGTAAAATTACTGAGGCAAAGGGCAGGGATATTTAAAAAAATTTTTTTCATTTTCTATCTCTGAGAGCGAGCGAGCGAGTGCTAGCCGNCATTTATAGCGGAGCTTTCTGGAAGCCATCCAAGCCAGCTGCTGGGTCTCACCACCAGGGGCTCCAGTGAGCTGAAGCTGATAGTAGGTCATCAGGAACTTGGAAGCCAGGACCCCAACACTAACTAGACCTAAGTGTAGACGTTTTCCTGCCCAGTGAACCCCGGGGCTTGTGTTAATCAGCCC
>NW_027532008.1:10563686-10569218 GCF_008692635.1 Crocuta crocuta | reverse complement strand
CTGGCTCACCCCCCCGCCCCACCCCACCTCCCCACACCTCTCCAAGGGCCAGGCTCCCCAGTGCCTAGAGCCAGACTTGACGACTCCCTCTCCAGCACTGAATGCCCCTGACCTTGCCCCTGGGACGAAGGGCTGTGTTTCTCTCCAGCCCTCCCTGGCCTCCTCAGCTAGTGACCAGCCAGGCAGGTTTGTTTTTCCTCTGATGGCCTTTAGATATTTATTTTTAACACAAAGAGCTGCCATTTTGGTGGATTCTGGTTTTGGGGACGATCTTCAGGAACAGAAGGGAGCAGCTGCTAGACCTAAGGGACCAGAGCAGCGCTGGGTCCCTTGGGAAACAATGGAGTTTCTGCCCCCAAGGAATCTAAATGCTAAACACAGGCCGGGTTTGTTTCTTTAGTTTTTTTTTTTTTTTTGGCTCCAGGAGAAAGCTGGCAAACGAAGGCTAGCTTTGAGAAATTATCATAATTAGAGCTACCATTTCTCGTGTTTCTTTCTAGAGACAATTGGGTACTTAACGTACATTTTATTCTTTTTTAAGATTTTTTTTCTTTAAAAAAATTTTTTTAAATGTTTTATTTATTTCTGAGAGAGAGAGAGAGAAAGAGGCAGCGTGAGCAAGGGAGAGTCAGAGAGAGAGGGAGATACAGAATCCGAAGCAGGCTCCAGGCTCTGAGCTGTCAGCACAGAGCCCGACGTGGGCCTCGAACCCACGAACTGTGAGATCATGACCTGAGCCAAAGTTGGAAGCCTAACTGACTGAACCGCCCAGGCGCCCCTAAGATTTTTTTCTTTTTAATGTTTACTTTTGAGAGAGAGAGGGAGAGAGACAGATATGAGCAGGGGAGGGGCAGAGAGAGAGGGAGACACAGAATCAGAAACAGGCTCCAGGCTCTGAGCTGTCAGCACAGAGCCCCACGCGGGGCTCGAACTCACGGACAGTGACATCCTGACCTGAGCCAAAGTTGGACGCTTAACTGACTGAACCTCCCAGGCGCCCCTAACACACGTTATTATATTCCTTCCTGGGAGCAGGCCTGTTACTTCCGGCAGAGGAAAGCTCAGAGAGGTGAATGGAATAGCTTAAGCTTACACAGTTGGTCTGTGGTAAAGCCTAGATAATGCCAATGTATAACTATTAGTATTATCACTATTATTATAGCTGGTGTGCATTGAGCACTTACTAGGAGCTGGCAAAGATTCATGTCCTCTCTCTCTAATTTTATGTAATTCTCATTGTAGCACTATGAGGTGGCTATTTTTACCATCATCTTTCCATTTTACAGGTGGTCAAACTGAGGAACAGTCTCTCAGCAGCCTCGCTAGTCTGTGGGGGAACCAGGGCTTGAACCCAGGTCTTTCACACCACCCGTTGTTAACCTTTAGCTCATCCTGACCCTGACCTCAGACTGGTTACGGATTCCCAGCCACCCTGTGCGCGGACGAAGTCAGCAATTTCTATGGGCGCAGACTTGGGAGCTGAGTCTGAGATGATCCCATCAGNTCGGGTGACTTGTTATCTCTTGGCAGAGCCTGAGAGATTGTGTGTGTTTCGTTCACAGGCATTTGCAAGTTTGGCCACAAGCTCTGTTCGGGACTGGTGAAAACACAGGCCCCCATATGTGAATTTTATGTCTGCTTTCTCATTAAGAGAAGTTTTAGCTCTTTTTGGAAACAGCTTTTTCTACCTTCTAGTTCCTTCAGGCTGGCTGTGAAGTTAACCCTTTGCTCTACTCATACCTCTTTTTAAAATGGAATCTTTCAGGGCGCCTGCGTGGCTCAGTCAGATCAGCAACTGACTTCGGCTCTCAGCATGATCTCACGGTTCGAGAGTTCGAGCCCCGCGTTGGGCTGTGCTGACAGCTCGGAGCCTGGAGCCTGCTTCAGATTCTGTGTCTCCCTCTCTCTCTGCCCCTCCCCTGCTCACGCGTTTTCTCTCTCTCTCTCTCTCTCTCTCAAAAATAAATACACATTAAAAACATGATAATAAAATGGAATCTTTTCTTTCTCCCCGAGGCCCCCCATCTGTTTCTTCATGGAGATACCGTTTGCATACTGAAAGTCTGAGCTAAATCACCCAAGCCCCGCAGCTCGGTGCCTGGTTCTAGGGAGCCTGGGGAAGAGGGACACCCTCTCTTGGCCTCCACGGAGTCAGCCGGCTAAGAGCAGAGCAGCAAGAGAACAGGTCGTTTCACGGGGTGGGGACCCGGGTAATGACACAGGCGTTGTGAGAGATGGGCGTGGCCAGCCGAGGGCCTTTGTGGCCACGGGAGATGCAGGAGGACCGGAGTCTAGGTCTTCAGGAGGGTGTGTGTCTGTGCGTGTCTGTGTTTGTGAACCCCAACCATGGCGGTGTGTGCTGCTGAAGAAGAAAAAATGGCCCCGGACGCTTGTTAAAAACTGCAAGGAATGGCACGCCTGGGTGGCTTAGTCGGTTAAGCGTCCGATATTCGCTTAGGTCATGATCTCGCGGTTCGTGGGTTCAGGCCCCACGTCGGGCTCTGTGCTGGCCGCCAGCTCGGAGCCTGGAGCCTGTTTCAGTCTGTGACTCCCTCTCTCTCTGACCCTCCCCTGCTCACGCTGTCTCTCTCTCTCTCTCTCTCCTAGAAATAAATAAAACATTAAAAAAAAAAAACTGCAAGGAATGTGATTTGAGATGATGGCGGCTGGGGACACTTGTGTTAGTACAGAGACATGTAACCCAGCTCTGAGCACCCCCCAGATATGTAACCCAGCTCTGCCTACCCCACAGGCAGCTGGGGACATACCGCCAAGAGGCAGAGCCAGGGGCCTGAATAGCATTTCCTAATCAGCGACCCCTCCGGGAGGAAGAGGCTGCCGTGATTTACTCACAACGAGTATTTGCCCGAGGCCCTGATAGGGAGACAGACCTAGCAAGGCTTTCGGGGACGGACGGGGTGCCCCCATTTGTAAATTAGTTTTTTGGGGGGAGGCAGGAAGGCAAAGATGAGGGAGGGGAAAGGAGAAGGGCAAAACCCAAAGGTTCTTATTCAGGGTGAAGGCGAATATCTCGGAATTAATTCGATCTTGCTTTCCTTTACATACCCACCCCAGCAATCCCTTCTTCCAAAGAGCTACCTTTTGAAGTTTTCCTTTTACAACTATTTACTGAGCACTGACTGAATTGTCAGTGTCCCTGGCACTGGGGATAGAGCGGGGGCCAGTTCAGACCAAGACCCTGCCCTTCTGGGGCTTCTGCTCTATTGAAGGGAGACAGACATTCAACAAAACAAGGAGGTGAATTGTGACATCTGAGGATCTCACAGCAGGAAGGAGAGAGAGTGTGCCAGCTGGAAAGCTTGCTATTGCAAACAGGGGGTGGGCAGGGAGCCTTCACTGGGAAGGAGGCATTCTGGCTGGAGAATTATCCAGGAGACAGGAGGATACCTGGGGGTGGGGCAGGGCGGGGTGGAGAACCTTGGGCAGGGAGAAAAGCAGGTGCAAAGGTCCTGAGGTAGGTAAATGCTTACTGTATAAGGATCTACAGGCAAGGAGGCTGGTGTGGCCGGAGTGGAGGGAAAGAGGTGAGCAAATGAGGTGGGAGAGGTAAGGGGAGGGTCATATAGGGCTTCAGCTGGGGCCCTGAGGGCACTGAGTAGATGAGGGACATAATTCTTCTTTTTCAAAAATGGATTACTTTGCTCTCTGTCGAGAAGGAACCAAGAGACACAGCAGGGAAATCAGTTAGGCTTTCAATGTGACAAGGTGGCAAGGGAGGATTGTATTGGGATGTGTTTTGAAGGTGGGGCCATTGGATTCATTGATTGCGGGATGCTGGAGAGAAACAAAAAGGAGACTATAGCTCTCAGCCTAAGCATGGAGTCACTGGCGTCAGAAAGGGCAGACCCACTGGGTAGAAGCAGGTTGCGGTGGGGGGGAGGGCAGATGAGAAGAGGGGAGGGCTCGGGAGCTCAGTTTGGGACATGTGGCCACGCGATGCCACGGGACATCCACGTGGAGCAGACAGCCGGCTCTGAGTCTGGAGTGGGGAGAGATCTGGCCCGGAGAGGGGGTTATGTGAGTCGTTCGCTTCTGCGCACAAGTGTCATTAGAGCCTCGAAACCACGTACTGTCCTGGAGGGGACAGCGTCTCAGGTGGTAACACTAGACAGCTGCTCACATCTCAATGCTCGCATTTCACAGAGAAAAAGTGAGGTCCAGAGAGGGGAGGGCTCTGGTCCAAGGTTGCACAGCCAGCTCATGGCAGAATTAGGAAGACTTTGATTCCCCAGTTGCCAAGATCAGCGTCCTTGCCTGCATCCAGCTTCTCAGTGCCTTTTTAAAAAATGTTCATTTCTTTATTTTTGAGAGAGATAGATAGTGCAAGCAGGGGAGAGGCAGAGAGAGAGGGTGAGAGAGGATACCAAGCAGGCTCCGCCCTGTCAGCATGGAACCCAACTTGGGGCTCGATCCCGTGAACCGTGAGATCATGACTTGCGCTGAGTCAAAGTAGGACACGTAAGCCACCCAGGTCCCCCTCTTAGTGACTTTTTATGATGAGTAAGGTTCATGGGGGCTCCAACACTTTGTCATCTGACCACCATGCAAGCCCACGAGGTCGCCAGATGATGGCTTGCCCCAGCCATGTGGCCGTTGAGGGCATTAAGACTTCTGCTCCTTGCTCCCCAGTTCCGTCTATGCCACCTCCTCCAGGAAGCCATTCTCTCCTGCCTGCACCACCGGGACTTTCATTTGTCTCCTGCGCATGTCACCAGACTCCAGGCTCCTGGTGTTTGCAGCTTTGTGTCCCATTGCCCAGAGGTCAGCAGGCAGCGGTGACAGCGAGCCTCTCCCTGCCCAGATTCTGCTCAGGCTCCTCTGAATCCTTCCCGCGCGAGGTGCTGACCTCTGGGTTTCCCTCTTCCAGGGACCCTGGGCTGCCCCGCATGCTGCCCCGCATTCTCCGCACGCACCGTGCAGAGCCGGCTCCTACGCATCTGATCGCCCCAATATCTGATGGGCTCCTCGTCCCCCGCCGCAGCCCCAGGGGTGTCTGGTCACCCTGGCCTGCCTTCAGCGGGACTCCATCTAGGTGGCTGCGACAGCACAATGTGTAATAAGAAATGTATTCGATCTTCCTCCGGTTCTGACAGAGGCCCTGAAACCCTTGCAATTTCCTACAGAAGGGCCAGCGGGAGGGGCATCTTCCCTTGTGATGTTTATTTCTGTCCTCAGTTCCCAAAATGCCTTCGGAGCAATACTGGTGAAATGGGGGGAGGGGGGTGGTGTCTTCTGATGCTCAACAAGTCCCTTTCAGCCACACCTGAGTTTAAGTTAATGAAGTGAGTTTTGGAAAGGCTCTGAGGTGGGAGCTGGCTGCTGCGAGAAGCAAACAGGATTGGAAGCTTGGAACTCTCAGCCTCGCCCCCACGACCTCGGGGTGGGGAGGGGGGCTGGCGATGGAGTTCGATAACCAATGGCCAATGCTTTCATCCATCCCACCAATGTGATGAAGCCTCCATAAAACCCGCAAGGACAGGGTTCAGGGTTCCCGGATTCAGAGAGCTTCTG
>NW_027532008.1:10508082-10563670 GCF_008692635.1 Crocuta crocuta | reverse complement strand
AGCTCCGTCCTTACCCCCTTCATGCTGCCCAGCGCGTCCCTCCTACCCGGCTCTTCCCAAGCGGCCTCCTGTTATAACTCAGTGATCAAGTAAGTCACGTTCTGTGAGTTCCGTGAGGAAATTAACCCAACCCAAGGTGGGGCGGGGGAAGCGGGTGGGAACCTCCAATCGGCACCCAGTCCGGTCGGGGGTACGGGTGACAATGTAGTTGGCAGTCTTTTAGGACGGAGCCGGGATCTGAGGCCCTCAGGTAGATAGCGTCAGAGCCCAGTCACTCGGCAGGACGCAGGGCTGGTGCGCAGAGTGGCAGAATGGGAGACACACCCGCACCTTGGTGCCCAGAGCGCAGAAGCGCTCAGAACAGGTGTGTGTTCCTTCTTGGGTGCTTAAGCCAGAATCCCCCACCCCCACCCCGGCATTTCCTCTTGGGAATGCTCCATCCATCCACGCCCACTTCGCTCCTTGTCTATGCCTCTCCACCTTCCCTTGCTGTGTCCCTTGCGTGAGCNGCAGGGAAGGGCAGAGAGAGAGCGAGACACAGGATCTGAAACAGGCTCCAGGCTCTGAGCTGTCAGCACAGAGCCCGACGCGGGACTCGAACCCACGAACCGTGAGATCATGACCTGATCCGAAGTCGGACGCTTAACCGACTGAGCCACCCAGGCGCCCCAATAATTCTTTTCTTTTACAGGGGAAACCACCTTGTAGGAGGCGTGTTTCTCCATGACCGTCTTCTTGAAGGACTAAATAGCCTCCTCGGGGGTGGGACCCACGGGCTTTCCCACTTCTGTCAACAGTGCCAGGCCGAGCCCGGCATCAGGGACACGTAGGTGACGCAGGAGGGTTTGGAAGGTGGTGCGTGGGTGGCCCTGACCCGTCAGGTCTCCTGCCCCGCATTCCTGCCTTTGAGATGACACGTCTGAAGCCGAAGGTACCCGAAGGCCAAGGTCTGGGTGTGCGGGTGGGGATTTCTGCCTCTCATTGCGGATACACCCGGATAAGCTTGTCTTGGCTCAGAACCATTCCCTTTGCTAAGGATATTTCCTCCCCATCTCGCTTGAAAATGACCATCTCTCCTGGGTGTGCAAACAGCCCTCGCTCATGTGCCCGTGCAGGGCAGAGTTTTCGGGCCCTCCTGACCTTGGGGGCCGTCCGTGCACTGTATGGTGTCCACACCTTCCCCGGCCTCCACCTCCCGCAAGCCAGGAGCCCGTGACAACCAAATGTCTCCAGATGCTGCCAGACGTGCCCTGGGAGCACAGCCACCTCCCCCCGCTGAGCGCCGCGGAGCTACCGGACACGACTGTTTTCATCTGTGGCAGCAGGACTTGGGGGGGTGACTGGGGCCCCGACAGAAGGAGGTGACCAGAACCAGACGCACAGCTTTGATCGCTACACTGAAGCCCACTTTACGGGCACGTGTTTCCCATCCGGAGGGGCCTCAGGGACAGCCTTTGTTTTTTCACTGTTATAAACTGTCCTGGGGTCGGGGAGGACTCTGAGACACTCACCGGGCTCCTGCTCTACCGTGCAGGGGTGACAGGAAAGTGACGTCGTGGTTGATGAAGAGAGATCCAAATCTATCAAGGGCAGGGGAAGGAGGGTGCACCTGGCGCCTGATCCTGGCCCAGCACAAGACAGCTGTGTGACCTCCAGCTCACTGTTAACCTCTCTGAGCTGTGAGGCTCCGAGGCACCCGGGGCGGGGCGAGGGGGCGCCCGGAACGCAGCGCGCGTGTGGCCCGTAGTTGGCTTGCCCAATAGACGCTAACTCTCCATTTCGGCTCTGAATGATGATGCTGGGCATGACTGCAGGCCTAATAGCCTCATGATGTTGAACCTTGTCAAGATCAGCCGCCCCGTGCAGATGTGAGGGCAAATTCACGTCCGGTAGTTATGGAGTGCGGGCAGCACTGAGAGCCAGGAAGGAGGAAGTCGCAAAGGGTTAGAATCCAGAGAGGTCCTTTGATGACTTCTTGCTTCGTGCTGGATCGGCTCCCGTGTTCTTCGAAAGTCTGACGTTTTCTTCAAATGCCTGGGGAAGATGAGAGGCACACACGGGCGAGCGAGCATGGCCGCACACACGGTGGTTTGCGAAGAGAGAGGCTTGTCTGCTCAGTTCTGCCTCCTTTACTTACAGTGCCAGTGCGTTGTGCCCCCCTGGACCCCTACAACCCCCTGAACAACCACTCGTGGGGGTGGGGGATTTGCAGGTGGCCATAGAAAGAGTGGACATTGCTCTGCACCAGTTCCGAAAGAGATAGCAAGTTAGAGCTCAACTTGACTCATATTGGTTGAGAGAAGTGAGCCAGACACACCAAATAATTAGCCCCCCGGGCCGGTTTATCTGAGGCCTCTTCTCCTTTGGGTTCTGATAAAGGGCCCAATGTTCTAGTTTGTTCTGAAAGGTCCTGGATTTGAAGACCTGAAGAGCCAAATCCTTCCTTCCCTCCCTCCCCCCCTTCCTCCTCCCTCCTTTCCTTCTATCCATCCATCCAGTGGTATTATCCAAACCCTTCCCTGCCCCCAACCAGTTGAGGGCAACCTACCCAATCTCTATGCAGGTGAACCTTTAAATCAATCGCGTGCCAAGGACACAGTTTACGTGTTAGTGTACGAGTTATCTGCATTACTATAGGGTAGAGTCCCAAGTTACCTTTGAGGCCAGGAAGGTGTAGGTAGGCAGCTAGTCTAGACTCTCGTGACATTTCAGTCTTTTGTGACTTTTCCCTACACTCCTTATGGTCTTCCCTCTTCGCTTTATCTCTGCTTTTGCTCTTCCAGCCACACGGCCTCCTTCTGTCCCTCAAACAGGCTGAGCTTTGCCCTTCCCATCTGGCTAGATTGTGTGCCGCTGAGTTCCTTGGAGCCCTCATCTCCCTCAGTCTCTGCTCAGATGTCGCCTCCTCCAGGCAGCCCAAACAAAAGTGCCCCCCACACCTGCCCCCTTNTCCGCATTTCCTCATAAGCTGTAGGAGCCCGTCTCCCGCTCTGCACGTTTGTGGCTACAAGATGGAGTGACAGCTGGGTCCCCGGCAGTAGGACTTACACTATTTTTAGAACGGGAAGTGAGTTTAAGATCTTTTTGGTACCCCATCGTTGCAAGGAGGAGGAAGCCACGCGCGGGGGAGAGAAGAGCTCGTCACCTTCGTGCGGCGGGGTGTAGTGGGGACACCTGTGTCCCAGAGCCTGCTGCTGCACTCAGTTCTTGCTCCATGACCCTGGTCCCAGGTCCTCTAGCTCGGTGAGTCTGTCTCCGGGTCTGGAACGCAGGTGCGCCGCTGCCGGTGCTTCGTGAAGGATGGAGGTGAATGGGTGCAGGAGGCGACACTGCCACAAATGTCAGCCTGTTACTAGGAACCCACAAAATCATGAAATAGGGCCAATGGTTCTCAGAATGCAGGCCAGCCTGTGTTCTCTCGAGCTCGTCTGTTTTTTTTTTTTTAAGCTTATTTATTTATTTTGATGGGGGTGTGGCACAGAAAGAGGGACAGAGAGAATCCCAAGCAGGCTCCGTGCTGCTGGATCACAAACTGTGAGATCATGACCTGAACTGAAATCGAGTTGGACACTTAACGGACTGAGCCAGCCAGGCGCCCCTCGCCTGGGTTTTGAAGGGAGCTAGCAGGGAATTTTTGGGAGTCGGGATCAGAGCAGGACTCCCAGGGACGGCTCAGAGCAGCGGTGCTCAAAGCGTAGCAGCACCGGGGCGCCGATTGTCTGCATTTCCAGCAAGTTCCCAGGGGGCCAGCTGCCACCAGCCATCATCCGAGCTCTCAGCCCAGCACCTACTTCTCTTTCTCCGCCTCCGCTGACGGAGGCCCTCCCAGCTTGTGGTTCCAGCTTCTGCCTACTCAGCCCGTTCAGCTCCTTCCTCCCCCTCCCCAACCTGCCCCGGACTTCCTCTTTTGTCCTCACACACGAGGAGCCCGATGAAGGCCTGGAGCTCACGAACCTTGAGACCATGACCTGAGCTGAAACCCAGAGTCTAGCTTTTCAGGGTGGCCCTTGCCAGTTGCTCTGACCACCCGAACCTAAGTTGTTTTGGCCTCAGTGAGTTGAATTTCTGAATCAGACTACCCATCTCTCAATCTGCAGGTCACCTCCTCCAGGAAGCCTTCCAAGACCACCTATTTGTGTTCAGGTACTGCTCCTGAGCCCTGTGCTTATCCCTCCATAAATGGTCCATTTCCTATGAGGGGACTGTGAGCCCATCAGGGAAGGGATCATGCCCTAATGGACTCAACATCCCCAGTCCTCCGGGTGTCCTTTTCACTGAGGCCAGCAGAGGGCGCCCCAGCTCCACGATTCAGCTCTGGGTTGCAGAGCGTCGCTGTCGCCCCTGTCCTCAGGAGGCATCTGGACAAAGGTGAGGGGCTTCCCTTGCTGTTTGAACACCAGGTCACCTGTGGTTAAGAGCCCAGGACTTGGCCCATATGTTCCTAACTGTGTGACTTTGGGCTTGGCCATTAGCCCATCAGACCCTCAATTTTCTTTTCTATAAATTGGCTACCATAAGGCCTCTTAGGATTTTGTATTTAATAAAATGATCACATGAAACCCTTAGCCCAGCCTGGCTCAGGATTAGTGCGTCCACCGCTGACTAGCTTGGCGACCATGGACTTGTGATTTCACCTCTCCGTGCCTCTGCTTTCTCATCTGTGGAATGGGGATAATTTTAACTACCTCTTCATAGGGCAGTTGTGAAAAGTGAGATAATACGTATAAAATACCCAAGAATGGTGCCAGGCATGTGATTGTGCTATATTATAATTTCCCTTTTATTATTATTATCACTACTACTTGGTGATGAAGATCATGATCAGTTTCACATTCTAGCTGACCGTGGGTCCAGAGTAAAGGCAACCTCACCCTGCTCCCCCAGACCAGCATGCTCCTGGCAGGGTCATGCTCTGTGTCCCAGCTCCTCCTGGGAAGGGTCTGTTGAGGCTTTTGGCTCGAGCGGGGGTGCCAGGTAGCATCTGGAAACTGGGTCCCCTGAGTAAGGCAGCAGCTCGTGGCAGGAGTGGGAGCCTGGGGTGCCCCCAAGAGGTCCCCGTGCCTACCCCACCCTGAGACTGAGACTGCCCTGCACAAGCCTTGCTCTCTGAGGTGGGAAGGGGCATGGCCAGGTCAGCCCTACAGCCAAACTTGGGGGGGTGGTAAGGGCCGGCTGGGCTGTATGCTCCCTCCATCTACATAAAGGACAAAAAAAACCAACAACACCCTTGTCTTCTCTTTCCCTCTCGGGACAGGCTGCTAGAGCAACATCTCCAACCATTAAGGACAAACATCCACGTATTATCGCCTGATAGTCTGGCTTTGAACCCTGACCTTACTTCCTGCCAGCTGTGTGATATTGGCACGCGAATGAGCCTCTCTGAACCTCAGTTTCCTCATAGTGATGCAGGGAGGATCGGAAGTGCAATATACGCGTTTTGTGTGTGTGTGTGTGTGTGTGTGTTGTCATTGCTTTTGAGATTCTGTGTTGTTTTCAGTTAAATAAGACAAGATTAGGGCTGACCCTTGAACAGCGTGGGGGTTCGGGGCGCGAACTCCCTGCACGGTGGAAAATCTGCGTATAACTTTTGACTCACCCCAAACTTTAACTCCTTCTAGCCCACTGTTAACCAGAAGCCTTACTGATAATATAAGCAGCTGATTAACACGTATTTTGTATGCTGTATGTACTATACACTGTATTCTTACAATAAAGTAAGCCAGAGAAAAGAAAATGTCAAATCATAAGGGAGTGTGTAGGGGGTTGAGGGCAGGCTGCCCCAAGATGGGCCACTTTGGCATGAAGATTATTTAAAAAAAAATCTTTTTTAAGTTTATTTATTTATTTTGAGAGAGAGAGAGAGAGAGAGAGAGAGAGAGAGAGCAAGCAAGCAGGGGAGGGGCAGAGAGGGAGAGAAAGAATCCTAAGTAAGCTCTGTGCTGTAGAGCGTGATGCAGGGCTCGAACTCACGAACTGTGAGATCATGACCTGAGCCGAAATCAAGAGTTGGACATGTAGCTGACTGAGCCGTCCAGGCGCCCCTGGTGTGAAGATTATTTTGAGCCGATGGCTCGAAAGACCCTGAGGCTCAAGAGAAACATTTGCTCCTCTCTTAACTACATAGAAGAATCTAAATGGAGGTCTTTCCCAGAAGCAGGACTATCCCAGAGAGAACTGTCATCTGAGGGACCCATCTGTATGGCAGGAGAGACATCTCCTTACCAAGCACCTGCCCCTCCTGTCACCCTGCAAAGTGCATTTCTTCCCTCCAACGTCCCAGACCCCTGCCCCCTTCTCTTTAGCTCAGAATGACGTGTGTATCTCATCTTGCCTGCCTGTCTTTGGAATCTCCACGTCTGTGTGGATTCCACGTACGCGCTCTATTATATTTTATTTTCTTCCGTTAATCTGTTTCAGGTCAGTTTGATTCTTAGTCCAGCTGGAAGGACCCCTGAAGGGGGACAGGAATTCTTGCTTCCCCGACAGAAGAAAGAATACGCTTACAGTGCTGTGCTGTGTTTATTGAGAAGAGAAATCCACATGGAAGTGGATGCAGCTCAACCCGTGTTGTTCAAGGATCCGTTGTATATTCTCGACACGGGCTGCGCGCCTGACCCTGAACTTCACGTGCTCCTGTCTCTGAGCAGAGAGGTGGGGCTGCTGCCCTTGGGATGAAGCGGAGGCTCCTCGGAACACTAGCCCTTTACCGCTGTGACTTTGGCAATTCGGCATAGCAACTGTGAGAGGCGGCATCGTCATGCCCATTTGTAGGTAAGAAAACTGAGGTCCAAGAGGTGGAGTGACTTGTTCAAGAGCTACATCTGCAAGACCAGGTGGTTCAGCAGCTGTCTCTGGGATGGAGGAGGGGGCACAAGAATAAGAACAAAGTCTCGCCCTTGACCCTGACCACCATCCTCATGTACTGCTCAGTGCATGCCGCCAGGGGGCGCCGTGCGCCCTGCAGAGCCCTCCTCTGATCCCTGGTTCCCCTGAGGCCGTCCTGCTGAGCCGCCGAGCTGCAGCTGCCTCTGACTACTGATCTCTCTGAGGACAGTTCCGTGAGGACCGCACTGCGGCTGGTAATGACCAACTATGCCCATCACTGGCCTCTTGGGAACTGCCCCCCTCCCCCAAGCTGTTGACTCCAGCGTCCCCTCCAACTTGCTTTCTGTTTCTGCAATGTCCTGAGTGTGTCCCAGCTGTTTGTGCTGTGAATTTAATTCTCTGATCTTGGCAGAAGACAGGGACAATAGGAATCTAATACATGTGTGGGTGGTCAGGCAAATTGATGGAAATAGCTGTGCCCCTAGGATTCTGGGTGAGGCACCTCCCCCTTAGGATCCTGTATAAGGGCCTGAGCTAGAAAGGACAGAGGCTCAAGGTGAATATACGAAACACGTGTGGGTGATTCAAGGGGGGATGAGAGATTAGGAGGCTGTGGGAGTGAAGTGACAGGCCTGTGTCCAAATCCTGGCCCAACCACCGTATAAGTGACCAACATGGCCACCATGCTGTTTCTCCCGGTGACGTGGAGTCTGTTTCTCCACTCCTTGCCTTGACCAAAGGACATTGTAGAAAGAAGGACAAGTGACTTCTAAGTCAGGGCGTCGGGAGGTTTTGCCCACCTGCACATTCCTTCTTGGACCCTTGTAACCATCACGTGACACGAGACTGTGCCAGGCGCTGGCCGATGAGGACCACGTGGAAGACACGATCCCAGGCCAGTGCTTCCTAAACCAGCAGACGGCAGCCTCGCGAACAAGCCAAGTCCAGCTCAGGTCAAGTCCGTGTAGCCCCGGCCTGAGGACCTGCACGGCTGACTGTGAGCTGTCATACAGGCTTCTCATCTTCAGCCACTAAATTGGGTTTTTTTTATGCAGCAATAATATGTTGATACAGCCATTTATAGTTCAATGACCAGGGTCAAATTGCTTACCCTCTCTGAGCCTCGATTTCTTTTTTTAATTAAAAATTTTTTGAATGTTTATTTATTTTCGAGAGAGACAGATTGGGAGCAGGCGAGGGGCAGAGAGAGAGGGAGACACAGAATCTGAAGCAGGCTCCAGGCTCCGAGCTGTCAGCACAGAGCTGGACGTGGGGCTCTAACTCACGAACCGTGAAATCATGACCTGAGCCAAAGTCGGACACTTAACTGACTGAGCCACCCAGGCACTCCTGAGCCTCGATTTCTTTATCTGTGAGATGGGCATGCAAGCAGCCAATGTCCCAGAAGATTGACAGGAATGCAGCAAGCACTGGGCCAGTGCCTGATGTGGAGGCGTCGGCTGGAACGGGGCTGCCGTACTGCTGTAAAAGCAACTCCCTCATCTTTTCTTTCTTTCTTTCTTTCTTTCTTTTTTTTTTAAAGATTTTATTAAGTAATGTCTACACCCATCATGGGGCTCGAACTCACAACCCCAGGATCAAGAGTCGCACGCTCCACCGACTGGGCCCCCAGGCGCTCCGCTCCCAAATCGAAATGAAGGAAACAACAAAGGTCTGCTTCTTGCCCTCGCTTCCTGGTTGATGGCAGGCAGGCTGGCGGCTCCGCTCATCGTGGTTGGTAGAGACCTGGGCTCGGACATGACCAGCCTGGCACCTCCATTCCCAGCTGATAGCCCCTCTGCCCGGAGCGCCAGGAAGTGCCAGCCTTCATGTTTGGAGAAAGCCGGAAATAACTGACGAACGACATGTGTACGCGGTAGCTATTGTTCTCTGCCTTTCCCGTCCAGGCAAACCAAAACAGGAATGAGAGCCGTGCTAGGAGAGGGGATCGTCGCAGCTCCGTTTGTTGAGCACCTACTATACATCACTGAGCCTTCAGCATCATCTGACAGAGGATGTGGCTGAGAGCTACAGGGTCTGCCTCGTGTGACCAGGTTGGTGGCAGACCCGGAGCTGGACCAGGCTTTCCAGAAATGGGGGTCTTGCCAGTCACGGCTGTCCCTGGAGTCCCATCGGCAACAATCAGAAAAGGTGTCTGTCCTCGTGCTTTTTAAGCCCCGCCCCCTTCGGTTTCATAGCAGAACCTTCCCCTGAGGGATTCAGTGTGAGCCAGGAGGTTCGGGCTCTTCCCCTTTGCGAAGCCACTTGTCACACTCACATCGACTGCACTCACTACAGGGTGTTGAGCATTTTGTCACGGAAACCTCTCCGCAGCCCTCTGTCATCGTCCCCATTTTACACAAGTGGGAACAGGTGCACAGAGAAGTCCAGGGTTCCGTCCAAGGTCATGCGGCCAGTGAAGAGCTGGGACTGGAGCTCAGGCAGCCTGGCCTCTGGTCTTCCGTTAACCTCTGTGCTGCAGAGGGCTTTCCCACCCTGGGGCGTGTCTGATCTTTCCCCCAACACACATGTGCGCGTGCACATGCACACGCGCACACACACACACACACCACCACCACCACCACCACCACCACCACCAAACCTGAGAGATGGGCAGGGCAGACTTCCTCCTCCCACTCTACAAATGTGAGCCATGTTCAAGATCATAAAGTTGGTCGCCTGGTTCCGAGAACAGTGCTCTTTGCACACCGATGCGGGCAGCAGAGTTCCGATCAGCTGTTGCTGTGAAACGAACCACCCCGAAACTTCATGGCAGGAAACAACCATTCTGTGATGCTAACAGACTCTGGAATTGGAGAGGGTACAATGAATGGGGCGGCTCGTCTCTGCGCTGTCCTGTCTGGGGCCTCAGAGGCTGGGAGACTGAAAGCCGGGGTGACTCTACAGCCGGGCACTGGAATCACTCGGAAGCATCTTCTCTTCTTCCTTGTCTGGCGGTTGGTGCCATGCTCGGCTGGGCCGTTGACCAGAGCGGCTGCACACGACTCCTTCTCGTGGCCTGGGCTTCCTCACGGCCTAGTGGCCTCAGGGTCAGAGAGGCTTTATGTGGTGGCTCCTCAGGTGAGTGTCCCAGCCAACGAGATGGAGGTGGCGTGGCCTGTCCTGACCCAGCATCACTTCTGCCATGGCAAACCAGCCACCAGCCCGCCCAGGTTCAGGCCTGAACCCTACGTCTCCATGCAGCTCCGGGGCCATGAGAAGCCCTGGGGATTGGGCTCCGATTGGCATTGACCCCCAAGCATCCCATCCATCACCACCTCGTGGCCAAACTCTGAGCCTCTGTCTGTGGTTCTGCGAGCTTCCTGCCCTCTCTCTGGAGAACGTGCTCCTGGCGGCCAGCAGGGGGCGCCCAATGCCCTTGTCCTCGGTGGGTTAGGAGGGGGTGAGGGAGGACGGCCCTGGTAGCCTCTCTGGACACAGTCGCCCAGCAAGGAGCCCTGGAGGGGGCCCCCACCCGGCAGTCTCCACAACAGCCGGTTGATGGCCTTCCCGCAGCACCCCCTCGGGGAGCAGGGGGCAGGGGTTCTGGCACCAGCTCTGCAGCTGGATAGATGGTGAGGCTGGGCAGATGCGCCGTCTGGACTTGGCATTTCCCAGTCACGCGAGTAAGGGGGTTGGGCCGCGGGATCTCCTAGTTTCCAGAACTCCAATGAGCACCTGAATTTCTTCTCAGGTGGAAGCCTCACCTCCCAAGGCTGACTGCAGACTCCCAGAGGGGAGGTTATGTCGTCTTAACTCTGGGCCCTTTGCCACTCGGGGCCTCAGTCTCTCATCTGGAAAATGGGGATGCTGACAATATCTGCGTCAGGGGGTCGTTGGGAGGTAGAGAGACTCACCGAAGCACCTGGCGCCTCAGCGGGTGCTCAGCCACGGCTGCTGGCCTCCTTCCTTGGCTGCGGGTGCTCCCTGAGCCCATGGAGGCAGGTTTGCCTGGGTCTCCTGGGGGCTTGGGGAGAGTGTGGGTGGTTGAGTGCAACCCATCACAGCTACTGGCTGCAGTGCTCGGAACAGGCTTCCGGGATTGCCCTCCTGTGGCTACTAAGTGAGGTTTCCGAAAATACCCTTTGTCTTCGCAAGAGCCCCCACTTGACCGCGGCCTCTGCCTGAGGCTCCCTGTTTGCTGTGTGGGCGCCATGTTGGATTGTGAGTATTGGTGGGCATAAGGCGAGGACCCAGGGAACAGGCTGGGGACTTCTCTCAGGAGCACCAAGGGCATCGCCTCCTAGGAGTGGACACCTACTGTGCGCCAGGCTCCTCACTCTCCACGTGGGGAGGGCGCCGCCACCTGGTTTTGGGAGGAGGAAAATTGGGTTATACTGCGTCTCCTGTTGTCTTCTTTCTCCTCACTGCTTGGCCACGCAGGCGCTGTGATAACGCCGGCCTTGCCCCTCACTCGCTCCCCATGCCCCGGCGGGGGCCCCGCCCGGCCAGCTTTACTCCCCTCCTCTCTCCTCCCGCCCTGCCTCAGCCTCCCCACTGCCACATTGGCGGGTGCAGCCCCCGGGAGCTTGGACTCGGCCTCACTGACCGGCTGACGTTTGTCTAGAGGACGGGGGGCCGGGGTGTCATGGGGCCCCGACCAAGGAACTTTCTTGGCAATAGAAATCACCTGTCCTTCTTGAACATTCCTCTCAGGTTTGATCTGTGACCCTGGGGCCTGATTGGAAGTCTCTGAAGAAGCAGCATTTCCTGTTGAAAGCACAGCGTGCTGTGGTCATCGATCACACAGGGTCAGAGGGCAGGGGTGAAGGGAGAGGGGGGCCCTCGGGAGCAGGACTTCTGTGTTGGTGAATCAGCCTTTAAACTTTCCAGGGCTCCGGGGAGCCTTGCCTTTGGTGCAGCCAGGGTGCCTGACGTTGGGGCCGCCACATTTGGGCGTGTGGGCCAAGCGCCACATGACCCCAGGGACAGCGTCCAGACAGGCTGTACGTGGTGGTGGCCCTTAAATTGTGCACTGTGGCCACCGCATCTGGTGACCTGTCAGTGCTGGTCTGGCCTATGTGGTGGGGGGTGTTGACAACCTCTGGGTTCCAATGACTGGGGGGAAGGACCCTCCATGTCCCTCTTGTCTTAACTGTCCAATGCACCGAGTACCTGCCTCAGTTTCTCTGGGCTAGTCCTTGATCCCCTGCTTATCTCTTTTTTTAAAATTTTTGTTATTTTTATTTATATCTAGGAGAGAGAGAGACAGTGTGGGCAGGGGAGGGTCAGAGAGAGAGGGAGATACAGTACCTGAAACAGGCTTCAGGCTCTGAGCTGGCAGTCAGCACAGAGCCCGACGCAGGGCTCGAACCCACGAACCGCGAGATCATGACCTAAGCGAAAGTCGGACGCTTAACCGACTAAGCCACCCAGGCGCCCCTCCCCTGCTTATCTCTTATAGCAACGAGGGGCTGGGTCCTCCTTCCTGGGCCCAGGAAGCTGAGACATGGCTGAGTGCCACCCAGCCACCAGCCCCTAACAGTAATGCCACCACCCGGATGTAGCTGTCGAGACCCCAGCTTGGGATGGACCTCTGATGGGCGGACGTTTGCCGCAGTCAGGCCCATGCTGGAACAAAACAGAAGCTCCAAATCCTAGCTCTGCCTCTTTCTCTCTGATCACAGGCCTGCCTCTCAAATCCTTCTAAATCTCAATTTTCTTGTCTGTAAAATGGGAGTAACCCTAACGCTCATATAGTGAACCTGTGGGTGAATCGTGGGGTCACAGTGACCGGGATGGAGCAGACAGATGGCCGTTGTCAAATTCTCTTCCCCTTGGAGGTAAGTTTTCGCACCTGTGTCTCACTTAGACCTGACTTCCCTTTCCCTCAATTCATGACAGTCAGTGTAGACGCGGCACCTGAGATCCCCAACTCCAAGGTGACCATTTAATCTCTTCTACGCATTTTTAATGAACCGACTTGGCCTGGTAGAGGTGGATCTATTTAAATAGATTCAGTGGATCTATTTAAATGACAGATAAAAATCACTTGCCATTAGCCTGGTCAGCATTAATGTAAATGGAGTTTCCGTGCTGTTCGCTTTTGCTTTCTTTTTATTATTATTATTTTTAATTTTATTAAAATTTTTAATGTTTATTTATTTTTGAGAGAGAGAGAAATAGAGAGAGAGACAGAGAGCAAGACGGGAGGGGCAGAGAGAGAGGGAGACACAGAATCTGAAGCAGGCTCCTGGTTCCAAGCCATCAGCACAGAGCTCAATGTGGGGCTCAAACCCATGAACTGTGAGATCATGACTTGAGCCAAAGTTGGACGCTTACTGAACTGAGCCACCCTGGCACCTCAGTTTTTTATTTGAGAGAGCGCAGGCGTGCGTGCGAGCAGGGGAGAGGGGCAGAGGAAGAGCGAATCCTAGGCAGACTCCACACCCGGCGCTGAGCCGGACATGGGGCTCCATCCCACGATCCTGGGATCATGACCTGAGCTTCAATCAAGCATCGAACGCTCAACCTACTGAGCCACCCAGGTGCCCTGCTTTTGTTGTCTTAAATTAAAAAAAAAAATTGTTTTTAATGGTAAATGTTAGTTAAAAGCCTACTGTGTGCTGAGCTCTGGCTTGGGTCCTGAGGATACTGGTGAATCAGGCAGGCGTGTGGCTCGTGGATGAAGTTAGGCACACTTGCGGGCACGGATGAAATCCAAGTAAAGACAAAGATAGATTACATAATTACAAAATGCTTTGGAGGAAACAAACTCATTTGCTTATTAAGGCTTACATGACACAAAGGGAAGTTGCAGCCAAGCCACGGAACCTCAACTTTGCTAGGATAGTGTCACGAAAACAAAAATGACCCAACAGTCTCCATAGGTAGCAATGGCTCCTCTAGGGCTGTGTCTGTCCCTGAGCGCCTTATGCAAATGAACTCCTTCGCTCCTTCCAGAAGTCCTCATAGCAACGAGGTGTCATTATCTCCATCTTACAGAGGTCAAGGGGTCAAGTGACTTGCCCGAGGTCACATAGCTTGCTAATGAAGCCCGATTTGAACTTGGGTTTGTTTGATCCGTGGGCTGTAATTACAGGCCTGTCCAAGCCGTGTGGCCGGGCTCACGCTGCTGTGTTTATCTTGCTGGGAACCCCAGGCAGGGAGCTCCTAAAGGCTGGAGGGCTGAGGGGAGCGGCAGCAGGGAACCCCCCCTGGGAATGAGGTCTCCCATCTGAGCTGGAGGAGGGGGTGGGGGTGGGGTGGGGTCCATGAGACCCCGGGCTGGAGGAGCTGATGCCAAGGCCTAGTGCAGAGGCCTGTGTCGTAACAGATGGGAGCCAACGGTGTCTGTCTCCAGCCGCCGCCTGTATGCCGAAGCGAAGTGACGGTGATGGGGTGTGGATGGGGTCCCCAACTCTGTCTCCACATAGCACCTGAGGGCAACAGGTCTCATGTGTGGCCTTGACTGTTCACACTTTCAGGGCTGCAGGCAGGTGGCCTAGGAGGCTAGGAGGTTGGGAGCCCTGCGCTCAGATTCTGAACTTCCTGCTTCAGGACCACCTGCGACCGGCAGCCCCAGTCCTATTCTCGTGGGGAAGAGCCTGGGCTCTAGAAATTAAAAGACCTGTAGATACAAATTCCAGGCTTTGCCACCTGGTAGTCAAGAGACTTTCCGCAACTCACTTACTTCTCTGAGCCTCAGTGTTCTCATCTTCCAAATGGGCGTCATCAGATCTGCTTTTGAGACCTTGGGAGAGTAAGAAGATGATCAATTACAGTGTTCCCCCCAGTTCCTGGATGGTCACATAGTGTCAGTGGTCAAATCCTATTCTTCCAGGAACTCGGGGTGTCCGCCCCTCCCCCAGCTGATGGAAAGAGTCTGCAAAACAAAGCAGCACCCGAGAATGTTCTTTCTCTGATGTTGTCCTAACCGCATGGGTGCTTATGTGTGTGTGTGTGAGGCTGTTGTCCCTTGAAGTAGTTACCTGTTGGGAGGCTCTTCCCGGAACTTGGCTTTGAATGTGCTCAGTGCAAGTGCTTCATCTTCTGAAGGTGGATCTGGCCTTTGGAATTGGTAAGGAGTCTTTTAGACCCTAGATTGCTGACATTGGATGGGGTTTGCTCCCAGAAATGCTGACAAGGGGAGAGAATTATGGGCAGCCCGGAGGGCGGGAGACGGCTTTCCACCCTGGAGGGCTTCAGAGCAGTTGTCAGATAAATGTGTGGAGGTTGGTTCTATTACGGGTCAGGAAGAGAACCTCTGGGCATCGGGGTACCAGGCTCCATTGCAGGCTGACCTTGGGCAGAGGGTGATGCTCTCCCAGAAATGACTGTCCCCCGACATCGCACTGAGATCATTTCATCTGCAAGCATAGATCCCTGCTTGAGTACATTTAAGCCAAAAAGGGGATATATTTCGAGGATTCAGGGGTGTTTCAGAAATCCGGAGAGATGCCCTGGCCTCAAGAGCGATCCCAGGATTTGGGCAAGGGTCGGGGACCCAGGCATTGCCTCCCTGCCGGCCTGCCTCACTCTCTTTCCATGGCCTGTCTCTCTCTCTCCCTTTAACTGTGCTAAAATATACATAATATAAAGTCTGTTATTGTAACTGTTTTTATGCGTCCAGTTCAGGAGCAGTAAGTGTGTTCACAATGTGCGTCCATCACCACCACCCATTTCCAAGACCATTTGCGTCAAGACCCCAGACAGACTCTGCCCATTAAGCACGTGCCCCCCTGGTGGCCCCTGTCCTGGCCCTGAACACCACCCATCCGCTCTGTCGCTCTGAGTTTTAGGCCCCTCTCTACCTAGGAGAATGTTTCCTTTCTTTTTCTTTCCTCTCTTCTTTCCTTCCTTCCTTCCTTCCTTCCTTCCTTCCTTCCTCCCTCCCTCCCTCCCTTCCTTCTCTTCCTTCCTTTCCTTCCTTCCTTCCTTCCTTCCCTTCCTTCCTTCCTTTCCTTCCTTATCTTCCTTCCTTCCTTCCCTCCTTCCTTCCCTTCCTTTCCTTCCTTCCCTTCCTTCCTTCCTTATCTTCCTTCCCTTCCTTCCTTTCTTATCTTCCTTCCTTCCTTATCTTCCTTCCTTATCTTCCTTCCTTTCCTTCCTTCCTTCCTTTCCTTCCTTCCTTTCCTTCCTTCCTTCCTTCCTTCCTTCCCTTCCTTCCTTCCTTCCTTTCCTATCTTCCTTCCTTCCTTATCTTCCTTCCTTATCTTCCTTCCCTTCCTTCCTTCCTTATCTTCCTTCCCTTCCTTCCTTCCATTCCTTCCTTCCTTCCTTCCTTTCTTCCTTCCATCCTTTCCTTCCTTCCTTCCTTCCTATCTTCCTTCCCTTCCTTCCTTCCTTTCCTTCCTTCCTTCCTTCCTTCCTTCCTTCCTTCCTTCCTTCCTTCCTTCCTTATCTTCCTTCCTTCCTTATCTTTCTTCCATTCCTTCCTTCCTTCCTTATCTTCCTTCCATTCCTTCCTTCCTTTTCTTCCTTCCCTTCCTTCCTTCCTTCCCTTCCTTCCTTTCCTTCTGTTCCTTCCTTCCTTCCTTCCTTCCTTCCTTTCCTTCCTTCCTTCCTTCCCTATTTTCCTTCCTTCCTTCCTTATCTTCCTTCCCTATTTATCTTCCTTCCTTTCCTTCCTTCCTTATCTTCCTTCCTTTCCTATCTTCCTTCCTTCTTTCCTTATCTTCTTTCCTTCCTTATCTTCCTTCCTTTCCTATCTTCCTTCCTTCCTTTCTTCCTTATCTTCCTTCCCTTCCTTCCTTCCTTATCTTCCTTCCCTTCCTTCCTTCCTTCCTTTCCTTCCTTCCTTATCTTCCTTCCTTCCTCATCTTCCTTCCTTATCTTCCTTCCTTTCCTTCCTTCCTTCCTTCCTTATCTTCCTTCCTTTCCTTCCTTCCTTCCTTTTCTTCCTTCCCTTCCTTCCTTCCTTCCCTTCCTTCCTTCCTTCCCTTCCTTCCTTCCTTCCATCCTTCCCTTCCTTCCTATCTTCCTTCCCTTCCTTCCTTCCTTCCCTTCCTTTCCTTCCTTCCTTCCTTCCTTCCTTCCTTCCTTCCTTCCTTCCTTCCTTATCTTTCTTCCATTCCTTCCTTCCTTTTCTTCCTTCCCTTCCTTCCTTCCTTCCTTCCTTCCTTTCCTTCTGTTCCTTCCTTCCTTCCTTCCTTCCTTCCTTCCTTCCTTCCTTCCCTTCCTTCCTTCTCTTCCTTCCTTTCCTTCCTTCTTTCCTTCCTTTCCTTCCTTCCTTCCTTCCTTCCTTATCTTTCTTCCATTCCTTCCTTCCTTTTCTTCCTTCCCTTCCTTCCTTCCTTCCTTCCTTTCCTTCTGTTCCTTCCTTCCTTCCTTCCTTCCTTCCTTTCCTTCCTTCCTTCTCTTCCTTCCTTTCCTTCCTTCTTTCCTTCCTTCCTTCCTTCCTTCCTTCCTTCCTTCCTTCCTTCCTTCCTTCCATGTTTATTTTTGAGAGAGACAGACTGTGAGCAGGGGAGGGGCAGAGAGAGAGGGAGACACAGAATCGGAAGCAGACTCCCGGGTCTAAGCTGTCAGCACAGAGCCCAACACAGGGCTCGAACCAACAAACTGTGAGATCATGACTTGAGCTGAAGTCAGACACTCAACCGACTGAGCCACCCAGGCGCCCTGAATCTTTTCAAAGTTGATCCATGTTGTAGCATATATCAAACTTCATTTCTCTTTCTTAATTTAAAAGAGACAGAGAGAAAGAAAGAAAGAGAGAGAGAGAGAGAGAGAGAGAGAGAGAATGAGAGCAAGCTGGGGAGAGGGACAGAGGGAGAGAGAGGGAGAGAGAATCCCGAGCAGACTCCGTGCTCAGCACAGACGCCGACGCGGGGCTTGACCCAACAACCCTGGGATCGTGACTGCCACCGAGACGAGAGTCAGATGCCCAACCAGCCAGCCGCCCCGGCGCCCCTCCTGTTGTTCCTTTCTAAGGCCAAATGCCACCGGTGGATGTGCCACGTTGTTTAGCCACACCTGCATCTCTGCATCTCAAGCCTGCTGGCTTATTTCTGCCTTTTGGCCATTGTGCATAATGCCAATAGCATTCCTCTAGCTCAGTCTCTCCGGGACCTCATCTGTGACCTAATTTTTTGTGTGTGTGGGGGGGGGGAGGGGGGGCGCTTGCAGCTTTTGAGTTGCAAGTGCTCAGTTCCAGTCATCGGCCGAGTCCCAGTTCCAAATTTCTGAGGCAGCGACCGTGACTGTCATGTGTGCACATGTTGGCGCTGGGCCACATGGTGCCAGTAATAGAGCTGCTGCAATTGCTCTCGGGAGGAGGGGGAGGGGTGCTCAGAAAGGAAATGGGCGTCCTCAGCGATTGGGAACCCTTTCCCTCTGTAAGAAATGAAGCTGGGCCTCCCTAGATGGAAGTATCTTCCTTCCGACGAACCTGTTTGGAATGTTTCAGCGAGGAGACTCAGAAGGATGCTATTTTATTAAATTTTATTTTTATCATTTATTTATTTTAAAAAGTTTTTAAATTCTTTTTAATGTTTTATTTATCTCTGAGAGAGAGAGAGAGACAGCATGAGCAGGGGAGGGTCAGAGAGAGAGGGAGACACAGAATCTGAAACAGGCTCCAGGCTCTGAGCTTGATGCACAGAGCCCGACGCGGGGCTCGAACCCACGAACCGTGAGATCATGACCTGAGCTGAAGTCGGATGCTCAACCGACTGAACCACTCAGGCGCCCCTATTAAATTTTAAATCTTTATTAAAAACATTTTTGTACTTGAGAGTAGTTGACACACAATGTTACGTGAGTGTGGTGTGTACAACATAGTGATTCAACTTCTCTGTACGTTATTCTGCGCCCACTGCGTGTAGCTGCCATCTGCCACCGTACGACGCTGTCACGGTATCATTGAGTATTCCCTATGCTGCGCCTTTTTTTCCTGTGACTGACTCATTCCGTAACTGGAAACCTGTACCTCCTTCTCTCCTTCGCCCATTTGGCCCATTTCCCTGCCCCCCACCATCTTCCCCCGGAAAGATGCTATTTTAATTTCAACATATTTGCATGCTTTGTGCTTTCTGGCTTGTAGTTTTGGAGGTGGAAGTGTGGGGTCTCTACAAGCCATGCTGGGCCCTGGTCAGGCCGCCATCTTGACCGGGTGCGGGGGCCCATTTGCCCTGGGGACCAGTTGGCTGGGGGTGTGGGGGGAGGGCACGTCAGCCAGAGGCTGCTTCAGAGCCTTGGGAGCCGGGGGTCCCGTCCAGCCCCGCCTCTGCCTCGACACCCTCACTCATTCTTCTCCAACCTCCATTTTGTGAGTATGAGCCACCAACTACCTGTGTGGCGTGGGACGCATCTCTTGACGTTACCCAGTCTCAGTTTCTTACTGATAAAATGGCTAACGATACGCATTGTGCTTTCTTTGGTCCGTTGGCGAGGAGGTCACATGAGCTGGTGACCATAGAGCAGGGGTCTCAACCAGGGGCCACTTGTCTTCCCCACTCCCCCCAAGAGGGACAAGCGGCAATGTCTGGAGTCATTTTTGGTTGACGCAGTGGGGAAGGGTGGGTGCTGCTGACCTCACAGGGCAGAGGCCAGGGGTGCTGCCCAGATGGCCCTGCCACCAGGGTGGCCCCGTCCAAAGTGCCAGCAGCGCCGAGGGGAGAGAGGCTGGTCCGGAGCAGCCTGGGAGAATCATTCCTTCTGTGTATCTTTCTTGGCCTGCGGGGAAACCACAGGGGGTTGGTAGGGACACAGGTGGAAAAGACCCAGTCCCTGCCTCCAGCGAGCGAGGTGGGGCAGAGGGTCTAGTAATGGTGGACACTTTCCACGCTCTGTCTACGTCAAAGTGTGGCTTCAGTTCGTGGAAAGCCCGGCATGTGGCTGTGGTCAGGCCCTGCTCATGGCCGGGGAGACTCCGCAGGCAAAGCATGATGTGTGGCGGCTCTTTGAGAATCAGGCTCAGCGGTAAGTACGTGGCCTTGGGTGAGCACAGCGTCTGTTGGCCAACAGGTGCTTCTAGAATGCCTGGGGAAACTGCCGCCCTGCGGCCTCACCCGGTGCTGTTGCTCAGGCGGCCAGTCATCCAATGGAGGGGGTAAAACAGGCTACCCTGGCCTCTCAGAGTGAGCGATGGTTTGGGGGAAAAGGAGTGGAGGTGGGTTTATTGAGGTTTTTCTGAACTCATGGCTTCTGCTCGGAGAATATTTGCCTCCTCTGCCACCTGGGCTTTGGGGGGAAGGGGGGGCCAGAGAAGACCCTAGAGACCAGGAGAGGACATTCCAGGGCCCTTTATGCCCTTCAGAGGATGGGGGACAGGGGGCAGGTCCAGGTTGCCAAAGAAAAACACTGAGGAAGATTCTGGCCCCTCCTGCGCTCCTTTCCTGATCTTGGGTGCAGCTTTCTCTGGGAGCGCAGAGCCCGGGCTGGCCCTTCTGGGTGGGTGAGGTGGGGAAGGTGGTGGCCTCCTGCGGTCTGGCAAAGGGAACCTCCCCACAGCGGCAGCCTCTGCTCTGGCCAGGGCTATAAGGGAAGGTGCTGGAAGGAAGGCAAGAGCAGCCGTAGTGGGCAGTGTTTCTCCTCGCAAGGCCCCCAGACCCAGAAGCCAGCCTTCCTGACTCTGGCCAGGGCCTTGTAAAGGAAGAACTCTTCCCGCCTTGACGTCTGCAGATGGAAGGGCCAATCTCCACCCGCCTGCCTCTTCGCTCCTACTTTGAGCCCTAATAATAAAGACAACGAAGCTCTAACAATGATGAGGGCTTCCTGCCAGCGTCGATGACGCTGTTCTGGTGCTTTCCATCTCATTTAATTCTCCTGCCCCTCTGTGCTACCTCCCATCTGGCTCTTGGCCAGCGGCCTCCTCACTGGTGGGAATCCAGTGAGTCAGGCATGTGTTGATTCTATCCGGTGGTGCGGAGCGTGCAGTCCCACCAGGGCTCGTGAACCCTTTGTGCCTGCGCTCGCTTGGGTGACTAGTGGAAACAGAGCTTTGGTTTCCTTCAGCCCTTAACTCAAAACAGCCATCGAGAGCGCCCTCAGTGTGACCTCGGGCAGGTGACTTCTCTCTCAGGAACCTGCTTCCCTCTTTGCAAAATGGGGGAAACCTTGTTGTGAGGCTCATATGAGGTGATGCACAGAGAGTTTTTAGTGGGTAAAACGTGAGAGCCCAAGCCCAGGATCATCTCCATCCTCATCCTCATCCTCACCATCATCACCACCATCATCAGAGGGGTCAGCAAACTTTCACTCTAAGACTGGACAGCAAATATTTGAGGCTTTGAGGCCCCTACTGTCTGCCAGTACTAAACTCTATTGTCTCTTCATAGCGGCCATGGCCAAGAAGCAAATGGATGTGGCTGTGTTCCAATAAAACTTTATTTATAAACACAAGTGATGGGCCAGTTTTGGCCTGAGGGCTATAGTTTGCCAATCCCGGATCTAAGGCCTGAGGCTTGAGTGTCATTAGCAAAAATGTAGAGCAGGGCCCAGGGCCAGGCTTGATGCGAAATGCAAGTGTCCGTGTGTAAATAACTGTCTGTGAGTGTTTGGAGGGCAGGGGCGGATCTACCTTTGAGGCCCCCTCCTGGGTTCTCAGGGGCACATGCTGAGGGCAGAGTGAGTATTTGTGCATAAATGACGTTTTCTGGTGACCAGGTACTTATGCTTTTAATCAACTCAGCAGATATTTGGCTAAAATCTGGCGGCGATTAAAAAGACAATAAGAATCCAAGCAGGGCAGGCTCCCGAGTGGGCCATCCTGTTTCCCTGAAAGGCTGTCCTTGTGGGGGCGTCTGGGGGGCTCAGTAGGTTAAGCGTATGACTCCTGACTTCGGCTCAGGTCATGATCTCATGGTCATGAGATGGAGCCCCATGTCGGGATCCGCGCTGGGTGTGGAGCCTGCCTGGGATCCTCTCTGCCTGCCCCTCCTTCATTCTTGAGCTTGCGCTCTCTCTCTGTCATTCTCAGGGGAAAATAAAAGTGTCCTTGTAATCAGAGCCACCATTATTGTCTGTCCCATAGGAGCTGGACTCCAGAGCCCTTTCCCCAGGGTCTCATTTAATCTTCATGAGACCCCTGTCATTTCAGGCTGATTGCGGTTACTCTAGTGGAACGAGGGGGAAACTGAGGCTCAGAGAGATGAGGTCACGCAGCTGGAAAGGCCAGAGATTCAAACTTGAAATTCCAACTTCAAAGCATGTGCTTTTCCACATTCCCTGAGTGAAAGACTCCCAGTCTGGGGATAAACCTCAAACCCTCCCTTGTGCCCATGCCCAGTGCTCCTTCCTGGGCCGGTGGGCAGCTGTCCGTGCTGAAACCCTCCGCCTTCACCCCGTTTGCGGCCCCCACGTTTGTTCGCACTCCTCCCTTCCCCACCCCGGCAACTTCCTGGTCCACCAGGCTGACTGGTGACGGATTGCCTGGCCCGGCCCTGCCCAGCCTGCTGGGCTGGACCCAGTCTAGTCCTTCCTCATGGGCTGCGAGGGGCCGCCCCCTGCGCTCCTGCCTGCCCGCCCAGCAGGTCTGGCAGGTGAATGACTCACACGCCTGGGCCCTCTGCACATTCGGCGCGACAGCCAGCGTACCCGACCCCTGGGCTCCTGCCTGCCCCGCCAGCGGCTGTGACCGACAAGACCCTTCCCCGCTGCTGGCGCCTGACCCTGCCTCCTGCACGCCTTTCCCGGAGGGCCAGAATCGGACTGCACAAAATCCAGGTCAGACGGGGGGGTTTTAAACACCTCTGTCCCTCGCCGAGTTGGAGGAGGATCCTTTGGAGGTCACGGGGTGTGTGCGTGGGGTTCCTGCTGTCATTGACACCCTTGGGCTCCAGGCCCAGGGATGCCCTGCTCCTTCCCAGTCAGCGATGGGGCTTGGGGACGCCTTGTGCCAGGCCCCACGAGGAAGACTCTGTTGGGAGCCTTGGTGGACGTGGCCCTGACCCTGGGGGCCGCCTGTGGGGCAGGTCAGGGCAACGTGGGGGTGAGGAATGCAGAGGGAGCTGGGCAGAGGCGTGGGCGCTGCGGGAACTTTCTCTGATTCCCTTCTCGGGGTCACAGAGTCTGATGGTGGCAGCCTGATACGGCCTTGCCGGACACCTAGTTCAGCGGCATCATTTTACAGCTGGGAAAACTGAGGCTCCGGAGGACAGGGAGTATTTCAAGGTCACACAGTGAATTGGAGGCAGAGTGGAGGCTGGAAGCCGGAACCAGCTGCCGCCTCCCTGCACAGGGTCCTTCCTCACCCCTCGGTGCCTGCTGCCCACCGGGCGGCCCTCTCCCACCTTCTCCTCCCCTGCTGCCCACGTTGGAAAGAGGAATGCGCCATGCACAGTTTCACAGGCGGGATTTTATGAGCTCACAGGTGGCACATGTTAAAGGTCACCCTGGGTCCTGGCTGTGAGCCCCCGACAGGTGGCTGTTGTAATCTCTCCGGTGGTGCTAAGCTCGCTGCTTTTGGAGACAGCCTTTTGCACCTGCGTGGCTGGTGGCCAGCGACGGTGACATAGTGCCCGCCGGGTCCTCATTTCGGGCCCGGCACTTTGCTAAGGAAGCATATCACCTGTGTTAGCTCATTTAGTCTTCCTGACACCCCTGTGAGGCAGGTCGTGTTATTACCATTCTTATTTACAGCAGAGGAAACGGGCTCAGAGAGGTTAAGTAACAGACTTGAGGTTTCACAGCTTGGAAAAGGGGAGCCGAGATTTGAGGCCAGACAGGTCTGGTTCTAGAGCCTGACCAAGCCCTTACCCCCCTCACTTTCTGCTGTCATGAGATGATGAGGTTTAGCAGGATGGGGGGCTGGCGGGGTTTGGCCAGGCCGAGCTTGTAAGGGGCCCTTAGGATGATTGTGCGTTTCTCTGGCTGGCCTCCCCGGGCCCCAGGGCAACAAACGTCACTGCTGAAGCTTTCCTCCCTTCCCCGGCTTCGGCTTCATGGCAGGCCGCTCTCTGCCGCACGTGGCGTCCCAGTGGCAGAGTCCGGCACAAATGGTTAATGACTTCCAGGGCGGTCTGTGTTGAGTGAGGAGTGGGGGTTAAGAGCAACTGGTCCAGGGCTTCAGCACCAAACACCACGGTCAGGGGTTTCTACTGAGCCCAACCTGGGCCGGAGAGGCAGGGGGTGTGGCTGGACATGGCAGAGGGGATGGGAGGGGCTTGGCCCTGAGTCTCTTTTCTTCTTTCCATGGTCACCTTCCAGGGCGGCCTCTGCTAGGCTACACCTGCCTTTGTCTGTCTAAGGAAGGGTCCTCTGGTGATTCACAAGGGCAGTGCCTCCTCCTAAGGCGTCTGACTATAAAGGGAGCCCACATCTATTGTCCCGGTGGGTCTCAAACCAGCCTGGGGGACTGGGCAGGGCAGGAAGGATGAGCCCTGTAATTGAGGGGCAGAGGCTCAGAGAGGTGAGGTGACCTGCCTGAGGCCACACAGCTAAGAGAGGGCAGAGGCAGGCTCTCCCTCCTGGCTCCTAACAGAGTGTACCACCATTAAGCTGGACTCTTCTCTCAGCTTTCCCTCTGGAGGATCCAGAAGTTTCTAAGGCGAGGCTGCCTCCCCAGCTTTTGGCCAATGAATCAGTGTCTCCCCTTGTCCGGGGACCGGCCACAAACTTGCTTCTGTCCCTTTGAGGGCTGAGCTCCTCGGGGAGCAGTGGCAGTAGGCTCTCCTGCTGGGTGTCCTCTGTTCATGGGACTTTGGGGTCTTTGGGGGGGGGCTGTTCTGGCCCCTTCACATCCCTACCTCCTGGAAGGTGAGAAGAATCCCTGATATCTTCATCCGGGTCTTCCTCTCAAAGACAGTCTCATTGGTGAGAAGTTCCCAGGCTGANTATTAATAATAATAATAATAATAATAATAATAATTACTAGTTGCCACCGTGACTACTTTGCCACTTGTTGGGCACTCACCACGTGCTCAGCTCTATGCCACGTGTTCTGTGCGCCGCAGCTCATAGAGTCTTCCTGACAGTCCAGGTTTCACAGACGAGAAAGCTGAGGCACAGAGAGGTGAAGTCACTGGCCCAGGGTCACACAGCCGGCCCATGGCACTGAAATCATCACTCAGAAAGCCGAAAGCCCATGTCACCCAAAGTCACCATCCAAAGTCGTGTGCTGGGCCCTGGTGTGGTCAAGAGCGGGGGCAGGCTTGGTTGTGTCTGGCTTTTAAGCTCCTCCCACTCTGTGTGCTGGGCGGGGCCAGGCTGCACTGGGGACTCGAGAACCACGTTTTGGTTGTTCTGCCTCTAAAATACTAGGGGACTGTGGGCATGCCACTTGCCTTCCTGGGGCCGGGATCACCCCGTCTGGGTGGAGGGGTTGATAATTTCTTCCCTGTGATCTGACCAAGGGCTGTGAGTTGCAGTCATGGCTGGGGATGCCTGTAAAACTTTGACACGGTGCGTGTGTAGGGAGCCAGCACCAAGGGAATAATTACCCGAGCAGCGTCTCCAGTCCCCTCGGTGCCTGGGACAGCCGTGACATTTAATCCCCACAATTACTGGGGATGAAAGAACTGGAGCTGAGCTCTGTAGTGAGGAGGCTGAGGCTCAGTGGAGCCACTCGCTCAAGGTCACAGAGTTAGGAGGTGGGGAAGCGGGGCTTTGAGCCCAGTTTGTGTGTGCCCAGAAGTGAGCGCCCACCCCCCCCCAACCCTCACGGGAGACAGCTCCCTCAGGATCGGGAGGGGGCTCAGGGTTTCCAGCCTCAGAGAAGCGAGTTCATGGTGGGGATACGCACGGGAGCAGGACCCCAGGAGCTTAGCAGGGGGGTCCAAGGTAGATGAGGTGGTGTTGTCATGAAGTGAATCCCTAGCTCCTCTGTTCAAGCCTCCCCCCACCTTGCCTTCCAGCAGAATGAGAGCGAGCCTCCACCTCCGTCATTCCTTCTTTCAAGGACAGAGCCACCTCTTGTTCCAAGGGGACCAGGAAAATAGGAAGCTCTCCTGGCTGTTGGGACCTGCTCTGTAGGTAACCTTGACCCCTGATCACACCCCCGCCCCCGCTGGACCAGCCAGACCCGACTCAGCCACTACACAGAGACTCCTGCCCCAGCAGGGCAAGGGGAGGCTACGGGGCTGGGTAGCCGCCCTGCCCCCCTCCTCCTTCCCCTGGTTCTTCAGAGCACTGCCCTGATTAAATCTGACAGCCATTCATTCTATCTGATATAAAGGCTTCCGATGTCGTGGTTTGAGACAGACAGAGGGTGGGGAGGGGACTTTGGGCTGGAGCCAAGAGGCTGCCTCTGCTCTCATTCCATTCTTCATGCCCCGTGTGACCTTGAGCAAAGCCTTTGTCCTCTGAGCGCCTCAGTTATCCCCTCTGTGGATGGAGGGCGTTGGCTTGGATCATTCCTAAGGGCCCTTTCAAAGCTCTGGAAGTCTCCAAATTGCTCGCCCAGAAAGCCCCAAGGTGCCCTCTGGGCTCTTTGCCAGCTGTCCCTCCTCCCACGTGACCACGAGGCCTGGGAGCACTGGAATGCGGAGAGGCTTGCGTTTGCTTCCCGTGCGTGGCCGACTCGTAAGGACTGGAGTGACCGTCACAGAAACCCGTTCCTCTTCAGTCTGGCTGATCCCGGAATGTATCCAGGATGCCCACGCCTGCCCAGCTGCAGGGAGAGCCCTCCATCTTGTTGTTGGGGGGGAAGTGTGGACTTTAGGGTCAGACTGAGTTCCAATCCCAGCTCTGTCCCTTCTGATGTGTGAACTTGGCCTTAGGGTACGTATCCGAAATGGCAGATGCTAACACTGAACTCACCGAAGTGTTGTGCAGTTAAGTGTTGTCCCAGGCAGAGCGCTTGGCCTGGTGCATAGTTAAGTGCTCAGTAAAAAGAAGGGCACGTCCCTGGCCCCAGGGCCGTTCCGGTCACCCTTCCCAGCGAACAGATAAGGCTCCAGAGTGTCAGGACACCTCATTGTGCTGCCCAGGACCTTAATGCCGTGAGCGGATGTGTCCAGATGTGCTGGGGATGATACTGTGCTCTACGGTCTTTTCTCTTCCTCTTCCTTAAATTTTCTCTGAAAACTACACAACTGGGCCACGTGCCTCAGTGGCTGCTCTCTTGAGATTGCTGGGTTTTTCATCCCCGACTCTTGCTTCCCCCACAGGAAATTGGAAACCCTAAGCTCTGGCCAAAGAGTAGCGGGGAGGGCAGCAGCAGATCCTTCCCTAGACTCCAGCTGCCTGGCTCTAGGCACTGACCAGAATTCACAAAGTATGGGAATTGGTGGGTCAGTGTGAGAGCTCTTAAATTAAATGCACAATAAGACCCATTAACGCTCAAGGCCCCCGGCAGGTGGTCCAGAATTCTGAGATGGCACCCTGGGAATAGATCTGGATTGACTCTGACACAGCTATGTCCCTAGGCCCAGTCCAGGAGCCGCTGGTCTGGGAGTTTACTACTCGGGGTCTATTTTGTGGTTGCCCCTAGTTCAGAGACATGTGGTTTGGGATGGAGCACGTGAAATTCCCTGCAAAGTGGTGATTTCCAGGAAGGGGGACCATGCTTGATCATACTACATGCTGCTGCTTTTAGTAAGTTGTCTCAAAGCTCATCACCCACATGGTACTTCTTTGTTCCCTCCCCTAAAAACCATCATACTATTCTCTGCTTTCCCTGGAATCCTGGCCAGAGGTGTTTTCAGTTAGCAGAAAAACTGTATCTAGCTTCCTCCTGCTTCACTGAGTGAGAGAAATATTTTCCTTTAGTCCCTTTTCTCTTGCTTTTCAATTGTATTCATCCAACCAACCATCCATCCATCCATCCATCCATTCATCTATCATCTAATGATCCATCCATCATCCATCCATTCATCATCCAATGGTCCATCCATTCATCCATCCATGTGTCTATCCATCTATTCATGTGTCCACCCATCTGTCATCCAACAATCTATCCATCCATTTGTCTGTCCATCCACTCTTCCATCCATATATCCATCCATCCACCTATAGACTGTTTCTTGAGTGTCCACTTTGTGCCAGGCACTGCATCCTGGAGATAACAGCTCAGTGCAAAACAGACGTGAGCCTGCCCTCAGGCAGATTACAGGACAGCAGGAGCCACAGACAATTTAACAAGAAAAACAGTACTTTGTGCTCCTGCCTTATCGCCTCCCTGTTTATCGGTTTTCTTGTGTGTTGCATGGGATGGTGGCAGTGCCTATTTCATGGGATTATGGTGAAGATTTGATGAGACAGTACAGGTAAAGTGTTGGCCCAGTACCTGGCATGTAGTAAGTGCTCAGTAAATTTTAGCTATGATGAGAATGATGGCCATGATCATGATGAAGAAGATAATGATGATGAAGGTCATCCAAACCAGTGCCTGGCACTCACCAAACAACCATATGTGTCCCTGAGCTGTACTGGGCAGACTGGCTTTCCTGAACAGCAGCAGAAGGTACTAGGGGAATGGCGAGGGCAGGCCCATGCCAGCTTCTCAGGGTGGGGCCTGCATGATGTGGATACGCCATCTGGAGGCAGGGGCTGAAGCCTTCTTGGGGGAGCTTGAGCCAGCATAGCTGCCTGGCTGGTTTTCCCAGTTAGGAGTTGGTTGTGAAGCTTCTCAGGGCAAAATAAGCCACAATACCAGGAGCTGTAGACTGTCCTCGCAGGGGCTAGGGTCAATTGTCTGGAAGCTCCCAGAAGTGAAGGAAGGCAGCAGAGGTGGGGATGAGCCTCTGTGCTGGGGGCTCAGGGGAGGTGGCTGGAGCTGGAGCTCAGGTCATCCCTGGTCATCCCCCCAGGGCTGATATGGGGGGGGGGCGTGTCAGTTTCACCTGCTGCTGTGCCTCCAGGACCTAGAATGGCATCAGGCATATTGCAGACACTTAATTGGGGAGTACCTGGCAGCGTTTGTTGAGTGGATGCTGAGACTCCATTGGGGTGGTCTGATGGAACCATCGTGCTGGCTTATGTGGGGGAAGCAGCGGTCCCGGAACCAGAGGAAGATGCGTCCGTAGCCTGACACTGCCACCTACCAGCTCCGGGGGACCGTGGATAAGACATTTCCCCTTTTTGGGCCTCAGTTCCCTCATCTGCAAAATAGGAATTGCAGTGGACACTGAGGGTGGTTGTGTAGATGGGAGATGGTGAAAGGCTTACAAGGTAAAAAGTAAAAAGTGGCGCTGCTGTCTCATCCGTGTATCTGGGGTGATACCCAGCATTTCGAGCCAGGACTGGGGGATTGGGCTGGTGTGGACAGAGTACCTGCTGAACCCCACATTTGAAGTTTGGGGAAGGGGTGATGGAATAGAGTCCGATAGACCCGGAATCTATTGCTTTCTTGCTGTGTGACCTTAGGTGAGCTATTTCCTCCCTGTGCCTCTCTTCCACCTGTCCAAAAGGGGATCTTGAAAGCAGCCGTTCTATAGAGTTCTTGCAAGAGTAAATGGGATTGTGCATGGAGAGCATGTGGCCTGGTGTGTTACACGTGCTCAGTAAAGGGGAGCTATCCTCATCAAGAGTGGGGGCTCCCGTCCCTCCCTGATATGCTGGCGCTACCTTTGGAGGTGACCCACTCTCGTGTATCTCTGCTGACACATTGAGTAGGTCTCAGAAAGTGCTTATTTCCAGGAGAAAACCAACGAAACCATTTGGCTTAACCTCTTCAGTTCCCTGGGGTCAGGACTTGAGTGATCATAACTGGGGGCTACAAAGCAACACAGACTTGAGATTTAAATCCCAGCTTCGCTACTCTCCCGCTGTGTGACCGTGGGCATGTCACCAAACCTCTCTGGGTCTCTTTCTCTGTCCATAAAATGACAAAGCCACCCTCCTTGCAGGGTTTCCTGGGGGCCGAGCACACAGTGGGCCTCTGTACTGGGAACGAGTCGTGCAGGCTCCTCGGAGGGCGAGGGAGTAGATGTTAATGAACGCTGGGGCTGGTCCAAAAATCCAGTCTATAAAACCCCTGCCTGCAGCTTCTGGTGCGTTGCTAATGGGAGTTTATATGAAGGACACAGTGGGATAAGGGCCCATTGTTCTGAGTGGGGACGGTTTTATGACTCTTAGAAAGCGTCTTTCATCTGGGAGGGACCAGGGAGCTGACGGGACCTCCCAGCCCTGGGCGGTGGAACTGGAGGATGCTGGAAGTTTCTGGGGCTGGTGCCAGGTGGCAGCCATGGCCAGGCCCTCTTGTTACAGCCGGGGTAGCTGGCGGGGGCTGCAGAGCAGAGCCTCGCTTTCCCCAGGCCCGGGACCTTCCTTCCTGGAGATCCTCTGTCCAGCCCGGCCAGGTCTGCTCGGCAAGGCTGGAGCTCCCTGTGTCCCCCGCGGTTCCCTGCCTGCTCGCAGCAGCCGGTGCTATATCCATAAGGATGAAGATCCTTCCAGAACAGGCCTTGGGCCCTGTGTTCACTGTCAGCTGACTAGCAGCTTCATGCCTGGAAGTCTTGCCGAGCACCCGGGCTTTGGGGAAGGGCAGTAACCTGATGCCAGGAAGCTAAGACCTTGTCTCCTGTCCTTTCTGCCTCCTTGGCCAGGCCCCAAATGGAGAAATCCAACCTCCCGTCAGCTTGGCGGACAGGCCGGAGCTTTCTGTCTGTTTTTTCCTGGTAGAGGCTGCAGGTGCTGCGAGGAGCGGGTGAGGCTGGCGTCCTACTGTAGACAGGGCCCGTGGGGTCTGGGCTGGTGGGCAGAGGACCCGTGTGCGGTCACACCTGTCTTTGATGCCCCTGGCTGAGTTTGCCCCAGGCTGTGACCCCCCACCCCCCGCCGTTCCCTACTTCGGGAGGTACGGGAAGGCTGGAGCAGGATGCTGGGGGTCCCTAGTCCCTTAATTGGTCCCAGAATCCCCTTCACCCACCCGTAAGACAGTAGGTGTGGGCAGTGGGATCCATCTGGTTAGTAGTCCCTCATAGGCGTCTCTGCTTTCAAGGAATAAAAAATCCATTCAGGCCAAGTACAAGTGAGGGGGCTCTGTGAGAACACAGCAGGCCACTCTGATGGACCTTCAAGGCTCGCATAGGATGCCTTTGTGCCTCAGTCTCCTCCTCTGTAAAATGGGAATGAAGGTACCTACTTTATCAGGATGCTGTAAGAATTAAATGAGTAAGGTATGTAAAGTGATACCCAGAGGCTGGTATAGAAAGCACTGTGTGTTTGCTATTATTGCTGCTCTTGTTTTTATTGTGAACACCTTCCAAGGCTATATGGTCTCTGCCTCACTATCTTTTACTCCGTTTTGCTGATTTTTTATTTTTTGTTTTTTTGTTTTACGCTTTTTGGCATTTCTGATCCCCCTGCCCCCGCCGGAACCTCGGTTTGAACTTGGCTGCGGTTTGTGGCAGCGTGAATGCTGGCGCTCGCCCTGTGTGAGTTTTCAGGCTTGGCGACCACGGTCATTTGACTGACTCAGTCTCTCACCTCCCCAATTCCAAATTCCTGGAAGAAATGAGCTGATTGGCCAGGTTTCAGTCAGATGTTCACCCTCTCACCCAATCAGCTGTGCTGGCGAGGAGTGGGCGACCGCCCACGGGGGGTTGTGCGTTTGGAGGCACATCCTGGCACGTCCACCCCAGCCTCTCTGAGTCTCTATCCGAGTGGGGGGAAGAACTGCCAGCGGTGGTTCGGTGCTTTTTTCCTGCCCACCCACCCACAGGGGCCTCCCCCGGGGTGTTTCTAAGTGATCAGGACAAGCTTTCAGAACTACCGCTGCCGGCGCTTGGAGCCCGTCTGGCTCACAAATAATTGGCCCATTTACAATTTAAAATAGTTGTCAGTTTTAAAAATCAGGGATTTTCATATAGAAATCTGGACTTCTGGCTTCTCTTGGGGGGAAAAGAAAGCTCTGGGGATATCGAGGTTAGACGCATAGCATCGGCTATAGCAGGGGTGACTGGCGGCTCTGAATGGGGCATGTGCTTTCCAGGCCCTTAGACATCCCTCGGGCCCACCTCCCTGTGGTGTCCCTAGTCTTGAAACTTAGTCATAGTTGTCCGGGCACATGCAGCCTGCTTCTCACACTGTCATCCCCTTCCCGGCCTCCTTGGGCACAGGGGTTTGCCACCTCACTCTAAACCCTGGAAATGGGAATTGCACAGAGAAAAAGAAGAGTGGTCTAGCTGTTTGAAATTTTGGAACATGCATATGAACCCAGTTTTGTGCCATATAGTCCCCAACTATGATCTCATTTATTTCTCTAAACAACCATGAGGTAGGGAGCGTCACTTCCACCCCAACTATACAGATGGTGAAGCTGAGGCTCTGAGAATCACACAATGTGCTAGAGATTAGCACAGGCCATCTGACTTTAGACACAACTTTATTTTTTTAATTTTTTGAATTCTTTTTTAGAGAAGGGGGGGGCTGGGGGCAGAGGCAGAGACAGAGAGAGAATCCCAGGCAGGCTCCATGCTCAGTGCGGAGCCTGACATGAGTCCTAACTCCATGACCCTGGGATCGTGACCTGAGCTGAAATCAAGAGTCAGATGCTCTACTGACTGAGCCACCCAGGTGCCCCTAGAATTTAAACTGACAGAAAAGCGGCAGGTATACAGCATTCCCCAATGAGGCATTTGAAAGGAAACTGTTAACTTAATCCCTTTTTCCGGATACTTAGTGTGCATTTGCTAGAAACAAGGACCCGTTCCTTTGCAATCATAATATGACCATCAAAGGCAGGAAATGCACATGATATATTTGCACCATCTCATCCTCCGCCCATCTAGAGTTTTACCAGATGTCCCAATAGTGGCCTTTAACTCGAAATCGAGTTAGGACCACACATGGCCTTTAGTCGCCCAGTCTCTGGTGCCCTTCAATCTGAAAAAGTTCCTCGGTCTTTCCTTGACTTTTGTGACCTTGGCATTTTGGAAGACCCTCATTTCTGGTTTGCGTGATGTCTGCTCAGGATCACGTGAGCTGTGCACCTTTGGCATGGTGAGGCATGGCCGTGACCTTCTCTGCACATATCACATCGGGACACTTGTAGTGTCCAAATATCCCACTGCTGGTTGTGTCCCCAGTTTGACCACTTGGGGAAAGAGCGGTCTATGAAGTTGCTCTTTTCCCTTTTCTGGTTAAGAAGTGTTTTGTGGGGGGCACCTGGGTGGCTCAGTCGGTTGGACGTCCGACTTCAGCTCAGGTCATGATCTCATGGTTCATGGGTTCGAGCCCCGCGTCGGGCTCTGTGCTGACTGCCAGCTCAGAGCCTGGAGCCTGCTTCAGATTCTGTGTCTCCCTCTCTCTCTGACCCTCCCCTGCTCACGCTGTCTCTCTCTCTCAGAAACAAATAAAAAAAAAACATTAAAAAAAAAAGAAAAGAAGTGTTTTGTGGGGAAGTGCTTTAAGACTGTGTAAATAGCCACTCCTGGCCTTCGATGTACTCATTTGTTTATTTACTTATCAGTGCAAAGTCTTGGTTTCCTTTTGTATTCAATGGGATATAAATCCGATCATTATTTATTCTGATGTCAGATCGCCCCCAGTTTGATTAGTGGGAGCCTCTGTGAGCTGGTTTCTATGTCCTTTTGCTATAACACAGAACAATTTTATCACTTTTTGAGGACTTTATCAGTTTGTGGCCCAGCACTATGTTACAGGCTCAAATTGTCGTTCCTCTGGAATTAGCCATTTCTCCAAGGACCTCTGGATCCCTGGAGTAGAGAATGGTATTTAGGAGCCACGGTCTGGCTGCTGTGTGTGCTCACTGCTATTGGGTGTCCCTGTTCCCAGGCCCTCGCAGTGTGGACAGAGCTAGGAGCTCACACCATCACTTCAGATTCCAGCCCATCACCACAGGGGACCATTCTACTTTTCTCCCTTTCCGTATCTGTACTTTGCTTCTCCAACAGGAAGAATCCCAAGAGTATAAACTCTTGACCACTGCTATACGAGATTGCCTCTCATTAATAAGTGTTAGACTCTTTATGATAATACAATATCCGATAGCATATTGATCTAAGTTTGTCAGTGGGAAGTTGAGAAATCTCTGTGAGGCTATATGAACTTGATCCTGGCAACTTCTGTGAAGATGGAAGAGGTCAATAGGATTATTGTTGCCACTTGACAGGCAGTGAGGCAGAGTGAGAGAGGTTGAGGACTGTTTTCAGGGTGCTACAGAGATCATGGGGTCACAGAGGCCTGTATCATGTCCATGTCCACCCCGCTGGACATGAGTGTCCACCCCCCTCCTGGGGGTGTTTTGGGTGAACATTGAGACCGCATCCCCAGGAGAAGGAGCTGCTCAGACTGGTCTGTCCCTGGCACCCAAGCCCATAAAGTGATAGCTCAGAGAAGTCAAGTTTGCTTCTTCACCTGAGCCCCCAGAGCCCCCTCTGCCTGTGGCTGCATATTTGAGCTTAGCTTGCTTCCCCACAAATGCAGGTCTTGGGCCAGGGAGGTACCTAGAAGGTTTGCAGCAGGGGTGGCTGCTCAGAGCCTCCCAGCCCCCCTCAAAATGCTGGTCTTACCAAACAGGGGCAGGAGTGTTATAGGAAGAGAGTCTCATATTCTCTTCTTTCATAATCAAAATGTGATCCAGCCTCTTTGAGATAATAGTCTGGTCATGATTGGTCAGATGGTATAGTAAATATCAAGGGCTGACTGCTTCCTGCCCCCTCTCCTGTGTGGTTGGGCTGGCGGAAGGGGGACTGGGCTGGAAAGCAGAGGCAGGAGCCCTGGGCTCCCATCCTGGCTTTGCCACCAGCTCACGAGGCAACCGTGGGCAAGTCACTTAGCCTCATGGGCCAGTGGACTCACTCCCTGTCCTCCCTCCCTCCCTCTCCTCCCGGTCAGCGGTGGAGACCAGGGAGAAGAGAGTCCCTTCCCCATCCAGTTGTGCCCTTAATGGTTATGCATACGCAGTAAACCCTGCACTCACTAGAATGTTCAGTGAGGGGAAAACTCTGGTTAATTGAATGTTCTGGGACATGGAAGCATCCCCAGAAATCCTTTTTGTTCCTTTTGCGGTCGTTGAAAACCATTCATTCATCTATTTAGCAAATATTTGTCTCATGCCTGTGCTCTACCGGGCTCTGTCCCAGGTGGCGGGGAGGCGCTGTGAATGAGACAGCGGAGTCCCAGCCCACAAGGGCTCACAGCCCAGGAGGAGGCATGTGCAAACGCAGGGGACCCTTGAACACCGCAGGGCTTGGGGCCCCAACCCCCTGCGCAGCGGAAAATCCACACACAGCTTTTGACTCACCCAAAACATAACTGCTAATAGCCTACTGTTGACTGCAAAGAAGCCTTACCGATAACATAAACAGTTAATGTATTTTGTATGTTATACTAATTATATAATATATTCTTACAATTGCATAAGCAAGAGAAAAGAAAATATTAAAAATATCATAAGGAAGAGAAAATACATTTTTATTGAAAAAAAAATCCATGTATAAACCTGCGCAATTCAAACCCATGGTTTTTTGGGTCACTTTTTAATGTTTATTTATTTTTGAAAGAGAGAGAGAGTACAAACAGGGGAGGGGCAGAGAGAGAGAGGGAGACACAGAATCTGAAGCAGGCTCCAGGCTCTGAGCTGTCGGCACAGAGCCTGATGCGGGGCTCGAACCCACGAACCATGAGATCATGACCTGAGCCGAAGTCGGATGCTCAGCCGACTGCACCACCCAGGCGCCCCTGAACCTGTGTTACACTTTTAAGGGCCAATGGACACCACACAGCTCGGTAGGACAGATGCCCTGAGGAGACTGTAGGACACTGTGGAAGGCCCGGAGTCCAGTCTGGGGACCCTAGAGGAAAGATCCTTGACCTTGAGAAGGTGTTCTCTGTTGAGAGCCCCAGAAGGCAGTAGCCACGGTGCCTGGGCAGGAGGATGGAGCGGTAATGGTGTTCCGGGCAGAGGGAGCAGTAATGAATGGGCAAAGGCCCAGTGACCCACCTTGGACATTGAACTGTGCTGTAGAGCTTAGAATGTGAAGCTGGGGAGGCGAGAGAGAAGGGGTGTGTGTGTNGGGTGGGGGGGTGGGGAGGAGGGCCCGCCATTCCCAGATCTTCAGGTTTGTTGAGAAGCCAACAATCTGTTTTTTCACTTCAAAACCTCCCAAGTGCTAAATGCTGGCGACCAATGAACAAACAGAAACCCACCAGGGGCAAACAAAACGGTTCTGCAGTCTCCACGTGTTCTAGGAGCTGGTGGCTTGTCACCTGGGATCCAGAGGGTCTATCTGATGAAGGTTGGAGGGTGTCCGCTTAGAATCTGTCATGCTCCTCTGATGTTGAGTGTGCCCCCCAACCTGTGCTGGGCTCTGGGGTCTGACAGGGCCCTGGGGTATGGCCCCTGCCCTCAAGCCCGGATCACAGCCTCCATCAAGCTGAAGGCAGTGCTAGTTGGTATATGTGTCCAGAGCTAACACAACAACAAATGCACTAACAGGAGTGACCAACCAAAGCCCGAAGAGCTCAGAGCTCAGAGGAGAGGTGGTCAGGGAATAGAGGCCACCTGGGGAGGTGTCCCGGCGGTTCTGGGCCTTCTGATGGTTCTGGGAGGGAAGGTAAACCTTAGTTCAACCAAAGAAGGGGCAGCCATTCCAGACTGGGGAGACTCAGCGGGGCTGAGGCCCAGGAAGGAAAGAAGATAGCCAAGGAGGGGGGTGCCTGGGTGGCTCAGTCGGTTAAGCGTCTGACTTCAGCTCAGCTCATGATCTCACGTTTCGGGAGTTCGAGCCCCGCATTGGGCTCTGTGCTGCCAGCTCAGAGCCTGGAGCCTGCTTCAGATTCTGTGTCTCCCTTCCTCTCTGCCCCTCCCCTGCTCACCTCTGCCAGTCTCTCCCTCTCAAAAATAAATACACATTAAAATAAAAAAAAAAAAAATAGCCAAGGCAGAAGGTTGGAGCAGATCTGCAAAGCTGTGAAAGCATGTACTTGGCTGTCTATCCCAGCATAGACAAGCGTCTACAATCTGGCCCAAGGCTCACTGGGCCACCTGAAGATGTTCTAGCTGCTTGCTGGTGCAGGAAAGGGAAAATCCTCCTGCTATGCTTCCTCCTGGACGAAGAATTAAATTTACATGAGACAGATTAATGGGAGAAAAACAGCAAAGTTAAAAAAATTTTTTTAAAGTAATCTCTCGCTCAACATAGGGCTCGAACTTATGACCCCGACACCAAGAGTCACCAGCTAGGTGCCCCAAACCTGAAGTTTTATTATCTGCACACACAGGCTCAATAATGAAATTGAGACCTAAACAAAAATGGCCAATGCAGGCATTTTTTATACTTCTCAGGTAAAGAGACAAAACAGAGACAAAACAAAACAAAACTCTGAAGAATTGACAGGTCAAAGAAAAGTTAATGGGGGCGGGGGGCTGTGGCTCAGTTGGTTAAGCGTCCGACTTTGGCTCAGGTCCTGATCTCACAGTTCGTGAGTTCAAATCTCATGTCGGGCTCTGTGCTGACACCTTGGAGCCTGGAGCCTGCTTCAGATTCTGTTTCTCCCTCTCTCTCTGCCCCTTCACTGCTCTCTCTTTCAAAAATAAATAAACCTTTAAAAAAATAAAATAACCAACATGCCTAAGTGGCACGTCTTGGTTTGGCCTGCCCCTCGCCCCTGCCCTGCCGTTCTGGAAACTTCCCTATCTGCAGTCACGGCCACTGTGTATTCACGCCTGGAATGGAAGACCATGGAGGGCAGACTGAATGCCCGTTTTGTTCACGGATGCCTCCTGCTGTGTAGAATGCCGTCTGGAGCATATTATGTGCTCAACTATTTTCTGGTGGCTCACTCTGAGCCAACTACTGCCCTGAGTCCTGCTCTGGACACTCTATGAATGACTCTTAGGACAGGCTCTATGGGGTTTATGTCCTTGTGTGGAGGCGGACAATAAACAAGGAAACAAATCAACGAATAAGATGATTTCAGAGCGTGGCCTGAGTGTGGTTTGTCTCCCTGCACTGTAGGGGCCTGTTTATCGGTGTCTCCTCCTAGCCTGGGAGAGCCGGGGGGCAGGGCTGGGGTCTGTCTGGTTCCTTGTTCCATCCCTAGCCTCTAAAGCCAGTGCCTGGCAAATAGGGAGCAGTTAAGAACAATGTTTTCGCTGGCTGTGTTGAAGGAACCGACACAGGCTGACAGAGCTTTCAGTGTACATACACCTGTGCCCTTTGGAGGCGGCAGAACTCATTATTATCAACCCAGGAGTAATTGCTGATAAGCCTGGGTGTGAATTTCCTTGCAAATGGAGAGGTTGCGGGGCACTGTTTAACGACAACAGGGATAATTTTAATTAATGACCTGATAACTATAATTAATTGCATCATATCCGGAGGCCCTCTCTGCGATTCTGGGAGGGAGTAACTAGTGTTTGGCAGCTTTGGGGGCTGCAAGGGAGGGGAGGGCGGGGATCTCNGACTGCTCCGGGGTCCCGGGCGTGGCTGCGAGCGCATCTCGCTGTGCCTCTGGGTGTGCGAGCCGGGAGCCTGGGCCTTCCCCGTGGCCCTGGTGGGAGTGTGTCCCCCCCACCCCCCAGGAGCGGCGTCTTCTCTGTCCCGTTTGTCCCGGAGCCTGCGTGGCGAGGCTGTGACCCTGGGTGTGTGAGAGGCCCCGGAGCCTGGGTCTTCCCTCCGTGTGTGGGTCTCTCCTTGTGTCATTTGAGTGTGTGTGTGTTTACGTCTTGAGTGTGAGTATGTGTGTATTCCCTCCTCCCCACCCCCCAGCCTCTGGGTCCCTTGGGTGTCCCGTCCCTCTGCTTGACTCCTGACTGCTCTTTGTGCATCAGTGGGGGGGGGGAGACCCTTTGCCTCATTTTCCATGGGATTCGCAGGGCCTTCCGATCCTGCTGCTACTGTGGTCCGCTTCCCCCGGCGCTGACCTTGGGGGTCCCTGGGATTCCAGGGAGTCAGGGAATGCTTGTGTCACCTCTGTCCCCGGCCTCTTCCCCCCTGGACCCCTGCCCAGAGGCGGAACAGGGGCAGCCTCACAAAGGAGGGAGTGTGTGAGGGAGGAGAGGATGCCCTGGTCAGCTGGAAGGCCATGGCCACAGAAGCCGGTCAGGCCCGGACCCTCCTGGAGGCAGGGGAGTGTGGCGGGGGCGGGCCCTGTGGAGGGTGAAGGCTAGCCTCCTGGCCTCCAGGGGTGGTCCTGAGGGGGAGCCCAGGCCTGANAAGGGCATAGTTCTTTCTCTACTAGGGTGTGTGTGTGTGGGGGGAGGGTTGCTGGGGCAGGGGTCAGGAATTTTCTTTCAGCTTCGATAGCCTGAGGACCCTGTCTCCAGCCACAGCAGGGAGGTGGTGGGGGGTGGGCTGTGCTTTCCACTGGCTCTGGTGCCGAGACATCTTCTCAAAGTCCTTGGCCTTCCCGAGGGACTCAGCCGGGGGAAGGCCAGCTCTGCCTGCCTGGAGCCCCATCTGGTCCTGCGTGGATGCTGGGGAGCGAAGGCCGGCTGTGCTGCCTCATTAACGTGTTCAGTCCTTCCCCGTGGCCCTGCCCACATGGCCGTCAGCTGCGGCATCCGTCTGTCCGTCAGCCCGGCTCGGCACCCCCATGGTGCCCAGGCCGCGGGCACGTAGACTAGAAAGGAGGGCACAGACGGGAGATCTCTGGGCTCCCGGTCACTGCAGGTGGGGGGCTCTCCTCTTCTTTCGTCAGGGTCTCCGGGTGAAGCTCAGAACCCTCCTCATGGCTTGAGGGGCACCAAGTGGGGTTTGATTCTCACTCTGCTCCGTCAGGCTCACCTTCCTGAGGTCCCCCGCCCCTTCCTTTTCTGCCAGAGAGCCTTCCCCTCACTCCTCTCTCTCTCTCTCTCTCTCCCCGCCGCGTCGGCCCCCATCCTTCACTTCTTTATTCCTCACTCAGGAGTCTCTTCTTTGGTCAACCAGGTTGGCTGAAGAGTTCTCATTCATGGGGTGGGGCGTGCGAGCCTTGATCTCAGCGTCGCGAGTTCAAGCGCCATGGTGGGCATGGGGCCTGCTTTAAAAATAAGAGAGAATTCTGGTTCGTGATGCTCTTAGGGCCCTCATTCTGGTGGGGATGGCTTGTACCTGCCCAGAGGACGGCAAGCCTTGGAGAGCAGGGACCCTGTCTGTCCTTGATCACCAGCCTAGAATGGTGCCTGACACACAGTAGGTAGTCCATAGTTGCCACTTGAGTGGATGTCCAGTAACTAACAGTTCCTGAGTTCTGCTGTTTCAGGTTTTCACTTTGGAGGGGTCTGGGGAGGAGGGAAAGCCAGCGAACTCCTCAGGGCCCGGGTACCAGGTTAGTGTAAGGGGGAGGCCTACTGTTAATTAGATAAACTATACATTATTAACATATTTATAGCTGGTAAGTGCCGGATAGATGTTGGGCTAGTTCCCTCACCAGCGCCATCTCTTAGTGGAAAGAAGCAGAGTAGAAAGAATATAATCTTCTTGGACCAGGTTTGAAAAACCAAAGTAGGTGAGATTACATAAATATCTAACATAAATATATGTCATATATAAATATATATGTCACATATAAATGGGATAATAGCATGTTGATCTGTTGTATCCGCTATCTCTTTGTTTCTCTGACAGCCCTGATAATTAGGCAGGGAAGATGTGTTCATACCCATTTTACAGATGGAAGAGGTGAAGCATTGCATTTAGGCGACTGCCTGAGGTCTCGGTCAGCTGTGAAGGGCTCAAGCCACAGTGCCCCTGAGTGCCCAGTCCTTGCTTCCTTCTGTGAGCTTTTGCCTTTAGTGCCTTTGCCTTCCTGTCACCTGGCTTGACGGTCGTGAATGAGCCACTGCCCTTACCCCCAAGAGGCCTGAAGTCCAGAAACAAGAATCCGAGTTATAACAGTAGCCGAGTGGGCCAGTGTTCTCTTCCCATCCCACGGCGCCTCCAGGGCCCCAGCCCAGGTGATGTGGAGGGTGTCAAAGCCACCTTCCCTCGGGTCCTGCTTCCCAGCACACGGGTGTGCCCCCGCACTCCCCTTCCCAACTCTGCGCTCAGTGGTGTCACCTTAGCTTGAAACCAGCCACAGGGAGAGAGTATTTATACCACAGAAATCGGCATACTGCAAATCAGAGGTCCCCACCACCCCCTGCCCCGAGAGCCACTTGTTAAACATTTACCAGCATGCCATGGGGACCTAGCAGCGAACACCTTGGGCACAGCCCCTCCCTGGGGCATGCACTCTGGCGTGACGCCTCCCTGGGGCTGGCTTAGAGCCTCATGGCTACGAAATGAGAGGGGCAGCTGCCGGGCTGGGCCCGCTGCGGGGGCAGGGGTTGTAAATCGCCCTCACACGGGCTCTCCAGAAACGGAGTCGTTGTATTAATGGTGTGTCGAGAGAGGAGAAGTGACATGATAAGATTCAGTTAATTGAGGGCTCGCTTTGCCGCTGATTGAATCACCACACTCAAGGTGACCCAGGCGTTTGGAGAGCAAAGTGGCGGTGGGGCCTGAAGACCGTGGACGAGTCGGGCAGCCCGGGGCTGGAGAAGGTGTGACATCCAGGACACAGGGGGGCTGGAGCTGTCTGGGTCCGGCTGGGACAGCAGCGGGCGTGACCCATCCCTGTGGGTTCAGGGAGTGCGGGAGCGACAGAGTCAGGCTACTGAATGGACAGGCTGTCCGTAGCTCCTGTGCAGTGAACCCTGGGTGGGAGATGGACATGCGCACACTTCCCTGTGGCCGAGGACAGCGGGAGAATGAGGCCGGGAGAGGGAAAGGGTCCAGGTAGAAGGAAGAGCAGGTGCAAAGGCTCAGAGGCATGGGCTGTTGGGGGAATAGGTATCAGGTGAACCGGAAGTCTGCGGGGCTTGTGGGCAGAGCGCGGTAAGTGCCGACGCCTCAAGGCAGGGGTCACTGCATCATCTGGGAACCAGCGAGCGAACCTGGCCGAGCCTCGCCTGCCAGGGGCGGTGTGCTCTGTGGGTCACCCCCCTCCCCTGCAGAGCATTACGGTTTCTGCAGCTTCTTATGATCCGCTAACCCTGCCGCTGCTCCAGCCTGGTTATCTGTGGCTCCTGGAGGCTTCAGAAAGATTTCCATTTTAATCTCAGGCCAAACCAAACAGAATTGAGAAGGTGAGTCTGCTGTGCTCCCCCCACCCCTCAATAATACCAGAAAAGCCCAAGAGAAAAGTAATAGGTATTTAAGGTATCCGGTCTTTTTGGTTGCCTCTGCTAAATCTACCCTTTGGACAGGCAGCTAATCGAGAGCTTTTTTGTTTAAAGATGAGCCGTGTCTCCTTTGCGTCTAAATCTGCCAGACCAGTTTTCATGGATCTGTTCGTTTAATCCCCATCCTGACCCTGCAGGTAGGTGCTATCGTCCCACCTGACAGATGAGGAAACTGAGACTCAGGTTGTGCGACTTTCCCAAGGACGCAGTGTCTGCAAGGGTCAGGGTTCGAGCCCAGGAGGTCCCGAGATCCTTTTCCAATCCATGTCCTGCTCTCTTCTGTTTTCTTCTCCCCTTTGAGGAGGGGAGGGAGAGAATTCGCCACAGGTCTGTAATCTCAACACACTCTCCTAGCCTTTGTTCGAAGTTACTTGCGTGTTTTGGAACCCGCGTGGCTGGGCTCCTCGCTTTGTGGCTGAGGGTCAAGGCTTAGAGCAGAACCACGCGCCCAGATGGGCCCCCTGGGCCTGGCGTCGGGAAGGGGCTAATGCTAACGGCTTGTATTTCTGGGGGAGCTGGTGCTGATAGCTCATATTTAAGGAGAGGCCGGAAGAGGCTCCGTGGAGCTCCGTCGGGGCCCGGCCATCCCGCTGGGCCGCTTGTATCATCCTGTCCGGTTTGCTCCCAGGGGGGTGGAGGCCCAGGGCCCCGCCCCCGCCACCGCGAGGGCCGGAAGCAGCATGCGTTACCCTCGTTCTGTCCGTCCCAGAGCCCCAGCTCCCCACCCAGCCTCCGCGCCTGGCCTGCGCTGCCTTCCATGTCCCCTGATGGGTTGTGCCCACCTCTCGGTTGGAGCCTGGTGCTGAGCCCCCCTCCCCCCCCATCAGGGGATTTGTCTTCCCACCATCCTTTCTGTNGCTTCTCTGCAGGTACATCCCCAGTGTAGGGCAGGGCGAGTGGTGGGGGTGGCCCCTACCCGTGACAGAGACAGCGCGTGGGGACCCTAGGCCGGGCAGCATTTCTGGGTCTGGCCCCCTCCTCCTGGAGAGCCTGGCCTCTGGGCAGGGACCCCCCCTTTCCAGTGGCCGCCTCATTGGTATGCGGCCCTGAACTCTAGCCATTAGCTCCCATTATTTCCCTCTCTTCATTGTTTGAAGTGGGCAGACTTGGAAGGGGCTTTAAAAATGCGGGCTTTTTATTCAATTTCCCTAGGAAAACAATGGTTTAAATTAAATGGAGGAATAACAGTCTCTGGATATTGAAGAAAAATAGTCCTGAACCCAGACGTTACCCAGAGCCCTTGAGTTTCTTTTAAAGCACAGGTTTATTTTACTTGAAATCATGCCCCCTTTCGCATGGCCGTTGAGGAAAACTTGGGAGAATACAGAGAGAGGAAAATTAAGATCACCCTTTAGTCCCTCCCCCGAAGACGGCCTCTCTCCACGTTGTGGGGCACACGGGGCATTTAGCTGGTGACTGGTTTGCTCCTCGTTCGGCGGCCCCTGTTTCTGAAGGGTCAGGCCAGTGGGGGGTGAGGGGGAGACTTCTATGCCACTCCTGCCGCTCCTCTTTCTCTGCTGGGCATTGGGCAACTCACTGGGTCCCTTTTTAGTTCAAGTTCCTCATCTGTAAAATGGGAACAACCTGGCAGCCATGTCCCAGGGCGTGAGGACTTCAGGAGGAAGCGCAGGGGACAGCGCCTGGCCGGGGAGAGCTTAGCAATGCTGGCGGCTCTCACACCGGTGACCAGGCAGTAGCTCTGCCCTTGAGGGCGTTTTGTGATGGGGAAGAGATGAATCCCAAACAAACCAAACTAATAAAGTAACTGCGTGTCATTGTCATGTAAGAAGTCCTGTGAAGCGNCCCGCCGCGGGGCCCGAACCCACGAACTGCGAGATCATGACCTAAGCGAAAGTCGGACGCTTAACTGACTAAGCCACCCAGGTGCCTCTGAAGAAAGACATTTAAACAGACCCGAATGACAAGAAAGAGCGCAGCCCCCCCCAAGAAGTGAGGGAAAATATTCTAGGCAGGGAAACAGCAAATGCAAAGGCCCTGAGGCCAGAATGATCTTGGCCAGTTTAAGCAGCAGACAGCCCAGAGCCTGCAGCGGGCGAGGGAAGAGGGCAGAATAGGAAGCGGCTGTGGACAACAGAACAGATCGAAGCAAGCAGTTAGGACGGTGAATCTAGACGCAGCTGGAAGCCATTGGAAGTTCGTTTTCTTCATTTCACAGAAATACCTTCGTTAGTGGAATACGAGCCCAAGATTCCAGGTATCGATAGCTCCGCTAGGAAATTTCCCTCTCCCCAGATAACTCATTCAGAAATGATTTACCCAAGGGCCGGTTACCTGGCAGTACTTGGGTAGGTGCTGTGGGCAGAGGGATAGTCACGAAAGGTGACGCCTCGCCTGCAGGTGGCCCACGGGGCCTGGATTCCAGCTCTCCGACCCCCTGCAACCCACGGGAGCCTAGTAGGGGCTCTGACTTGGGTAGGCAGCTCTGGCTGTGAGGGGGAGAACTGTGAGCACAGGCCCGGGGGGTGGGGTGGGGCCGGGGCCCAGGGACAGGGTGCCGGTGGTTCGCATAGGAATTGTGACAGTGGAGTTGGCGCGCTGGAGGGTTATGTCAGAGAGAGACCGGCTGGAATCGCTGGTGGATAGATCACAGCGGGTGACGGGGAGAAAGAGGAACCCAATGTGTCCCGAACTCTTCTTGCGAGTATGTGGCTGGGTGGTGGTGCCCTGAAGTAAGGTGGCTGACAGAGGGTGGGGAGCGTGGATTTTCCAGAATCCGGGAATCCAGTGTAGGACACGTTTATGTAAAGAGGCTGCTCAGAAGTCCCGAATGGGGGGCCCCTGGGCTGAGATTCGGACTGGGGCGCCCTTGGCGTGTAGTTGGGGCAGGGGCCTCCCCCGGGGGAAGCTGTGGAGGAGAGGTCTGGTCATGTGGATGGCCGGGGGCCAGGATAGGAGCCCAGAAGGGCAGCTCGGAGGAGAAGGCAGAGTGGGGTGTCTGGGAAGCCGGCACGGGGGACCGTTTTGCAAAAGAGCTAGTGGTCAGCGTGGCTGCAGGCCACTGAGAGTCCACGTGAGATCGGACAGAAAGGGGCCACTGGCTTTGGCGACTTGGAGGTGGCTCAGGCCTTCTGTAAGAGCGGCTTTGGGGAGGGATGGGGCTGGGGTCCCAAGTGCATTGGGTCAAGGGCGCGGCAGACAGGTACGGTGCAGCCTGTGTGGAGGGCGTTTGAGATGCCGGGTAGGTGAAGGGGAGCCGGGAAAGGCGTCTCGGTTGGAGGGAAGGGGGAACCCGGGAGAAGGGCTCTGCTGGTGGCCAGGACTGCTCCTGGGGATGAGAGGTGAAGGGACACATGTGGCGGCTCTTGAGACACGCAGGGGAGCATGGTACCGTGTGATGAGGTAGGGGTGGCGGGGTGATGGCCGAATGCTTCTCAGGAAAAGGGAGCCGCTTCTCAGTGAAACCTTGACCAGGGGAGGGTGGGCTCCAGACCCCGAGGGAGGTCCTTCTGCAGCCACTAAGAGAACAGACTGAGATTCCTGCGTTCCTACAAGGGCTCTCTGTTCCCCCTTCCTCTGCAGGGGAGCTGGAAACTGGTATTCAAGGGGCTGAGTCCTCATTTCCTGTTCTCCAGGGCCTGGGGTAGGGGGGTGGCTGGGGCCTGTGCGGGTCCACCCTGGGAGTACTGGATCCATCAGGAGTGTGGTGCTTGAAGAACTTGGCCCCGCAGCAGAGGCTACAGCGGCCGGGCCGGGGTCTGCTTCTCCCCCTGCACCACGCCCGCCTCCCCTCCGCTTCCCTGGAGGAGCTCTGGGCCAGGCGGTCACCTTTATGTGCGGGGCACTGAGCTGAGCATTCTGGAGGAGCTCCAGGAGTCCTGCGGAGTCAAGGCACAGAAGGGGAGTGGCCCCTGCAGGCAAGTTCAGGTGCGCACCCAGGCCACCTGCCGCTCCCCCTACAAAAGTCCCCATTGTGCAGGCTGGTGGATTAGTGAATGTGTTTTCACAGGCCTGTCCTTGCTTCTCCAGCTTCTCGTCCTGTCTTTATGGAGCACCTGCCGGGAGCCGGGCACTGGGCTTGAAATACGGTTCACCCTCTTTCTGGTGGGGGAGACAGACAGGTACCGATGGAATGATGGAAGGGTGCCTAAGCCGGGCGGAAGTGGGGGGGCTCCCAGGGGTTTCCCAGGGCAGTGCCTGAGCCAAGCAGCCAAGAGGTGGTTCAGGGAGGGGAAGGCTTCCAAAGCCTCGTACCAAGACTGGGGACGAGCACATAGTAGGGCCTGTCCCGGGAGGAGCACACAGTAGGGCCTGTCCTGCCAGGGAGGGCGCTCTGGCAGATGCCCCTAGGTTGCTCTGTACATGTCCCTGGGAGGTTACCCTTTATCTTGAGACTGGAGGGAGCCATCCAAGTGTTTGGGGCGAGGGAGGGACATGACCAGAACGTTTTGTTCTGGGTGGAGGCTACTTTGGAAGGGACAGGAGACATCAGGGAGACCTTTGGAGGAGGTTACAGGCTCTCTGATTCCTAGAACATTCTGTGAACCCTGCTGCTGCTTTTTTTTTTTTTTTAAAGATTTTATTTTTAAGTAACTTCACCCTATGTGGGGCCTGAACTCATGACCCCAAGATCAAGAGTCTGTGCACGCCACTGACTGAGCCAACCAGGCACCCCGACCCTGCTGCTGCTTTAGTGCTTTCTGAGCTCAGCTCATTTCCCTTTCCTAAAAAGGTTCCTGAGGCTCAGAGAGTTTGAGCAACTTGCTTGAAGTCACCCAGCATAACAGGGCATCCAGGCTGGGGGACCGGTGCCTTGAGTGAAACAGTCAGAGGCTCAAGGGTGGAAGCGGGTGGTGAGTAACCCCTGGGAGGGGCTCACTGGAGGCTCCAGTTGAACGTCACCACCCCGTTCCTAATGCCTTTGGATGTTGCCCTGTCTCGGAGAATGGGCGGTGCCTCTGGGAGGGAGGAGCTGGGCTGTTGCTGGGAACTGGGAATTGGCCAGAGCCCCATGGCTGTTAGCGGCTTCCGGGGCACTGGCTTCCTCCCCAGTGAGTGAGTGGAAAACCCTCTGGGGCTGGACTAGGTCATGCGTGGCCAGTGAGGGAGGGAGTCCCTGCTGCGGGGCAGGGGGCGGAGGGAGTTGTATTTTACAGATGCAGGGCAGAGGCCTCATCCTTGGGGTGGGGGAGGGGGCAGCCGTTAGCAGAGCCCTGCCCCTTGTGGGCCCTACCGCTCTGGGCAGGTAGGTGTCTTGTCTCCCTGGACTCTTGGTGACATCTTCTGTGAAGCAGGGATGGTATTAAATGTGATTGAGAAGGATTGAAAAAGTAACCAGTGTTTGCTCAGGGCCCAGAGGTTGCCCGGCACCACGTATTAATCTTCTTTCAGTTCTTGGTAGCAGTTTTGTGAGGTGTACCTAGCTATTATTGTCATGTTATAGGTGAAGCAGCTAGGAACAGAGAGGGTAAGTAGTTTGCCACAAACCACACAGCTAGTGAAAGGCAGAACCTGAACCCTGATCCACCTGACTCTGGAGCCCTCCTTTGAAACCCCTCTAGTGCCTGTCAAACTGTTCAGCCGGGCCCTTCCTTGGCACATCACCTGATGGAATCTTCTGGGGACCCCAGTGCTCTGTCTACCCCACTTTGGGGCTCCCCATCTAGTCCAACCCCTTAAGTTTTATCGGGAAGGCTTGGAGCTCCAGGGGGCTGAAGCCACTCGGGGGCGGACCCGGGACAAGGATCCCAGCACCCCTGACCCCTTGGTCTGCTGCTCTTTTTACAACCCCAGGACCTGAGAAGGAGCACCCCGCTGGGAGCGGGCACCTCCCTCTTCCTCGAACCAGCCAGGTGAGCTTGGGCACCATTTCATTCCGTCCCCGGCTCCGCCCCGAGCCTCAATTTCCTCTTCTGCAAAATGGGCAGGTTGAGAACCCGGAGGTTCCTAGGAATCCGTGAGTCCGACATTTGCCGCTTTCCTACTTCCTGGCCTCCGTCACTGGGGAACCAGGGAGAAAGAATTGAAGCGACAACTGTGAAGCCCAGTAGAGCAGCCGGTGGCACGAGCCTGGACTGCGCGCTGCTGGGCGCCCAGCAGAGAGGCGGGAGGGGTGAGGTGCAGAGAGACCGGCAGACTGTCCCGGGGTCCAGCGTGAGGTGGTGCCGAGGGCACGTGTGCATGACACCACGTCCCCTCACACGGGGCTCTCAAAACCGTCGCTCTGGGGCCCCAGATGGAAAAATCGACCCCAAGTGTCCATCCATGCTTGAGGAACGGCCACGTGGGGCCCATGGGGAAACGTCTGCGAGTCACCGTGAAGACCAGCGAAGGGACCGCGGCAGGGAGAGCGAAGACAGTGCTGCGCCCACCAGGGGGCAGAGCTCAGCCCCGCCCGGCAGCTGGGCCAGAGTGGCCTTGGCTTTTACACAGAAGGGGGCTTGGGACCAGGGAGAGGTTGGGGCGGGCGGAGAGGAATGGGAAACAGGCTCCGAGGTGGGATGATGGGGTGGGATGATGGGGCTGGAGGTCCCTTTAGAACTCGAGGACCCTTCCGGGATCACGTAGTCCAGGCTCCTCATTTTATGCGTGGAGACATCGTAGTCTGGAGACAGGCTGTGACTCGCGCCAGGTTGCATAGACTTCGTAAGAGCAGAGCCCGGAAGTGGGGAGGATTCGGACAGCTGGATTATCAGCCTCGACTCCTGGCTGCTTTCGGGGGTGTGACTTCCTGCCAGGTCCTGTCCGCCCCCCCCACTCCCCCGCCCCATCAGAACAGACACAAGTAGTCAACAAAAAGAATCAACTTACAGAATACTAAGCCTGGAACGGTTGCTGGAATGGACCCGGGGCAGGCTGTCTTGCTCAAATCCCACTGCCCCCAACCCCGGCCCTGTGGCTTTGGGCAAATGCACCTTCCTCCTCATCACGGACAACTTGCTTCACGTGTATCATGATTTAAGCAGATGCTGAAATTGCAGGACTTTTCAGTGCCTTTAACATGTTGAATATTGTTAACGTCCAGGGAGGAGATCTCTACTCTGGTTCTTCCATAGCTTTGGGCCACTGAGCACCTTTTTTTCTGTGAGTCCCTGTTAGCGTGTCTCCAGACGTCAGTGTTCCCTTGAAGATGCAGACTGAGAAACCCCAATGTTTGTGGTTTCTCAGAGCTGTTTCTTTTTTATTTAAGTTTATTCATTTTGAGAGAGAGCGAGAGCGCACATGAGCAAGTGAGCAGGGGAGGGGCAGAGAGAGGGAGGGAGAATCCCCAAGCAGGCTCCACACTGGCAGCGCAGAGCCACCAACATGGAGCTCAGACTCACAAACTGGGGGCATCACAACCTGAGCCAAAATCAAGAGCCTGATGCTTAACCTACTGAGCCACCCAGGTGCCCCTACTCAGGACTATTTTAAATATTTAAACTCAGACACTGTAAACCGATAGTGGACATTTGGGGAGACGTCCCTTCTGAGCTGTCTCTTCCCCCAGCCCATCTTCCTTGGGTCAGCAGAACTGTTACCATCCAGACTATTCACGCTCCTTCTGTTCCCAAGCGTGAGTAGCCATTTCCCCTTTGGTTGCGGAGGCTTCTATGACTAGAGCTGCCCCATCTTCTTGGGGCAGCAAGACAGGCTGAGATATCCAGGGCGGGCAGTGTGTGCTCTGCTCAAGGTCGTTCCCAGGGATCCTGGCTCACCTGGGGGCAGGTACAGAGGATGCTGGGGAGGAGCAGAGCCTCCTATGCAGGCCAGGGCAGCCTGGGGCCGTGGAGTGAGCCTGGGATGCGGCCACCTGGCTCTGGCCCTCATCCTTATGCCCGTGGGCAAGTCGCAGGCCTCTCTGGGCCTCTGTTTCCTCCTCTGTAAGATGAGAGGCTGGGCTCAGTGATCTGTTGGTTCCTTTCCGGGCTGACATTCTGAGGATTGGGCACAGGCAGTACCTTTGGCCTCTTCCTGTAGTTTGCTGGGTTTCTTGGTGTCATCGAAGATGCCGCCCTCTCCGGAGGCGGGGTGTGCATGGGGGTGCACGTCAGGCAGTCTTAGCACCCCGGGGAATCCTCAAGCCAGGAATTCTCACACATTTGTGTATCTTAGGCTCGTCCAGACAGTGTGCTAAGAATGCAGATTCTTGGGTCTCACCCCAGGAGACTGAGTTGGGGACTGGGGTTGGACCTTAGAATCTACCTTTTTTTAAAATATATTTTTGTTTATTTTTTAAGAGAGACAGACCGCATGAGTGGGGGAGGGGCAGAGAGAGAGGGAGACACAGAATCTGAAGCAGGCTCCAGGCTCTGAGCTATCAGCGCAGAGCCTGATGCAGGTCTGGAACCCACAAACCATGAGATCATGACCTGAGCCGAAGTCAGACACTCAACCAATGGAGCCACCCAGGCGCCCCAGAATCTACATTTTTTTAAAAAGTCTTCTTGCTCAGGGCGCCTGGGTGGCTCCGTTGGTTAAGTGTCTGACGCTTGATGTCAGCTCAGGTCTTGATCTCACGGTTGTGAGTTTGAGCCCCGTGTTCAGCTCCTCGCTGGATGTGAAACCTATTTAGATAATAATAATTTTAAAAAGCCGCCTCAGTGAAGTGGTTCTGAAGTCAGTAGTGCAAGGGCCACACTTTGAAAAAGGCTGTTAGGCTCTCATTCGGAGAATGACCTGCTGGGTTGGCTATGCCTCTGTCTGGCTCTGCTCAGAGATGCCCTCATCCGTGGCCACAGCCTTCAGCATCCCGTGACCTCTCTTCCCCGTAAGCTAATGTTCTCCAAGCCTGGCTGATTACTGGGATTGCCAGGAAGCCTTTGAACAACATACAAATTCTTGAGTCTCACCCTTAGAGATTCTAAACAAGTTCGATCTCAGCTGAGACCCAGAAAGCTCTATGTTTAAAAAGCTCCCTAGGTCTTTTGTTCATTTGTCTGTCACTCATTCAACACGTATATGAAACAGCTTGCAGTGGCCTAGCCCAAGGGAAGGCGTTGAGGACACGATTGTCATGCCAGACACAGTCTTGGACGTTATGTCACCTCTGCTGCAGCCTGGTGACGGAGATAGACTGTGATGACATAGGTGCTCGGCCAGCTTGGGAAAACATGTCTAGAAAATGGTTGGGTTGGACTAAATACCTGGGGCAAAGCTGGGATTCTTGGGTAGCTGAACTCCAGGAAGTTCCAGATTGAAGTAGAGGCCCTGGGCCCAGCGGCCTCTGGTGCTACTTATGGACTCTGTCATTTGTTCATCACTTACTCATTTTATTTATTTACCCATCCACCCATCTGCTCATCCATCCATCCATCCATCCATCCATCCATCCACTGATCCTTCCATCTTTCCACCCATATACCATCTGTTCATCCGTTCCTCATCTATTCATTATTCACCCATCCACCTACCCACCAACCCATTTATCCATCATCTGTCCACCTATTCATCCACTCACCCATCTATCCTTCTATTTATCCATCCACCCATCCATCCACCCATGTGGCATCCACCCACCTATCCACTCATCCACCCACCCATTCATCTACCATCCACTACCCATCCACCCACCCATTTATTATCATCCACCCATCTACCCACCCATTCATCCACCATCCATTACCCATCCACCCACCCATTTATCCATCATCTACCCATAATCCACCCATCCATAGCCACTCATCCATGCATCATTCACTATCCACTCATTAACTCACCCATTAACCCATCTACCCATTAACCCATCTACTCACCCATCCACCCATCCATTCACCCATTCACTCATCCACCCACCATCCAGCATCTCTTGAATCTCTTACCATATGCTGAGTACTATGCTGGGTACTGGAGGGACACAAATGAAAAGCATTGTTTCTGCCCTCAAGGAACTCACAGTCTGGTGGGGGAGTCAGAAAACAAAGCAAATGGTTCTAGCCCAGTGTTAGGTGTCTAGAAGGGCAGATGGCCAGCTCTCCCAGTGGGCGCCATGGAAGATTTCCCTGAAGTTGGTTGGTGTTAAGGCTCAAAATGAAGGTGAGGGTGTCCTAGGCAGATGAGCTGGGGTGTGGCTTCCAGGCCAAGGAAGGGTCTTGCCCTTGTGGCTGCGGCAGGTAGGGGAGCCTCTGCTGCTGGAGCTCAGGCTGTCTTTTGTTTTCCCTCTTTGTTTCCCCAGGAGGCTTGGTCCACAGAAAGTGCTCGGCAAGCACTGGTCTTTGGTGAATGATGTGCTGTGCTGAGGAGCTTGTGGCTCTGGGGCTCTGGACAGGGCAGGGGACTGACATCCTCATGTGGGCTCCCCCTGCTGGGCAGGGGAGATTGGGGAGGGAGACGGAGGGCCCCCCCCCCAGCTCCCACCCTTCCTTGGCCTCAGCCTTCTGCTGTTTCCTTGTGCAAGTCAGAGCCGCTGTGCTCCTGAAAGCGTGGTGAGCCCGCGACTGCTTTCTAATAGTAGGTCTCTCCTGTAGGTCAGGGGCTCTGCTTCTGTTGGGGGGAGGGGATGAGGGGACTGTGTCATGTGGGCTGGGGGCTGGGAATGTGAGTAGACTTGCAGTGGTAGCCAAGAACCTTGGTTCCTGGTTTTGATTCCCACTTGTGCCTCTTACTCGCTGTGTGTCCCGTGTGTCTCTGTGGTTCAGCTGTTTCCCAGCCTGGTTCTTGCGCCGATTCAAAGATTGTCCACGTAAAGCCCTCGAAAGAGTGCCTGGCACGCTAACGAATGGCAGCTGAAGGGTCGTGCTGCGTGGCTTGGGTGGCTGCAGACTGATCTTCTGGGAGCCGGAAGACCTGGTTCGAATCCCACCTCTGCCTCTGGGCGCACTGCAGAGACCTGGCCACGCTGACTCAGGCTCTGAGCTCGGGCTTCTCATCTGTGAACTGGGGATGGACGCCCCCCCCCCCTCCGGGGGGAGGGGGTTGGAGGCAGGAGCCCGGAGGCTGATGGCTGTTCTCTGCATGGGGCTTATTACTGAAGTCAGAAAACCTGTGTCCAGGCAGGTAGAAGAAAAAGCCCCGTGTGAGGAAGGTGGTGTGGATGAGCCGCCTCACAGCCCACAGGCCACGGGGGTTAGTCTTGGCTCTGCTGGGCTACCTCCCAGCTGTGGCCATGGCCTTCCTCTTCATAGGCCCTCCGTGGTTTCTAGGATCCTGTGGAAATGGATCATTCGAGGACCAGGGCTCTGGGTCTTCAAGGGAGGGTGACACGGGGCAGCAGCTTGTACTTGGTCTGCAGAGGCGTGGGGGGCAGGGGCTGTCCTCTCCCAGCCAGGCTGGGTCTGGGTGCCTGGGAGAGACCAGAGTGTTTTTTTAATTTAATGTTTAATTTATTTTTGAGACAGAGAGAGCAAGTGAGCATGAGCAGAGGAGGGGGAGAAAGCAAGGGAGACAGAGGATTTGAGGTGGGCTCCATGCTGACAGCAGGGAGCCTGATGCGGAGCTCGAACCCACGAACCTCAAACTTCACGAGCCGATTAACCGACTGAGCCACCCCAGTGCCCCAGAGACCAGGGTTCTTGACACCTGTCAGGGGTTCAGCACCCTGCGGTCTCATCTCCTGTTCTTGCTTGATTTGAGTTCCCAGGGCTGAGGGACTGGACTTGGTCATTGGGGCCCCGGGAGATCTGGGTTTCCAGCAGGTAATACTAACGGTACAAATCTGGACCTGAATGTGAACCTGTTGGGGCTGGCTGCCTGGGGTACTAGAGGTGTTGAGTTCCCCGCTCCAGCTGATGGCCAGGACGAGTGGCACCCCCTGGGGAAAGAAAGAGTACCTGCTCTAAGCCAGGTAACTGCATTTAATTGCCATTACTGTCTAGGGGTCCGAGGCTGTCGTGTCTGTTTTATGGCAAGGGNGGGGGGGGGGGGGCTGGCCTTGGAACTGGGAGGGTTTTTCTGCAAAGCCCATGCTCCCCCCACACCCCCAGGTCCCCCCTCCGGGGTCTCCTTGCTGCCGTTAGGCCCACGCCAGGATGCTGGCGTATCATGGGTGGTAAGGTTTGCACTCTGGCTCCTCTGAACCCAGGCCTCAGATTCCCCCTTTGCAAAGTGGGGACAGGCCGTTTGGGGTCCCTGGCAGGCAGGACCAAGCCCAGGACACCCGAGTGCAGTGGTGCTGTGGGCAGGAGCACAGGGCGCTGTCTCTGCTTGTAGCAGACAGAGCTCTCCTGAGGCCTGGGCTGGGGTTTGGGGGCAACGTCCTGGCCAAGCAAATAAGTCTTGTCTTGAAGACCATGCGTGTGGCTCTGCGGGGACAGCCAGGGCTCAGCCACAGTTTCTGGCCTCCTAGAGTCGTCACAGCAGCAGGAATGACGATACAGATTGGAGGCTTCAGGACCTGGAGCAGGATCCTGGGTCTTATTAGCTGTGTGATCTTGGGCAGGTGTTTTTGCCTGCCTCTGTCAGTGGCTCCCTCCGAAAGACACGAATTATAGCTCCTACTTTGTAGGGCTACTTACTGTGAGGATGAAGTGAGATGGTATTTGCAGAGCCCTTAGCACATAGTAGGTGCTCAATAAGGTCCTCACGTGATAGTCTTCTAAGGCTGACAGTGACCAGCGGGTCTTCAGGGCGAGTGGAGGCTGCCCCCCAGGAATAGCATGGGGTGGCTCTGTGGGCAGCCGGGGATGGGGCAGAACAGGGCATCAGCTCCGCAACAGGGTTGGTGGGATGTGGGCCTGAGCTTGGCTGGGGGAGAGGGGGACATGTTGGCTTTCACATCATACCTCCCCTTCCTTGCCCCCCGGCCCTGTGGGCAGAGGCAGCCCGAGTGTGGCCCCTGGCTGTTTTCACAGTCAGGGAGAATCAGAGCCCCGGGAGCAGAAGTGACTTGCCCAGTATTGGTGGGAGTTGGTGACAGAGCCAGGCTGACCCTCAGCCCGAGCCTCCCCCCGCCCCCCCCAATCCTGATGCTGCATCTATAGCCATCTGGGGTAGGTCCCTGGGGCTGTGGGGCTCCCGGACCTCCCTGGCCTGCCCTGGGGCCAGCTACGAACAGAATATTCTGTGTCACACGATTCACAAGACTGGCCTTTCCTCTGCCAAGAGACTTTTCATTTTCTTTTCTTCTACTTTTCCCTAATAAGGTCTCATGTGGCTGTCTCTGCTCTTCCCTCTTGAGGCCTGGAGAGGCTGTGGCTTTGCCTGGGGAGGGCTGTCCTGGCACAGCTCCGTTGATAGCTGCCAAGCTGCAAGGGCCCAAATGTGGGCAAGTTCAAGGGGAGGCCAAGTAGAGGACTTGGATCTGTGCAGACCCGCTGGCCTGGTCCCGGCTGTGTGATCTCGGGCAAGTCCCTTTGTCTCTCTGAACCTCAGTTTTCTTACTCAATTCAATCCAGCCAGTGTTCATTAAGGCGTGTTAAATGCCAGGCGTGATGCTGGCCATCTCAGGCAGAGCAGGGGGCCGACTAGCCACTGGCTCGGGCTTGAGGCCTCAAGGTTGAGTGGGACACTTGCCTGGGGGCCTGGATCTGTATCTGGAAGCTTGGGAGATCTCCTTAAGTTACCCATGAATCACCACTCAGGGCTCCGTGTTTGAATGCAGACGAAGCAGTGATTGTGAGCGCAGCGGCTGGGACTTCTGGAGAATGACTGCCGAGTGACGTCATGCTGGCTGGTGGTGAAGCAGGGAGGGTACTAGAGACACGGTGTGGGTTTTCCGTGTCTGCTGCTGACGTGAGCCAGTGTGCCTGATCGTCAGCCGAGGCCGCTACGTTCCCATGTGTTCCCCGAACTCTGCAAGGAGGCAATGCACCCCGGGTGGTGTCGGAGGGCGGTCCCCCCTGCCCCGCCCATCGTGGGCGCCCAAGGGTGTTGGTTCACATAGTAAGGGGAGCAGTGGCATCAGGAGCACATCCTGGGGGGGGGTGTGTTGACTGGGGGAGGGAGGGACGG
>NW_027532008.1:10484018-10508059 GCF_008692635.1 Crocuta crocuta | reverse complement strand
GGTGGGTGGTTGACGAAGGGAAGGAGGGACAGCTCACATGGGGGTGGGGTAGGGGTGCCTATGTAGGAGGGAGGAGCCTTGTCCTGAGCCGCCCCAGAGGACGGGCTGAGCGCAGGCATTAGACCTTCCCAACGTGGGACCAAGGAGGACCCAAATATGAGAGCGCGATGTGGGACAGGGGCTCTGGCGCAGGGTAGGGGCATGTGCTTAGGGCATGCCCGCTTACTGCCAGGCACAGTGCTAGGCTCTGTGAGCCCCATCAGGGCTGGGCGGGGGGCTTTTCCTCTTTAGTCTGCTGATGTATCCCAAACACCTGGAACAGTCCTTGGCTCACGGCGGCGCCTCAGAAATACGGGTTGAATGACTGAATGAATGTCTTATTTAGTTGGGGCTCAGCAGTGCCATTAGACCCCGTTTGCAGATGAGTAAACGGAGGTGTCCTGAGGTCAAGTCCTACAGCTGCTGTAACTGCTCATGTTGGGTTGGGATTTGGAATCTGGGCTGCCTGATTACTTTTCTTTTTTATTTAGATGTTTATTTTCAGAGAGAGAGGGAGAGAGCAAGGGCACATGAGCAGGGAAGGGGCAGAGAGAGAGAATCCCAAGCAGTGTCTGTGCTATCAGCATAGAGCCGGACTTGGGGATCGATCTCATGAACGTGAGATTGTGACCTGAGCTGAAACCAAGAGGCCCCCGCTCAACCGATGGAGCTGCCCATGCGCCCCTGGGCTGCCTGATTTCAGAGCTGGTGCTCTGAATCTTCATAGTAGGGTGCTCAGGAAGGAAGTCTTGGGCCAGTTGACCTGTTGCATTTCACCCTCTCAAAGACCCCTCTTCTGGCAGCGGCAGAATGTGAGGAAATACGGAATGCTTGATGGAGAAACAGCCGTGCGTTAGGCTGTAGATCCGTGTGCATAACTCCTGCTGGGACCAGTGGGTGCCTTCAGGGAGCCAGCTTAGGAGGGTAAGGGTGCTGCCAGCCCTCAGGTCCTTCGAGGCATGGTGTGGCCTCATGGTCATCCTCAGCCACAGTGCAGGGTCAGGGGGCGTTGGCTCCGGCAGTGACGGGCACGTAGCTGGGCCCACACCGGTCGGCACAGGCTGTCCCTGTCCCTGTCCGGCTGTCCTCTCCGGGATGGTGGCTGGATTGGTCTGGGCCAATCCCAGGAGTTCACCGGAACACGCCCCTGCCCTCAGCCTCCAGGTGGTTTGGGACACGAACACCTAGTGAGACTTAATGTGTTCGCATCCAGCTACTCCGGGAGCCCAGGCCTGGCGCGGGGCGGGGGTGGGGGCAGTGCAGCTAGAGCCGTCTCCAAGGGCCCGGGTCCAGGGAACAGCCTGCTAGTCCCCCAGGCCCTCCTGGGATGCCGCCCTAGAGGACCCCTGCCCCCCGCCCCCCAGGGTCCATGGGGTCCCGTCTGCTCACCCGGGTGTGTACCCAAGCAGCCCGTGGGCCCGCTGACTGGTGGCTGAGGAATGAAGGAGCAAATGCTGTAGGGCCTCAGGGCACAGCTCCGTTGCCAGGGGGTCTGTGTTTGAATCCTACCCCTCCCATCTATTGACCATGTAACCTTGAGCAATTTTCTTGCCATCTCGGTGCCTCTGTTTCCTAATCTGTAAATGAGGGTGATAATAGATCCTTTCTCAGAGGGTTGTTGTGAAGGTGAAGTAATTATAGGAGTAAAGGGCTTCGGATCGCTCCGGGCACTTAGCAACCAATTAAGAAACGTGAGGTGTTCCGATGCTGACCTTGGCACCTCTCGGTGGCACGGGGCAGTCCAGGGAGCTGTTGCCTTTTGTCTGTGCCCAGAGCCTGGGCGCAGCACTGCTTGCTGTGTGAATGAGTGCCTGGGCCTGGTGGGCGGAGAGAGAGGAGCGATGCCCTTGACTCCCATTGGATGCCCCCTTCCTGCCGCCTTCCCTCCCTCTCTCCTGCTCACATGTGCCCATTGCTATGTGTTTTGTTCATTGTTTCAGGGGCATCAACTGATGGATACTGCCCACCCCCATCTAGGTTCAGGCCCCTCTCAGGAGCTCCTGCAGCCCCCCCGCCCCCCGGCCTCCCCCACAGACGCACTGCTGGGGTTTGCTAGTGGTACCTGTTCCGCTCTCCCGCCACACTGTGAGCTCCAAGGGGCAGGGACCACTGAATAGGTCGGTCCTAGGGTCGAGCCATGTGCTGGACTAGGCTTGGGGACTCCTCGGGGGAGTGGGGCGTAACCCCTGGCCTCAGAGAGCTGGCAGTCTGCCTGTCTATTCATTAACGCTAAGATGGGTGCTTGGGGGAGGTGGGGGGAGGGGGGCGGAACGGCGCTGAGAGAGGCACGAAGGCTGCTCTGTGCCCAAAGAGGTCGCCGTCTGCCGCCTCCCTCCCTCCCTCCGTCCCTCCCGGCCTTCTGTGTTCCAGAGGCTGGACCAGGTGGTGGGGACGCACGGAGGAGCACCGCCCGGTGTGGGGGAGCCACGGAGGCTGGTAACACAGCAAAATGCAGTTTCTTTTAGGCTCGTGACCTCGCATCATCTGCCATGGAGACTGGGGACAGCATGTCTGGTCTTTGTGTTCCTGTGAGTAATGACTGGCATGCCGACCGGCCAGTATCTGTTCTAGATCCTCAAAGCACTTGACCAGATGCCCCGGGAGCAGGGGCCTCCACCTGGGCGCTGGCGACACCTAGGCCAGGTCCCTCCCTTGGAGGGGCCGTCATGTGCACCGTTGGATGTTCAGCAGGGTCCCAGCCTCTACCCACTAGATGCCAGGAGCAGCCACCCCTCCCCCGCCAAGTTGCGACGACCAAGATGTCGGGGGAACAATGTCATAGGGAGCCACTGCCTTAGATGGGTCTGTCCGACTGATTGTCTAATTCAAGGTGGGATGGGAATTTTGAAATCCAATACCGCCTCCCCCGCAAAAAAAAAAAAAAAAAAAAGGAAAAAAGAGCCCACAGCATCCTGTATTCCTTGGATGCATTAGGGACCTGGTTTGGCACAAAGTGCCAACATCCGTTGGGAGGTGGGAAGGCTTTCGGTGGCCACAGCAGCTGTGCGCCTTGGCCAGGCCACCCGGAGGCAGAGCCCCTGGCAGAAGTGACCTGGTCACTGCCAGGTCTTTGTGCGCCCTGCTCTGTGAGGGCATGATGTCGGGCAGGTCGTCAATAGCACACGGAGTACATCGATCGGGAATCTGTCCCGGGAGAGGCAGGATGGGCGACTGACCGCTGCACACTCTCCCTCCCCTCACAGTGCGTCTCGTGGTCTGTGGGGACGCGTGGACTTGTGTGGCTAGGACACGCCTCCCTGCGGGACTGCTGCCTTCAGGAGGGCAGGCACCAAGCCTGTCTTGCTCATCGGCAAATCTCCAGAACTTTCCATGGTACCTGATATGCAGAGCGCATGGGAAACGTTTGCAGAGTGATTAAGGGCTGTTTTTGGATGGCCGAGGGATCCAGAGAGATGAAGCCTGGCTGCTTCTGTCCCGATTTGTCCGATCTCCCCGAGTGAGGGAGTAGGGCCCAGCCACCTGGGTTCTAACACGGGTGGGGCATGCGTAGGCGTGTGAACTCCGTCACCTGCTCCTTGGTTTGCACCTGGATCTGGAAGGAGATGGCGTCCTTGCCCTGTGACCAGCACCCTGGCTGCAGCACAGACCTTGGAGGAGGCTGGCGAAGGCTCAGTCTTGGCCAGGAGCGTGCAGGTGTCTGGGCCTGCATCCATGCCTCCGGCCAGTGGGGAGCACCTGGTCGGTGCGAGCAGGGAGTGGACACTCTCCTTCTGTAGGTCGCTTGAGGATGGTCCTACAGCACGGCCCCGGGCATGCTGGGGGTCACCGTAACTTTGTGGCCTGGAGGGGGACTTCCGTCCCTGAACTTCGCAGAATGTATTTGAGTTGGGGCAAGCGAATGGAAGCATCCCCATACTCGTAGCTCTTCCCGGAGCTGAGCCTTCGGCCTGGGTGCTTCACGCAGAGGGGTCCCCATGCAGCCGGCCGGCTCCCGAGCCCCGCCTCTGCTTGGCCGCACGAATTCGGGGTTTCCCTGGCACCACACACTGAGCTTCGGTCGTTTCCGTGTTTCGCACCTGCTAAGGGCACTTAGCATTGCTGTCTGGCTTTAGGACCCTCCCCTTTCCGGACTGTGACCCCCTTTCTTGCAATCTTCGCTTTAAACGCGGCAGGAGGCGGGTGGAGGCTTTGGGGAGCTTACACAGCTGAGTGCCAACCTAGGGGTCAGGCGAGCTGCTGGCTGTCCCCAGGGCACGGCACCGGGTGCCCAGTGTTAGGGGTACGGCATAGTCAGATGCTGCAGGAGAGGCTGTGTAGCCTTGCTTTCACTGACCCAGGGGCCTCTCAGTGACACAAGGGGCCCGAGGATCATTCAGCCTGACCTGGGGCCCCGCCTGGGTTGGAGTCTGTCCACGTTGAAGGAGGTGGTTGTTTATTCATTCAACAAACATTTCTTCCTCCCTCCCTCCTTCCCTCCCTCTCTTTCTCTCTCTCTCTCTCTTTCTTTCTTTCTTTCTTTCTTTCAATGTTTTATTTATTTTGGGAGAGAGAGAGAGAGAGCAGGGGAAGGAGAGAGAGAGTCCCAAGCAGGCTCTGTGCTGTCAGCACAGAGCCCGACGCGGGACTTGATCTCACAGAGATCTTGACCTGAGCGGAAATCAAGAGTCGGATGCTCAGCCGACTGAGCCACCCAGGGGCCCCTCAACAAACATTTCCTGAGCACCCACTGTGTTCCAGGCTCTCAGCGAGGCACTCTACTCTGTTGTGTCATTTAATCCTTGTAATAAGCCTACACGGTGGGGCTTCTTGGGGTTCTCCTATGGAAGAGGAACCCGGGGACAGAGCAGTGGAATAAACCTTAACTGTCACAGAGAGTAAACAGAGAGCCAGGACCCGGCCAGGTTTGATCACAGAGGTCACTCTCAAAACAGTACCTGGGGCATGACGCTGGCAAAAAGGGCCACCTGAGGTCCCCCGCCCCCCCCCCACAGGACCAGAGACTGCTTTAGAGCAGGTGCAGCCCTGAGTATCACGGGCCCCCCATTTTCCACGGGCCAAGTGGCCGCCGCTCTGGGAGCGGGATGGAGGCGGGGGTGAGCCCTCAGCTCAGGGCAACCCCGTGTGGTGTCAGTGCCGGGACAGAAGCAGGGAGGGGAGGGAGTCGGGGACTTCTTTGTAGGGCCAGGCTGTGGGCCCCATCAGAGTTATCTGTTCCCAGGAGCCCCGTTGCTGGGCTGGTGAGCACCAGTGAGGACCTTGTTAAAGCTGGTAATGAAGGAGGGTGGGTGCTGGGAACCAGCTGCCCCCAGGACAGCAGGAGGCAGGGCAAAGCCGTTCTTTGTGGCTCCCTGCCCCTCCTCCACACCTCCAGCCCAGTCTCTTTGCTCCCCTCCCCCAGGCCCAGGCAGCACCTTCTCCAAGATGTGAAGTTCATTGCGAGGGGGTGGGGTGGACCCCCTGGCCTGATGAGGGAGAGGCAGCCTGCCCCAGGGGAAAGATCCGGACACACCTCGGGTCCACTCATGGAGCTTCTGGACTTTGGACAAGTCTCTGTCCCTCTCTGAGCCTCAGTTTCCTCATCTGTAAAAAGGGACTGATCCCACCGACGGGGGGATGGTCTGCCTCCCTGTGGGACTGGTAGGAAGACCTGAATTTCTGACGCCCCCGCAGGTGGGGAGAGCAGGGCGCCGCTGGGGAAGGGGGCACGCTGTCACAAGGGGCCTGGTTTGGATCTAAGTGCTGGCTGCTGTGAGGGCTCAGCCAGAGCTATCCTGGGCCCTGTCGCTGCGGCCTCTGGGTCCCCTGGGGCTCATGCCGGGCTTGTGTTTCAGGAGGCTTCAGATGCTGCTGGCCAGCTCGCCCTGCCTTGGTTGGGTGGGCTGAGTATTTTTAGCTCTGACTTTGCAGAGGTTTTTTTTTCTGCCCAGACCTCTCTTGTGGGACAAAACAGACGGCCTGCTTCCCAAGGGAGGCAGAGCTTGGGCCTGAAGAAAGTGACTGGAGCTAGAGTGGACCCAGTGGGCTTTGAAAGGGAGACCTCCCCCACTGTCCATGGCCCGCCGGCCTGTGCCTTATCCCTGCAGCCTGGGCCTTACCCCTGCAGCCACAGCTGGAAGCCGTCTGCTGCTTCCTGGGAAAGCTGCATGTGTGCCTGGGGCGCCCACCTGCCCGCGTGGGAAAGGTCGGTGTGTGCACCTGCCTGCCGGAGCGGCTGAGGGGGGGAGCTTGGCGCCCTGGGGTTCTCTCCCTTCTCCCGGTCACCTGCTTCTGACTCATCAGAACAAGAACGTGGTCTTTTTGGGAGCGAGTTTTTAAAAATAGTCCAAGTCCTGCCTCCGGCCCCGCCCACCCCTCTTCTGGCCACACCTTGGCCTTGGCCCCAGCCTGCTTCCCACACTGGTTTTGGGGAGCCGCCTCTTGCTCAGCCCGGCAGTGGGTTCTGGGAGGAGCCGTCCCAGCCACATGCTGACTTCAGAGAGGAGGAGGCACAGGCCTAGGAGCTGGCGTCCCACAGCCTTGGCCACTGTCTCCCCTCCCCTGGTGGTGATGGTGGGCCTGACCCCGGGGCCAGCGCGGGACCAGGGATCCCTTCGTCCATTCGGCAGGTGTGTGTTGAGGTGTGCTGTGGGCCGGGCACTGCTCCCGGGCTGAGGATAGAGCAGTGAACGAAATGCTAATTCTCCCGCCTTTGTCGAGAGCACGTTCTGGTAGAAAGAAACTGACAGAAGCGACTGAAACATTCAGATGTCCAGAGGTGTTCAATGCTATGAAGACAGGGCAGCAGCGCACTGGGGATGTGTGCGTACCATTTTAAAGAGGATGGATAGGGAAGGCCTCTCTTTGAGAAGAGCCCTGAAGCAGGTGACAGAGCCATCCATGTGTATGTCAGGGGGAAGAGCATCCCAGGCAGAGGAAGCAGCAAGTGCAAAGGTCCTGAGGTAGGAACATGTGTGGGCGTTTATGGAGCTGCACGATGGTCCTTGGGACTGGGGAGAGGTAGGATCTGCAGTCTGAGAGGCAGTGGGGGGGGGGGACACACCGTGTAGGGCCTTGTGGGGACCCTGGCTTCCACTCTGAATGAGGTGGGAAAGCACTGGAGGGTGTGGGCAGAGGCATAGCTTGGCTGCTGTGTTGTGAACAAAGTGTATGGGGTCGGGGGTGAAAGTGGAGACAAGAGACCAGTCAGGGGCTGTTTTAATGGCCCAGGTGACAGATGGTGACAGTTTGGTAGCAGGGGAGATGGGAGAAGAGGTCAGAGTCTGGACGAATTTAGAAGGTAGAGCAAGGTTTGCTGAGGGATGGGATGTGGACGTGGGGGGGGGGTCAAGGTGAGGCGGAGGCGTGAGCTCTAGCCCCTGGCAAGCTGGCGCTGCCATCTGGTGAGATGGGTGGCTGGGAGGAGTTGGGGGGGGGGCGCCTGGTTGGCTCAANGGGCTGGTTTGGATGCTAACTTCCAGATGCACTGCTGACCACGGAGCGGACATGCCGAGCAGGCCTGTGGTGGGGGGAGAAGGTCAGGCTGGAGGCGTCACTGCGGAAACAGTCTCCCAAACCAAGAAACAGGCGAGGTCACCCAGGGAGGCACCTCGGAGTCAGGCCGGGGCAGGAGCCCAGTGGTCCCGTGGGAGGAAAGGGGGTGGAACAGGAGCCCTGGAGAGGGAGGGGAGCAGGGAGAGGGTTGCAAGAAGGGAGAGATGGGGTCCGTTGGCTTCAGCACCTCGGAGCAGTGGGGGCAGACACCCCTCCCCCCCCACATAGTTCAGCAGAGAAGGGGACAGGGGCCTGGACAGGGGTTGCAGGCAATGCTTGCACCAGGGGAGCAGGGGAATCGGTGCGTCCTGGAGCCTGTGTGGGATCAGGGAGGTTTGTTTATTAAGAGAGAGAGCAAGCGAGTGAGGGAGGTGCAGAGAGGGAGCGCGCAAGAGAGTTCAAAGCAGGTTCTGTACTGATAGCGCAGGGCCTGATGCGGGGCTTGAGCTCACAAACCATGAGATCATGACCTGAGCCGAAATCCAGAGTTGGACACTTAATGGACTGAGCCCCCCAGGCTCCCCGCTTAGCGCTTATTTATTTATTTATTTAGAGAGGGGCTGAGGAGGGTGGGGGATCCCAAGCAGGCTCCTCGCTGTTAGCACAGAGCCCGACATGGGGCTCAAACCCACGGACTGCGGGATCATGACCTGAGCCAATATCAAGAGTCGGACACGTACCTGACTGAACACCCCAGGCGCCCTTGGGTTTTAATTTTCAAGCAGGGTGGTCATGCAGCATCCTCACACTGGGGGGCATGACCCGGGAGACAGGAGCTGGGCTATCTCCTGGCCGCCTCCCCTTCCTCCCAGAAGGACACCCCCCTCCTCACAAACATACTCCTCCCTCCCCCAGCCCCAGGTTCCTCCCCTTCTGGCATCAGCTCAGGGTCCCAGGTCCTGTTGTCTAAGCGGGGTCTACCCGAGGAGGGTGCTGGGGTTCCCCCATCGGAAGGCCTGTGGGCTGACGAGAAGGGGGTCTGTGAGCACTTGGGGTGGGACAGGCCAGGGGAGCGGCCACCACCATCCCGGCAGAAGGGCGGGAAGGAGGAGGCGCCCGGCCAGTCTGGAGACTGCTGGGTTCCAGCCGCGTGAACCCATCTCCCTGACTGGACCCCGAATTCTGTGCTTGGGGGAGTCAGTCCCTGCATCTCAAGGGAGGGGGGCAGCATGCAGTGCACCAGAGAGGGGATGCCCGCTGGGTACAGGTCAGGAGCTGGGACACCGCCCTCAGCTCTAGCCCCCCAGGCCCTGCAGGAGGGTCTGCAGGGGTGGAGGGTGCTGGAGGCCTGCGGGAGGGTCTGCAGGGGTGGAGGGTGCTGGAGGCCTGTGGGAGGGTCTGCGGGGGGGAGGGGACTGGGGGCCTGTGGGAGGTTCTGCAGGGGTGGAGAGGGAGGGAGCCCTGTGAGAGCGTCTGCAGGGGTGGAAGAGGCTGGGGCCCTGTGGGAGGGTCTGCAGGGGTGGAGGGGGCTGGAGCTGCAGGCCAGCTCCCGTCTGATATTTGGGGACCTGGGCGCTGAGTCTCCTTGTGGCTGTCTGTTGTGTGGTAATGAGCCGCGCCTTCTGGTGAGTTCCTGCCTGCACCAGGCAATGTTTGTTACCTTATTCATTCCTCATCTTAGCCTGAGATACCCTCCTCCTACACAGCTGAGCAAGTTCTGGCAGGTACGGAGTCAGAATAGCCATACAGTTTGATCCAGAACCACTGCCAGAGGCTCCGATCTGGAGTGAAACGTGGGCCCGGAATCCCCTGGGCTCCCGTGGCATCACCGCCTGGTGGGAAATGCAGGCTGGGCCACCCCACTTCCGTGCTCAGGGAGCCTCCTGCCGTGCAGGTGCAAGTGCAGACCTCCCCTCCCCCCCTCGGGCAGTAGGTGCCCAGTGAAATGTTTGCTGAGTGGAGGATGGGCGAACACGGCCGCTGGGAAAGCTGCTGGAGGTGAGCCTGGCCCCCTGGCGGTCACTTGGGGGGGACTTGGAGTCCCAGGGGAGCTGGACGCAGGTCTGTGAGTCCCCCAGTCTCGCTGGCCTGAGGCCACTCAGGGACCTTGGTGCTCCTGGGGTAGCCACTTGTTACGTGGGGGCTTGGGGGCGAAAGCAGTCGTGCCTCAGCCCCCCCTCTTGAGGCTTTAGGTCAGCTCGCTCGGTGGCCAGGAGCCACCCTGGCAGTCCTGGCCCCTGCCCTTGGCTCCCCCTGGGTGTTTGGGTGCTGGTGGCTGGGTCCCCCACCCCTGCTTTCACTTGCGGGCTTACTGCATCTGCCGTGGAGGGGCCCTTCCCTGGGAGCCCCAGCTCCTCCAGCCTCTGTGGCCTCGCCTGGGCTATTTCTGCAGCCTGGACAGTCCCTCCTTCCCCTACATCAGCTTTGTCAACTTGGGTGGAGTCAGGCACACCTTCCTTTCCCGGTCCCTCATCCTGCTTCCTGGTGACTTCAGGCAAACACTGTGGTCTGAGCCTCAGCTTCTGTCTTTGAGGGACAGGGAAGGAGGCCCGCCTCTCAGGTTTGGGTCTAGAGTGCAAATGCCCCGCTTCTAGAATGAGCAGACCGGAGCCACGCTGGCACTAATTTGCCTGGTGGGCGGGGGGAGCTTCTGGGGAAACTGAGGCTCAGAAGGGTGAAGGGGTGGCACAAATTCAATGCTGCCCCTTTCAGCCTCCAGACTGTGGGCCGTGGGGTCCCATCACACAGACCACCCAGGACGTGGCCGAGGGCCTGGGACCCTCCGGGGTGAGGACAGGAGGCGACGGCAGGCCGGTTCAGCCTGTAGAAGGAGGCTTTTCGCCGGGTCCTTCAGCCTGGGGCCTCTTGCCTGGGCAGGATTACTGCACCCAGAGGAGTGAATGTGCTAGGGGCTCAGAGAAGAAGGGGCACTGGGGTCCAGCCTGGGGCAGCCCTGTTTACAACATGGTCCAGGAGCTTCTCTGGGCTGGCTCTCGTTTCCCAGGGAACAGCCCCCAGGGATTCTCCCCCCCACCCCCCCCGCCGGAGGGGTGCTGAGTGGGTGGGCTCTTTTGCCCAGGGGCCTCCTCCTGGGGGTCATTGACCAGGGACAAGCCTAGGAAGTCCCTGGGGGTGAGGAGGGTTGGGGGGTGGGGACACCTACTCTGGGCAGGGACAGAGCCTCCATTGTCTGAGGCTTCAGCCATTGACCAAGCCTTACCCCTGCGCACAGCCTGGAGGGTGCACCTCTCAGAGAGTTCCGCCCCCACCCCTCCCCTACCCCTCCAGGGAAGCCTGGTGAGTGGCCTGGTGCCTAGTGAGTGACAAGAGAGCTGGCCTCCTTGGAGGCTGGGAAGGGGCAGGGAAGCTGCTCCCCTCCANCCCTCTTTCCCCCCCCACAGCCTAAGGACTCCCTGCTTAGGACCTGCGTGGCCTGGGCGACATCCCTCAGCCTCGGCCTCATCTGTCAGCGATTTAAATTACTTAAACCAACTAGCCGGCAGCTCCATGCACAGCCGTGGGGTGGCATCAGATGTCAGCTGTCATTTTGAAGACGATCGTTTTGTGACCTCAAGAGTGATGAGGGTCACAAAGGACAGGGCCAGGGACGCCTGGGTGGCTCAGTCTGTTAAGTGATCAGCTTCCTGAGTTCAGGCCCCGCGTCAGGCTCTGTACTGACAGCTGGGAGCCCGGAGCCTGCTTCGGATCCTGTCTCTCTCTCGCTCTCTCGCTCTCTCGCTCTCTCGCTCTCTCGCTCTCTCTCGCTCTCTCTCGCTCTCTGCCCCTCCCCCCCTGGTACTCTGTCTCTCCCTCTCAAAAATAAATAAAATTTAAAAAGAATTAAAAATAAAATAGGACAGGGCCAGTAGTCTGGTGGACTGTCGGTCTGGACTCCGTTGAGCAGTCTGCAGAATGGGATGGCTGTCTGTCCTTGGGACGGCTGTCCAAGGAGCAGCAGCAGGGACTCCAGGCAGGGAACAGGCACGTGTTATAAACCCACCGGCGTTGTCCGGGGCCATTTCGTCTACACCCACGTCGGACAGTCAAGGACAGGAGGCGCCGAGAGGGGGGTTAAACCTCCTGAGGTCTGGGGGCCGGAGAGGGTAGCTTTAGTGTCTTTCCTTCCCGTGCATCTCACAGGTCTTTCCTGGACTCTGGGTTCTAGACGTGTCTCTGTCTTCTTGGACGAGGCACCTTGTCCCTCCAGGGTTGCTGGGAGACATCTCCCTCCAGAGCTTCCAGCAGGTGGCCGTTGGCACTGTGGGCAGAGCTGTGGGCACCCTGCTGCCCCGCTCGCGCTGGCTGCGGCTTCCCCCTCCATTGTCCGGCTTGCATCCCTGCCTCTCCCTCCCGGCTCTGGTCTTTCTGGACAGGACAGAGGTTCCTACCTGGGCCGGGCCCTTCTTTCCATCGAGCAGGACGCCCAACGCCCACAGCTGCCCCAGGCCCGGGGACACGCTGGCCTTACGACGTCCACAGTGAGTAGATCTCAGGCAGGTGAAGGTTCTCAGGCTACCGGGTCCCCAGCGCAGTTTGCAGTTTGGTGGCTGTTGTCTAGTGTGTGACGGCCGGTGTTCCAGACACTGAGATGAAAAGGGATCACAATCCACTCAGGGAGTGTTATAATAGGTCGCGTGCGTGCGTGTGTGTGTGTGTGTGTGTGTGTGTGTGTGTGTCCTGGAATCACTTGTGCCCTTTGAAAACAGACTTTCCCTGGCTGCATTGCTGAGCTGTCAGAATCATGGGCTTGGGACACATTTTTTTTTTTTTTTTTTTTAAAGCTTCACAACCAGCCTTGGGAACCATGTCATGAAATCAGTGGGTTTTGAAGGTTAAGTAGGAGTCTGCTTGCTGGTTGTGAGAGGGTGAGAGGGCGTTCTGCCTGGAGGGCGTAAACAGCTTGAGCAAAAGGTCCAGATAAATCAACCAGGTTGGCATGGGCAGAGGGCCGACAATCCTTATGAGGCTGGAGCGGAGTGTCCAGACGGGCCGGGCGTGGGCGCTGCCGAGGCCCCAAGGGGGCAGTGGAGAGGGGGAGGGGCGAGTCACTGAGGGCCTCGCTTGGGTCCCAGACTTCATCCTGAAGGCGACCCGGAAGAGCCTGAGGGTGTGTGTGGTGGAACAGTCTCTGTGGCAGCTGCGGGGCAGGGGCAGGGCAGCCAAGTGTAGGTCTGACAAAAGGCCAAACGCCACGGAAACTTCTGGAAGGGTGCAGTTGCGTGCAGGGGCCCTGGTCCTGACCAGCCCAAGCCCCTGGCCTTGCTGGCCTGTCCCATACGCTTTTCCTGGCTTCCAGGAGGCAGACAGTGGGGCCGCCGAGACCAGGTTTGAGATGGCTGTGGAGGCTCGAACCCATTTCTTGTTTCCCTCTGAGCCAGACTGGGTGGCAGATGCCCGTCCTGTAGCCAGGTCCCCGGACTCGGATGTGGCAGCGCCTGCCTCTTCCCCAGCTTCTGGGGCTGCCTTCCCGCCTGTCTGGGCCCCCTGCCCTGCCGGCCTCTCTCCAGAGGCCAGTCTTCCCTGTCCTCAAGCTCCTGGCCCAGCCTGCGCCCTCCCTGACGTTCCGGAGCCCCTCCAGGGGTGTTCTCCGGGCCTCATCGGGAAAGAGGGACTGGGGGCGGGAGGCAGCTGTGAGCAGGGGGGAGTCTCATGAGCCAGTGAGGGGGCGGGGGGATGCAGGCGGGAGGAGGGTTTCCTTCTGGGCCTCAGGGCTGGATGGACCTTGAACTCTAGAGGGGAGGAGGAAGTTACAAGCTCTTTGCTTAAATTAGAATCCGAAGACACCTGCTCCGGGCTGAGCAGGGCTGCTGCTGGTGGAGGGTGGAGGGAGGTGCTCATGCCACCTGCCCTTGGGTGGTCCCGGTCCCTGAGCCCACCCTGCGGGGGCCCACCCTGCGGCCCGGGGGGCTGGGGCTGCCCCCTTGGCTCCTTTCTTTCTCACACGGCCTCCGGGCAGCCATTCTGCACAGTGTAGCGGCAAGCGCGCTGTTGAGGGGCCTGCCTGCCTGTCCGGTCTTGACAGGTGTTTCCAAAGAGATGACCCCCTCCCCCCGCCCCCAAGAGAAAAAAGTCTTCTAGGGCCCCGCTGCCCGAGCTCAGCACAGTGACCGTCACGGCCATAGCAGCGGCTGGCATTTACCGAGTGCTTCCTCTGCGCCAACCACCTCTTGTCACTGGTGTGGGACCCACGCGTGGCAGGGCCTCGTGGGGAAGGTGTCCGCTGCGTGGCAGGGCAGGGCCCCTGCCCTCCGGGGCTCGGTTTCCACGTGTGAGAAGCCACAGCAGTGCCGTGGTCAGTGTGAATGCTTTCTGGTTCTGACCCGCTAGGATGTTTTTTTTCTCTTAATCTTTTTTTTTTTTTCTCAAAAAATGAGAATGTTTCTTTTCCTTTTTCCTTATTCTAACACTCACCAGAGCCCAAGACGTCCTGACTATCTACGTGGGTTTCCTTTTCCTCCGGGGACTTCTCGAGCACAGTCCAGTCCGCTCCTCCACGCCCTCCGCTGGGCCCCTTGTGGTTTCTCTCCTTCACCAGCGGGCTGCCTCTTTTGCTAGAGACTGTCATGGCAGGAAGCTTCTAGAGCCCTTTCAGAGAGAGACTCACATCAGGGGCATCACGACATATTTCTTCTGGCTCCGGCTCCCCCGTTGAGAGCTCCTAGACCATGCCTAGCTCAAGGAACTTAAACAAAAAAATAAGAAAAGGCAATAGCCACTCCACCTGTTTGCTTAGCACAGTCGCTACCATGGCCCAGCTCGCGGCGTGTAGCAGCCGGGGACACAGCGGGAGCTGTCACGCCCACTTTATAGATGGGAAGCCCGAGGCCCTGAGCAGCTGAGGAGGCCCAGCCTGTAGGGTCTCCGGCTGCCCCAGACCCGCACAGTGGGAGGTCCTCCTGTGGGCGTCCCCCAGGGGCCCTGACACCCGTGGGGTATGGAATCCAGATACAGGGTCCCGTTCGCGGTCTCCCTTTCTGGTGGTGACAGCTTCAAGGATGGGCGTCTTGGTGCTGACTGGGCCTCCCAGGGTTGCATGGTTGACCTCACGTGTGCTGCTGGGAGTCCCGTGGGTCAGGCAGAGGGACCCCCATTTTAGAGATGAGGGTGTTGAGGCTCGGCTTCCCTGCCAGGGGAGATGACTTTGAGGCTGGAATCTGGGGGCGCGGGGGGGTGGGGGGAGGGCATCTGCAGTGGTTCAAGGAGGGCTTGGGGCCAAGGCCCCCACTGAACTCCGGTGTTGTCATCCGTTCCCTTGCCTCGGTGACCTCAGGCAGATCCCCACTTCTATGTGCCTTGCTTTCCTCATCTATAAACACCAGAAGCTTCGCATATGCAGATGTCTCCCTCCCTTCTTAGGGAAAGCCTTGGGCTCAGGGCGGAGGGCAGGGCGTCAATGACCCCGAGGGTGAGGGGAAGGGAGAGGACAGTGGGTTTTCTGGCCCAGAGGGAAGTGACCTTGCATGACCCTGTGTTTCTGGGACATCAAAAAAATCATATTTAAACAGCAGTTTGCAGGCGAGCCTGGGCTGCGCACCTCCCTTTGCCCTCCTGTGAAATGGGCGTCAGTCTCCCTGCTCCGCCCCAGGAAGAACGGACTTGCATGAGGATGATTCTGCAGCACTTGCTTGAATCTCCTGACTCAAGAGGGAATTTGCAGACATTTGAGGTCGTTCCCCCAAACCCTTTGCTGAAGATAAAGTTTTAGTCTGGACAGGTTGGTGCGCGCGTGGCTGGAAGGCTCAGCCACCCACTTAGTGGAGAGCAGTTTGCGTTCGCCCGAAATGGAAACTGCCCTTCTCCGCTTCGACCTGGCAGGTCAACTTGTAGACCTGTGCCCTGCGGGTTCACGCATCCATTAAGAGGAGAGGCCCTGTGGGGCGCCTGAGTGGCTTAGTCGGTTAAGCGTCGGACTTTCACTTAGGTCATGATCTCACGGTTTGTGGGTTCGAGCCCCGCGTCGGGCTCTGTGCTGACTGCCAGCTCAGAGCCTGGAGCCTGTTTCAGTCTGTGACTCCCTCTCTCTCTGACCCTCCCCTGCTCACGCTGTCTCTCTCTCCTAGAAATAAATAAAAATATTTAAAAAAAAAAAAAAAAAGAGGAGAGGCCCTGTGTTTAGAGGATGTTTGCGGCTGTGTGGCTCCTGATGCCCAAACCTGGGAACCGTAGAGATTCCATCAAGTGATTCCATCAAGTACGGTATATCCCCCCCACGAAACTCCAGGGCCGTTAAGCAGAGGGAGACTGTGTTTATGTGCTGTTCCGAAATGGTCACCACGCTTCTTAAGCTTTAGAAAAAAGGTGGGCTGAGCACAATGGGTGCGGCGTGCTCCCTCCTGTGTGAATCAAGATGCGTACACAGGACAGGTGTAAGCTGGCACACACGNCAGCGGGCTCTGCGGGGGTGGGGGTGGGGTGGCTGGGGGAGGGAGACTCACTTTTGCTTTGCACCCTTTATACTGTTTGGGTTTTGAGAGGCACTGGAGCGTGGTGGCTACTTAATGAGAATGGACTGTGGGGCCCACGGCCTGGGTTCAGACCCCGGCTCCGGCATGTTCGTAGATGTGTGATCTTGGACGACTCACTTAACCACTCTGGGCCTCATTTTCTCCTAGTTTGGATGAACGGATGTTAATATTTGTAAAGTGCTTAGATTAGCGTCTGAGACACAGCAGGCACCATGGGAATGTTTGCTGTTATCAATTAATTTCGATTTACATGTGTCCTGTGTTTATTTAGGAAGAACCAGTTAGTGAAAATAAAGGCTTTAGAATTGGAGAGGAAAACGGGCCCGCAGCCAGTTTGGGGCAGGGGCTGGTTGGGTTGGAGGGCTCGTGCTTTCCCTCCAAGACCGATTCTCCCCTCTACAGAAAGATCTAGGACAGCCCTTGACTCAGAATCGGTGGGTGCTGCTAGGGAGCAGGGAGGGCTTTTTCTCTCACTGCAGGACTTCTGGCAAATTGGCTGCAGGGCCCAGGACGCCCAGCAGGGCCTTCCCCCCTCCTCGAGGCCATGCTCCCTGCTCCAAGCATTTGGGATTCTACCCCTGACTCTGGCCATCTGCTTCTCTGCAGCCCTTTACTTTCCTCACACCCGTGTGCCAAGGCCGGTGGCCCCTCGCCAGCTGGCCAGCCCTGTGGGGCAGGACAGGGAGAGACAAAGAAAGAGTGAATGGCCTTCAGTGGAGCTGTAGGCAGGGCTGGTGCGAGGGGCGGGACTCCAGGGAGCTGTGGTCAGTGGGCAGCCGGGAGGAGGAAGTGTCCGGCCACGTCCGTGACAGTTCAGGAATGAGCTAGCTTCTGGAACACGGGGACCTGAGCGCGATCCTGGCCTCTCGGGCTGGAGTTTGCCTGCAGGCCACAGGGATGAGAGGGGCTATCTAGCCGGACCCCCCAGGCTGCTCAGGGTCCCTGGGCACTGAGCAGAAGGAAGGTCTGTGGTGGCCGGGGTTTTCTGGGAAGGTGGGGTTACAACTCTTCAGCTACTGGTGTTCTGGGTTAATGATTTGTGGTGGGTGGGGCTGGGCCCTTTCTGAGGCTGTCCTGTGCTCCCAAGCCACTGGGGAAGGAGCCGGAGAGCTGGTGGGCTGGAAGCTCCGGGGTCATGAGCCAGTGTCCTTTCTGTTGACAGAACTTTGCCCTTGAACGCCAGCTAATTAGATTTCTGGCCTTTTTTCGCAGGCGAGCGGCTGGGACGGTGCTGGTTTGAGCTGGACCTTGTCTGATGGCTTCCTCCGACCGTCCTGCACAGGCTGCCTTAGGTACCGTACCCCAGGCTTCCCGCTCGAGCCTCCTCTGAACGGGCCACTGGCCCTAGGCGTGCATCCTGCCCTGCTGTGGTTGGCTGGGTGCCCTTGGGCAAGCGACTTCACCCCTCTGCCTCCGTTTCCTTGTCTGCATCATGGAAATCATAATTTCCTTGTCACAGGGTAGGCTCCAGACAAGGGTTGATTCTTCACCCAAGGTCCCCTGGAGACTTTATACTTCGAAGACCACGCCCGTAGATGTGACGACCGAGGTGTTGTGTGCTTTGGGGGGTGGGAGGGAGTGAAGCTTATGAATGGAGGGTGGCAACCCGCGGTGGAAGGGAAGGCGTCGGGGCCGTCCACCTCCATCTGCCCAGGTACCCAGGTCGGGTCATCTAGCAGCGGCAGGGTTACCAGAGTTGTTGAAAGAAGGAAGAAGAAGAAGAAGAAAAAGACGTACTTAGGCTAAAAAAAGTATTTGTTGTTAATCTGAAATTCAGTTCGATGTCCTGTAGTTTTATCTGGCAAGGCCTGGCGGTGGGGCCTCGGACTCTGTAGGCGGAATCCAGAGTCCTCCCTGGAGGAACCGGACCCCCTTCAACCGCTGGGCCCAGATTCCTGTCCGTTTGTCCTCTTTGGAGGGAGGGATGTAGCAGAGAGGTCCTGCGTGAGGGCTTTTTCACCAGCCCAGCCCTGCCCCTGACACTGCGGGCTTGGCTGAACGACTTGGTGACTCTGTGGCTGTTTCGTCAGCCGGAAACATGGGGACAGTAATGACACGCTCTCTGAAGCTGTTGCAAGGTTTAAATATATGTAAAGCCCTGGTGTGTGGTAATCAATCACTCAGTGAATAGGAGCTGTTATCACCTTGGGGTGTTGCAGGGCAAGGCCAAGTGTGCTGGGCTCTTGAGCTCCGGGCAGAGACCGAGGAGGGTGCCTTCCTCCCTGAGCCTCTGCGTTCTTCTCCGAAGAACAGCACAGTGAAGCCACCTTCACCGTGCAGGGTGGGCTCTCAGGCGCCCTGCCTGCCAGCCTTGCTGGGGTTGGCTCTGAGGATGGAGTGTGTCCGGGACATAGACACACGTGGCCGCTTCTGGTCGTGCCGCCTGTTGGGATGGGCGGGAAGGGCTCGGCTCAGCTCTCATTAGCCAGGGAGGGGCCTCCTGATTTTTCCTTCTGATAAGGAGTCTGTCTGGTTGCCTGGGCCTCAGGAGCCTGGGAACGGGGCCGTGGGGACGAAGGCATCTCCTGATGCATGACTGTGACTTCTGCGGCTTGGGTCTCAGGATGCCCCCTGCTCGCTCTCCCGCTGCCGGGGGCATTTGGCGCCCTTTCTCTTACCCAGCAAAAGTGAAGAACGCGATGGCTTTATGATTAAGTCGATTCATTCCCATTCAGCAAACATTTGACGGAAGGTCATCGTTCCGGCCGTATCTGGCACTACTGGCTTAGTTTTGCCCGGTTGAGACAGGCTCTTTATCATTTGCTGATTCTTTGAGAACCTCCTGTCATCTTCCTAAATGAATTCAAATTCCCCCAAACGCCCCTGCGGTGTCATGTCGCTGCCATCCTTGCCTGAGTCTTCGGCTCCACTGGGTCACGCGCTGTTTGTTCCCCGTTGCTGCTGTGGCCGCAGCCGGAGCACCAGCTCGATGTGAGCCCGTGGGACCCTCACTCGCCCTGCTGGGCTCTGTGAAGGGGTGGCCCCGCGCCTGAAGCCGCGTCAGCCCCTGGCGTGCCGCGGTCATCTCTTGTCAGATTTGCGTGCCGCACCTGCCGTGAGCTCCTTGACTCGAGAGGGCCCGTCCTACTGGCCCAGGGGCTGCTGGGAACAGTCCTCTGGATGCGGCCGTGACTGTATTGATAGATGTCCCTGCGCACAGCCTGTGGGTCCGTAGCTCAGCGGGCCAGGCTGGTGACTGGGAAAGCCTGCCCATCGCCCCTAGGGCCTGGGGCTGGGCTCTGACTTAAGGTAATAATAATAATAATGCCAACGAAGATAATGGGAAGGATATAATGGCACAGGACAAAACGACTAGGGTCATTGTCATCAGAAGAGCTAACGTCACTGAGCAGGTACCTCGCACCTGGTACTTTACCTGTGTCAATTCATTCCGCCTGGCGCCCTCGCCCCTGCCCCCTCTGCTAGCCTGTGAAGCAGTCACTATTGTCCTCCTTATAGGTCAGGAAGCTGCAGCTTGTGGGGATAAAATGACCCGATGCTCAGACAGCACCTAGGAGAGCTGGGGTTGGAGCCCGGTGGTCTGACCGTGACACCCGAGTCACCCCGCGATACCGGCCATGCGCACCGTATCCCTACTGCCTCTCGGGCAGGTTCAGTTGGGCAGGGGCCAAGGGCACCGAAGCCCTGTGTGTCAGCGTGGGTCTGTATCTGGTAGCCCCAAAATAGTGGGCAGGACCTTGTAGTCATTTATTCTAGTACTTTTAAACAAAACATTTTTTAATGTTCATTTATTTCTGATAGAGAGAGAGAGAGAGTGTAAGCCATGGAANGGTCTGTATCTGGTAGCCCCAAAATAGTGGGCAGGACCTTGTAGTCATTTATTCTAGTACTTTTAAACAAAACATTTTTTAATGTTCATTTATTTCTAATAGAGAGAGAGAGTGTAAGCCATGGAAGGGCAGAGAGAGAGGGAGACACAGAATCTGAAGCAGCTCCAGGCTCCAAGCTGTCAGTACAGAGCCTGACGCGGGGCTCGAGCACACGAACCGCGAGATCGTGACCTGAGCCAAAGTTGAACGCCTAGCTGAGCCACCCAGGTGCCCCGTAGTCTTTTTAAACTTTTAATACCACAGCCCATATACGTGGCGACAGGAGTGTGTGTGTGTGTGTGTGTTCAACAGATACTTATTGTGTGCCTGCTGTGTGCTGGCACTGTACCAGATGCTGGGGATACCAAGCGAGCGTGTCTCTGTGGGCAGTTTTGCTCATAGCAGCCTCACCTGCAGACTACCTGTAGTAAAGACCTGAAGGAGGTGAGAGCAGGAGAAGATACCTGGGGAAGAACATTCTGGACCCCAAGACTGAAAGTGCAAGGGTCCTGAGGCAGGAGCACGTCTGGCACATTCATGGTTCAGCAAGGAGACCCATGTGGCTGGTGTGGGGTGAGTGGGGGGAGAGCAGTAGAAGATTCTAGACCATCTGTCTGCTTATGTATATATAACCTGGAACAGAACCGTCAAAAGCACTATCAAAAGTAATACCAAATGAGACTTTATAAAATATTGAAAAATATCTCAAATAAGCATTTCAGAAATGAAGCAAAAGGCTGCCTGGGGACTCCCCTAATGGGTGTGAGAGTCACCAGCAGGTTGAGAGCGGGAATATGTAAACTGCTAACCTGGCTTCCGACTCAGCCCTTGGATTTCTTGTGTTAATTCATTGTCTCAGGGCCAGAGTCCAAGGGGGCAGGGCTCAGGGGGGCATGTTAGGATGGGAACTAAGAGCGGGGCTCAGATCCGTCTTAGCAGCCATATGGCTGTGGCCATGTCCCTCTGCCACTCGAACCTCTGTGGCCCGTGTCTAGTGGGGGTGGTCGTGAGGCTTATACAGGGAGCTGCCGGGGGCCCATTTCAGGCTTGCTGCCTGGGTTCGATTCCCTGACCTAGGGAAGGGGCTTGTGCTGCTGGCCACGTCATGGCCTGGAGGAGTCCATCTTGCTGACTTGCGCCCAAGGTGCCCCCAAAGCTCCTGAGGGGAGAGGTGGGCCCCCGCCTCAGTGGCCTCCATTTGGGGAGTGGCAGTGGGGGGGATGAGCTCTGTGCTTCAGCGACACTGAGGAGGGGACTTCTTGAATTTGATGCATTTGCACCTGGGATGCTCCACTCTGCAAACTCCCAGGTCGCTGTGGGGGAAGGATTGGATTTTTCTAGTCCAAGAGACTGCTGGACCTGGATATTCCCATCGGTCTGTCTGCCGTTCCATCCGGCTGTCTCTCTGCTCCACGCCCCTCCCTGCCTTCTTACTCATCCTTCCCCGCCCTGAGCACCTGCTGGGGCTGAGTCCACCGACGTGGACCAGGCGATCCTGTCTTCAAGGATCTCAGGCTGGGAGGGGCCGTACCGACAACAGACAACAGGTGGTATTGGGTGTTACCGTGTGACACGCACCGATGCCAGGCACTAGCCTGGGTGCTCCATCTTCCCTGGCTGTTCTCAACTCCGGGTGATTTTGTTCCCTAGGGGACGTTTGGCACTGTCTACAGACATTTCTGGTTGTCACAGCTGGAGAGCAGCAGTTGCTTCTAACTGGCAGAGGCCGGGGCTGCCCCCGTACATCCTGCAGTGCCCCCCCCCTCCAAAAAAACCCCCTGCAGCCCCAAAGTCAGTAGCCGTGAGGCTGAGAGACCCCAGGCCTGCTTCTCAGTTCACGTTCTCGGCCTCATAGGGTAGGTGCTGTTTTTATTCTCCAGTTTACGGAGGGAGCCGCCAAGGCTCAGAGGGGTGAAGTGACTTGCTCAGAACCACACAGCACATCTGGGGCCCAGGCGGGACAGAGCTCCTGCTCTAAGTCTTAGCGGGAGCTACATACAGTGGGACTGCTTAGGGCGGCTGGAGGAGGCGGGGTCAGCTTTGCAGGCTTGTAACGCCAGGCCACACTGCCCTGTGGTTTTGGAGCCTGTTTGCAGGAGGCTGGGGGCGGGCGCGGGGAAAGCCTGAGGCGCTGTCCAGCTCCAGGTTCTAGAGGAAGATGGATGACCTCAGCTGGGTGGCGTAGGTGGAGAGGTGGGGGCCTGGCCGGCTCTTTAGGAGAGAGAATCCGTTTCTTTTCTTGTTTAACAGAAGTTTCTGAGTTTTAGGCCAGGGCAGGACCCGTCCCCTTCAAAGGGGGCAGTGAAAGGGGCTCTTAGGGATCTGAGATCAGCCTGGGAAAACAGACACATCACTGCAGGTTACACAGGAATGGATGTAGGAAAGGGGGGTCTAAAACAGGGAGCGGGACTGTGGTGGGGGCGGGGCTCTGCTTCGTGGCACTTTGTGGGGTGGAGGGGGCGTGGCCGTGAAGGAGGTCTGGGGGTGCAGGCACCTAGCCCTGCCCCAGCCGGACTGCGCCCTGGTCCCTGCCAGCTGGTTTCCTTCGGGCTCCAAACACTTGCAGGCCAAGCGTGTGTGTGTTCACTCACACGTATGGAAAGCACTCAGGTACATGCACGGAAATACACATGAAGGTGTGTACCCCACGCCCCCGCACGTGGGCAGATGCATGTAAAAGGGCCCCTCCCTTGCTGACAAAATGGGGTAATAGGGAACGAAGGCATGAAAGACGTCCATCCAAGTGCGGATGTGCTCACGTTCTCCGTGAAGGCTTTCTCCCTCGCCTCTGTGCGCTGCCCACCTGCTTAGAGCCCTCACCCGGCCGCGGGTCACTTCCGGAGCACAGGAGGGCCGGCTGGCCCCAGGCAGGGGTTTGCTCTCGTCTCTGGGAACTGCCCTCATACCCTCGCTCACACCCCAGCTGCTCACCCGCTGCAGATACCCTCCCTTGACCAAACCCCAGACCCTGTGGCCGCTGACCCCGGGCCGCTGACCCTGCAGCCGCCAACTCCTCCCTTCCAGGAGATCAGCTGGTTCCTGGAGGCCCTGGCCCCTCCCCCGAGGCGGAGGACGACCCTGGAGAGGCTTTTGACTTTGATGACAGTGATGATGACGAGGACCCCAGCGCTGGCCTGGCCGTCCCAGGCGTCGCTCCGGAGACGGACATCGACGCCCCGCTGATCCACTTGGACTCCGCCCCCAGCACTGGTAAGGTGTTTATGGGCGCCTCGGGTCCTCCCATTTCCGGCGCGCCGGGGGCTAGAGAGCTGAGAGCCTCCTCAAGCTGCAGGCTCCCAGTGGTGCCTCCCGGCCCCTCCACTGTCCCCAGAAACAGGAAGGGAAAAACCATCGAGAAGGAGTTGCATTCCATCGCTTCCCTTGGGAATCGGAGATTCCGAGCATTCCTCCAGCATCTGGTGCACTTTGACATGTCGTAATGGAAGCGGGTGGCCCCCGGTTGTGCTTTGGACGCAGTGGGTGCCCAGGGCAGTGTCTCCAGAGCCCCTCTTCTCTAGCAGCTTCTCCCAGGAGTCACCCCAGCCAGAAGGGGAGGCTCCCAGAGGTCCCGGTGCCCCTGGGGGTGGAGTGCCCTGATAAGGCTGGTGTTAAATGGCAGCTTCTGGGCTCTGAGTTGTGTCATCCGGGAGAGACTGGGGACCAGACTAGCAGGAACCTCCTGCAGGCTTGGGGACAAGGGGCTCCTTGAGGAGCTGGGGGTGGGGGGCAGGCCCAGTGCAGGCAGGGCGGCTGGTTCTGGCCAGAGTCGGGATGTGAGCCATGGGGGTGGGAGTGGGGGTGGTGCAGGTAGGACAGGTCGGGGAGCTTAATGACAGAGCAGTGGCTGGGGGAGGGGAGGCAGGAGCCCAGCAGGCACCTGGGTTGGCCAGGCCCAGTCCCTGGCACCCCAGGGGAGGCTGGGAAAGGGGGTGGGGATGGGCCAAGTCCTTAGAGACCCGCCTGGGGCCTGACAGGCTCTCTCCTCTGCTCTCTTCCCACAGACCCAGACTCAGCAGCCTCACCACCCCAGACCCAGTAAGTGAGCCTCGTTCCTTTGCTTTGGCAGTTGGAGAAAGAGGAGGCAGCAGCCAGAAGGTGTGGGAGAGGGTGGCACTATGCCCCGTGGGGCCTGGACCGGTCTTTCGCTGAGGAGGGACACGTTCGAGATCCGTCAGCCATGCCCTCTGTGGCCTCCCCAGCCAGCTCCGGGGTGGGCTTCACATTTGGGGCTTGGGAGCCGTGAAAACAGCGGGCTCTCAGGGTTTGCCTCACTGCT
>NW_027532008.1:10476816-10483980 GCF_008692635.1 Crocuta crocuta | reverse complement strand
AGTCAGCACAGAGCCCGACGCGGGGCTCGAACCCACGAACCGCGAGATCATGACCTAAGCGAAAGTCGGACGCTTAATCCGACTAAGCCACCCAGGCGCCCCTGAACAACAGAATCTTTAGTGGTGGATCGAGGGCCCTGACTTTAAATCCAGGCCACCCTGCTGGGTGAGGGGAGGGGTATTTGAATCTCCTTTTGTCTTCTGGTATTCAGAGCCCAGGGGCCTGGTACTCAGGCAGGTGTTGCTGGCCAGCCTTCTCTGAGATGCATTTTGCTGCCGCCTGGGGCCCTGGAGCCAAGGCAGCCCTGGATTCGAGTGCAGATCCCGGCATTTGCTACCTGGAGTGGGTGGGCCCTGGGGGGATTGCTGCTGGGCCAGAGGTATGGTGGCCTCTCCTCCCCGGCTGGGGATCTGAAATGAATCAGCAACTCTGCGCCTGCGCCTGCGTGGGGAGTTCTGATCTCCCAGGGGTTACAGCCCTCCGGGGTAAGCCAGGAAGTCAACAGAGTTAGGGATGCAGATACAGGAGAGTGGCCCAGAGAAGGACGGAACCAGGGACACCGATGGGAGGGGCCCAGGAGGAGAGCTGGGGAGAGGGGAGGGTCGGGGAAGAGAGTTTACTGGAGGAAGCTACTGTCAGAGGCAGGGGGGCGGGAAGGGGAGCCGGCCATGAGCTAGTGCACCGCTACCCTCGAGGTCTGACGCTCCTACTTCCCGCAGACCGCCCTCCAGGAGAAGCCTGTTGCTTCAGGACTGTCCCTGCCCACCTTGTCTCTGTGGGTCCCGGAGGCCAGATTGGGTGTCTGGCCGGTGCTGGTGCAGTGCCGAGGTGGTGACTCTGTGGCCCAGAGAATGACTGTCACTACCATGTTGTCTTCATCAGCCCCACTGGGCAGGTAGCTCAGAGGGTGTTTCAGGCAGAGGGGCCCCAGTCTCAGCCTTGAACCTGCTGTCCGCCCCTCTGCAGCCCCCTTACCTGTCCTGGGACTCGCCCTGGAGCAGCCCTACCCCCCCTTGAACACCGTCTCCTGGAGGCACCAGGGCATCAGCTCTGAAGGTTCACATCCCCACTTAGCCCCTCTCAGCTGGGTGGCTTTGGGCTGCCTGCGAACCTCTCTGAGCCTCAGTTTCCTGTCTGTAATCCCCATCCAGGAGCATCATGAGGAATAGGAGAGGCTGGTCAAAGGACGCACCAAATATGCACCTTGCATTCATTTCTTCTCCGCCTCCTGTCTGGGCTCTGTGTTCTCAGTGACGGGGCCCGAGGGACAGAGGCCATGCGCTCAGTGTCTCAGCCTCTCGGGCTGGGCCCGGGTTGCCGGGTGTGAGTCTCGCCAACACTTGGCTTGAATAAATGTCACTTTGGGGTTCCCTCCCTGGGCAGACGCTCGTGGGATGTGAGTCCCCTGCAGAGCATCAGTCCTCGTAGGAGTCCCCAGGGCCCCCCCCTTCCCGCCCTTAGTTTCAGAGATGGGGAGATTGGGGGCAGGACTTGTCCAAGGTCATACGGTGAGACTCCGTCGACCTCAGACTCCTCGTCCAGTGCTCTCTGTGTGCTTCCTGTGGCACCCCCTCCCTTCCAGGTCTCTGTTTACTTCACTTCCAGCTCCTTTCCTCGTTGGAGGGGAGGTGATTTTCTCCTCTGCAGTCTTCTGGGAGAAGAATCCATTCAGATCACTGTCCTTTTTATCCAGGAGGAAGGGGCAAAAATTTTTGCTTTCCGTTTTTTTTTAGACTTTCGTAAAGATAGTTTCTAAGCAGACGCTGCTTTGAAAGAGCAGATCGGACATTTTCACCGATCGTCCCCGCTTCCTCCACGGCCCCTGCCTGAGGGGTTGGAAGTGGCCCCGGGCTCTGCCCGGCTGCTTTCCTGGCCTCTGGGAGGCTCCTGACCACCGCGCCAGTAAGTGCTCACTCAGGTCCTGGATGAGCTGCAGCTGCAGGACCACCGCGCTCCAGTCCCGGCCCTCATCCCCCACGTGGAAGGGAAGCGGGGCCTGTCCCTGAGTCCCCGCTGGCCAGCTGCCAGGCAGGAGCCAGGTGGGTAGGGTGAGGGCTGGCGTCCGGGTCCTGAAACACCTGGCAGCCTGGGCCCTGCGCCATGCGGAGCGGGCTTCGAGTCTTGCTCTGCACTAGCTGTGCGTCATCGTGCAAGTGGCTTCCCGTCCCGAGCCTCACTTCCCCTGGGGAAAATGGGGGTAATCTACTCTCCTTCCGGACCTCGTGAGCCACATACAATGCTGATCCGGAGCTCAGCGTGGCCACCGATGTGTTTGCTATTGTTATTCTGGGTCCTGGTCAAGATTCGGTGTTCGAGGGAGGCTCGGGGCTCTGTACCTTGGGAGCCAGACCGACCTGATTTGACTGGGCTCTCAGCCACCAGCCACCCCATGTCCCCCAGTCTGCACGGGGAAGGGAATCGTAGTTGCGGGGTGGGCGGTGACGAGGCTGGCTGTGGCCGGCTGAGGCTGAGCCCCCTCTGCGGGGGCCTTGGGTCCGTGTCTGACTTTGGGGTCTGTGGACTTCCTGGTCCCTTGACCAGCTTGGCCGGGGAGGTAGCCATGTGACTACGGAGTATAAACGGAGCTGCTGGCATTGCTGAGCGCAGTGGGGCCGAGGCCCCCCGGGGTGTTGTGAGGGTCAGGCCACCCTGTTCAACAGTCCCGAGGAGTGAGAACGGCTGGGGTCCCGTCTGTCCTTGCTGCTGGGCAAGAGCCACCTTCAAAGTGCTCGGCTTTGGTGGCACTTTTTCTTTCCATGAGGAGACACGTCCGTTGCCAGATAACAATACTAACAGCAGCAGAAGTAATAGTGATGGTAATGATTGTGTTTACTGCGTACCAGGCGCTGAGCTAGTCCCACCGATGCCCAGTCCCACGGATGCCTCCCGTCTGCAGGCAGTAGATCCTGTCCTGACCCATGACACAGGTGGGGAAACTGAGGCTCAGGGAAGTTAGGTGGCCGGTGTTACACAGAGGTAGTTCGTGTTCATTCTGTGCGGAGACGAGGACCTTGGGCCTCTCCAACCAGAGGCTGGGTGTTGGACCCAGGCTGTCCTCCAGGGTTGCACTCAGGGCCCCAGGTCCAGACCCAGAACCTCCGACTTTGGCTCATGGTGGGGGCTGTGGCCAGTTCCACATGGATGAGCCGACAGTGGGTGTATTTATTGGGGTGCGAATTTTGCCTGCTAAAGGATTTAACTTCGCTTCTAGGTTCTTAGTAGTTTGCAAGCAGTCAGCTCCTGGGGACCCAAGCAGAGTGGCCTTGGCACTGGCGTGCGTGATTCTGGGTGGGGCCCCTTCCCTTAAAACGGGAGCAGAGTAAAAGCAGCCCCTCCCCTCTGTTAGAAGGGTGTGGAGCTGTGTCTTCCCACCAGCACATCTGCTCCCTGGGGTGCAGGTGGTTTTGGTGGGGGAGGGGAGTCTTGTGTTTGCTGCTGGGTCCTCTGGCTTCGCACACCCCCAGGCCCGGGGGAGTCCTGAAGGCATCGCATGGGATGAATGGTGGGCGCTGGCTGACAGAAGGACGAGTGCGGTCTGAAAGGCAACTTTCTGGGTCTCCGTGAAGATGAGAATGGGCATGGGGCCTTGGAGCCTGGCCTTTGACTCTGGCGCTGAGGGAGGCCCCGGGGAAGGCAGGCTCCGCGTGGCTGGGACCGCTGATGCCGGTGGTGCTGGTGAGCTAAGTGCGTCTTGCATGTGATCTCATCTCCCGGCACCTCTGCCGCAGGAGACGGGGTGGTTGATCTTGCCCACTTTTTAGAGGAGGAACGGAGGCTGACGTTGAAGCTTAGCCATCCATTGGAGCCTCTGGGCTTGGCCTCTCCTGGTGGACTTTGAAGCCCATGCACTCGGGCACCCTGCGCTCTCGCTGGGAAAGTCTGGCTGGAGAAGCAGCCCGGAGCACCAGTGATTGCTGGGAACGAGGGCGTGTGGGTCACTGGCTTCCTGTGTTTTGCCTGGACTCGAGCCTGAGCCTCTTACCTCTGAGGGCACCGGCCCCCTCTGCAGTTGTTTGCTTTTCCTGCCCAGTTTTGCTGCCCTCCCCACAGGGCCCCCTGCAGCCTTAGTATTTCCTGCTGGGTCAGGCTTTTGGCTCCTGTCCGGGCCTGGTCCCCTGGACGTACCTGTCCTCCCCCTTCCTGGGCACCCAGATTAGATGGACGGGTCAGAGGCTCTCACCTGGGCCTGGACGCCGGGAGGCAGTTGGGCAGCGGGAATCCTGAGGTGCCCGGGAGCCCCATCCTCTCTGGATGCCTCGTGTGCTGGGAGGGTCAGGCTGGGTGCGGGGAAGCGGCGTTTGAACAGAATGGAGGGGAAACAGGGCCCTGGAGGGCCTGGAGGCGGCCGGGGGCTTCTGCGGCCTGTGGGTGTGGGGAGTATGGAGGTCCGGGGAGGGACGGCTGGACAAAGCGGGAGTGCCCCCAGCCCCGGGAGGGGCTTCCCCTGGCGGAAGTCCGTCACCGGCTTGTCACTCAAGGCTAGATTTGCGGCAGCTCCCGTCTGGAGCTGTTGATGGTCCTGGGCTTGCCCTTAAACTCACTGTTTCTACAAATCCGGGCCATTGCCAGCCTCCTGTGTCTTGTTGCGAGGGCTCTGTGTGAGATCCGAGGCCTGGAAGATGTCAGTGCCCCTCGGGGGAAAAGGTCCTCATGAGAGGGTTACGGGGACCAGGTCCCTTTTCCATTAGAGACCTCTCTAGTCCCGAAATGGAAAAGCTGCATTCTTTTCGTTTTTGTTTTTGTTTTTCTTCCTCCCCACCTCTGGTAACGAACGAGGGGTTTCCGCATCCACAGCTATAGCCTTTGGGTCAGAGCATAAAAGTGCCAGCACAGAAGTGCCAAGTCTAAAAGCCACACAATCTCTCCTGAAGAAAGGTCCCCATGTACCTCCGTTCATTGCACTGAGTCCCCTTTCAGGAATCTGGCAAAGGCCATCCCTGGATCCTTGTGGCCGTCGGACGCTGCCTTCTTCCTCTCTCATCCCTGGTGCCTGGCACAGAGGGGGCGCGACACCAGTAGTTTTCACGTGCACGGACTTTATGTGGTCCTTTCCACACGTCTCACAGCTGTGGCGGGCAGAATAGTGTCCCTCTCCCCCCAGTGCCACGTCCTAACCCCCAGCACCCATGAGCATGTTACTGTCTATGGCAGAGGGACCTGGCAGATGTAAGTTGAAGATCTGGGAAGGGGAGATTCTCCTGGGTTACCCAGGTGGGCCCTGTGGAAACACAGGTGTCCTTAGGGGACAGGCAGGAGGGACCCCCGTCAGAGAGAGATTGAAAGACGCCACGCTGGGGGTGCCTGGGTGGCTCAGTCAGTGGAGCGTCCGACTTGGGCTCAGGTCATGAGCTCGCCGTTCCCAAGTTCCAGCCCTGCTTCGGGCTCTGTGCTGACAGCTCTGACCTTGGACCCTGCTTCAGATTCTGTTTCCCTCTCTCTCTGCCCCTCCCCTGCTCACCCTCTGTCTGTCTGTCTGTCTCTCTCAAAAAGAAATAAACATTTAAAAAGTATTTTTAAAGAAAGATGCCACACTGTTGGCGTTGAACATGGAGGAGGGGCCTGGGCCGAGGGATACAGCCTGGTTCCAGAAGCTGGAAAAAGCCAAGGAAACGGATTCCCCACCTCCCACCTTGGCGCTTCCAGGAGAGCACAGTCCTGCTAACACCTCGCTTTTACCTTCAGTGAGACCCACGTTAGAGGTTTGACCTCCGACTGGAAGATATACATCCGTGTTGTTTTAAATCGACTGGGTTTGTGGTAATTTGTCCTGCAGCAATAAGGAGACTAACGCACCTGGAAAGAGGGAATCATTCTGGGTCCCATCGTGCAGGCTCAGAGGGGTGCAGAGCCTGGTCCCGAGGTGGTGCTGGCGCCTGAGCCCCCAGCCAGAGGGCGGGGCTCTGTTTGCTGTTTCCTCACCCGCCCAGCCGCTCGTCCAGGATGGCACTGGGCCAGCGGCGGCCAGTATTCAGTGGGCTGGCTGACTGCTGGGCACTCCCTGCCCCTCACCTCCACCCTCCATCCATCCAGCTCTGTGGCGTGTCCGTGATGTGCGGGGCGCCTCAGCGATCCCAGCCGACAGTCCCTGCCCTCGGGGGTGGGGGCGCTGACATTCTCTGCCAGGCGGTATTATTTTCGCATGCCAGGCTCTGCTGTAAGAGTTGTACCTGTCTTGTCTCGTGAATGCTCATGTCCCCGTGGAAGGCAGGCACCGTGATAAACCCTGTCTTACAGATGTGGAAACGGGTGCAGAGGGGACGTGGCTCACCCTGATGTCAGCCCAGAGCTGAGATAAGGCACAGTTGGGGCTGCAGCTGGCTGGCTTCCAGAACCGGTGTTTAACCTGCCCAGGTCTCCCATGAGATCTTGTTTGGATCCTGTCTGCCTGTGAGCTCCGTGACCCAGTGGGTTGCCTTATCTGCTTAAGCCTCCACTTCCTCTCTGTAAAGTGGGAGGCTAGACTGGCTGCTGGAGCCCTGGGGGAGGGGGAGGGATGAAATGCACTGTGCGTGTCCCATATCTGTATCCGAGGCTCCTCTCCGATGCTCAGCCAGCCTGCAAGCCCCTCTGTGTCACTGTCCCCACAGGGCACCGACCGCAGGACACCGGCGACCTTGCTGGCCCCGCGCTGCTTCAGATTTCCAGAGATGTGCTTCCTTTCTCTTTTGCTTTCTTGTAATGGGCATACATGTTGATTGTAGAAATATTAGAAAGTACTGAAAAATGATAGACTGAAGCGAGCTTTAATGCCGCCGCCGTGTGTTCCTCTCCAGCTTCTTTGCTACGCATATATGCAAGTATTTGTCAGTTTTTAAAAACAGAACTGTGGTTTTCTTCCACATGCTGTTTCATGGTTCATTCTCTGTCCTAATTGCATATTGTGAGCGTTTTCCTGTGAGAGCCTGCATTCTGCCTCAGCACCCCGCATGAGAAGTTATTGCTGTGGGGTGCGGGGCCTGCCGCGATCTGACCGTCAAGCCCGGGGCCCTCCAGATGTCAGAGAGGTGCGTGCAGCCCTGAGCGTAAGGCCAGAGGCGGAGAGTAAAGCAAGAGGTGGGGGTGGGGGGAAGAGTCAGCATCCGTGGGTGTGGAGGGTGTCCCCAGTGGGCCTTGGCGGCACTCTCTCCCCAGTGAGGACCCTGCTGTAGATAGCAAGTCAGGGT
>NW_027532008.1:10458335-10476809 GCF_008692635.1 Crocuta crocuta | reverse complement strand
AGGGTCCCCCCCCCCCCGCCGCCACCACCCCAGACTTCCCCTGGGGTCTTCTCACCTCTCAGGTCTCAGGGGGTGGCACTGGACAGACAGACTGGGTCCCCGATCCCTTCTGGAGGAGAGGGACGGCCAGGCTGTGGCTGCAAAGAGGTGCACGCCTGCAGGTTGAAGGCACTGCTCTGGGACCCACAGCCCAGGACCCTGTGATGGTTGGAGGGAGGGAGGGGAGGGTGGGGATGGGAGCAGCACACTGGGAGGATTTATCGAGTGCCAGACCTTCTGCTAAGTGTTTGAAGCGCTCGCTTTATTTACCCCGTACTAGCACCCAGCGAGGGAGGTATTGTCGCCCCATTTTGCAGGTAAGTTATCTGGCTCATCCTCGATACCGGAAGCAGAAGCTTATTGGGCCCGTTCCACTGTCCTGGCACGCAGAGCCCAGCCCTCGAGCTGTGGTTTGAACCTGCAGACCTTCTGTCACCCCTCAAGTCCGTGAGCCTGGTTCTCGACCCCGGCTGCACAGGGGATTTAGAAACACCCGCTGGGCAGGGGCCCCGGCTGGGAGCTTCGCTGCTAACTGCAGAGACGGCTGCTTTGAGTCCTCTGCCCGGGTGATCCTTAAGGCCCTTCCCGGTTTAACGTGTTCTATAAACTGGAAAGCGGCCAGCGCTGCAAAGAAACCAGGCAGCGGGGTGAATCTGGGCTTAGTGTTTTTGTCTTTTCTTTGGTGTCTCTCGGATGTAGGGCTGGTGGCATTGGTGGTAGCAGTGACTCTCTGGAGGGGTGATGCTCTGAGTAGGACCGTCTCCTGGGCAAGCCCTGTTGGCAGGGCCTTCTAAGGCAATCGTTATTCTGGTCCTTTCTGTTCCCCAAGGGGGGATTCTTTCCTCCTTTGTGTCTTTCATACCTTGTCCTGGAAAAGGCCCTGGAATGCCCCGTGCGTGCACCTGGGCATACGCGTGTGTGTGTGCAGAGGCGCAAACCCAGCCTGCGGGAGCCCCCAGGCCGTTATGGTTTGCGTGGTCTTCGCACTGCGTAGTCCCCAGACAAGGGCCCTGTGGAATGTGCGGTCTGTAGATTCACGGAGACACCGGGGGCGGGTGGGAGGATCGTCATCACCTGGAGCGGGGCTTTGGCCGGAAACGGGCCAGGGAGAGAGCGTCCGTCAGCACCGAGCATGCGCCCTGTGTGCTGGGGCCGGCGGAATGGGGTGGCCAGGACAGATCAGGTCCCTGCCGTCCTGGGGCACTCACGTCCCTCTCATCCTGGGCTTTTCCCTAGAGAGCGAGGAGGTGGGCACAGAAGGTGCTTGGAGCCGCGTGGGGGCCTGAGTCGGGTGGACAGTGTACCCCGATGTTGGGGGACCAAGGAGGCGTCCTGTCTTCGGTCTCCTGCCCCCTTGTTTCCATCGAGCTCCTCACTGTCTGCTCCTGTCTGCGGACTGGGCTCCTTCCCCCTGCATTCCGGTGGCGTGGGCCCACCCCCTGAGACTGGAGTCCGATTAGTGGCCAGCCTGTTTCTCAGGTGCAAGCTGAGAGGCACTGAAAGTACAGGAAGCTCAGATAAGCGTGAGACAGTTGGCCTCGCATTGATGTTTCTGGCCCTTGGGTTTTCTGGAAGCTTCGGGAAGGCCCCCGAAGGAGTGTTTGCTCCCATGGCCGGGCAGAAGCTGGGAGAGGCTGCCCCCCGGGTGACTACAGAGTGGGCACCCTCAGCCTCCGTTCCTGCCATGTCCTCCTCTTCCATGGCCCCGGAGGCGATTTCCCCTCTCGTCTGCCTGTGCTACACTGCGAAGGGGCAGCAGAGCCGGTGTCTAGTGCAAGGCTTCGCAGGCAGATCGCAGCACTGCCACTTGCTGGCCAGGTGACTTGGGGGGAGGTTCGTTCCCATTCTGAGCCTCAGTTTCCTCATTTATAAAATGGTCACAATAAGACTTGCCCTGGTGCTCAAGAGGCCTTAGGTGTTCACCACAGCATGGGGTACAGAGTAGGTACCAGCCGAGTGCAGGGCAGGGGTGGGTGGTAGCCTCCAGCCAAGCCGAGGAAGACCGGTTCACCCAAAGGCACTGACCCTTTCTCTCCCTTGGAGCTTCCAGTTGCTCTGCTTGCTGGAGCCGTGGAGGCAGCGGGGGTGGGCATGAAGGTGATTTCTCTATGCTAGAAGACCCCCACCCCCCAGCCCGGGCACACAGACTAGCTTCTCCATTAGTGGAGGTGGCTTAAAGCTGCACTGTCCTCTACAGTGGCCATTAGCCACCTGTGGCTGTTTAAAATTAAACTACTTGGAGTTAAATAAAATTAAAACTTAAGTTCACGTGTTTTGGTGATGGTTAGCCCGGAGGCTCCTATTTCAGCCACTCCCGGCTTTTAGTATGTCATATATTATTTCCAGATCCCTTCTAAAGCTGCCTGACCTCACCCCAAAATATCCACTGCCTCTTGAAGCCCTTGTTAGGGAGGGGGAGGTGGCTCCCTTCAGCCCAGCACCTCTTCCTGGTCTAGCCCAGCCTTGCCCCTCGCTGGCCTGTGGAAAGTTCTACCCCCAGGACTGAAATATGCCATCTTCGTCACCCCGGGGTGACACTGCTGACTTCTGGCCGTAAAATGTGAGTCGAGATTTGCTTCTCCAGGCACGCAGGTCACCTGACCTGCACCATCCTTTACGACAGCCACCAGCCACCGTGGCTGTTGAAAATTAAATTATTTGATGGGAAACAAAACTAAAAATCAAGTTCTTTAGTCCCATTCATTCCAATAATGAAATTCATCACACTCCAAGCGCCCCGCAGCCACGCGTGGCTCCCCGGACGGCACAGAGGGAAGATTTCCGTCATCGCAGCCGCCTATGCTCTTACCTGAGCTGCAGTTCAGGAGCCCACACTGGGGCCATGCAAGCTGACTGCGTGTCTGCCGTGTGATGGGCAGTGTGATCTTGGCCGGGTTCCTCTGCCCAGTACCTGCCCATGGGTGAGGATATGGGATTCACCTCTGGACTGCTCCTGGGAGGTGCTTCCCTCCCCTCTTCCTCCTCCTCTCTCCCACCCCTTCCTCCTCCTCACCCTCTCCCTGCACTGTCCCGATGTGTGCCCCCCCTCCTCCTCCCAGGACTCTGGTGCCAGGATGTTCCAGTCAATTCTTGGCAACAGGGGCTCCTGTCTTGGACCATTTAAGGGGTCTCCCCTCTGGATCGCCAGGTGTGGCCTTTAGTTTTTTGAGGCTGGACTTAAAAAAAATCAACATTCTTCCTGGAATAGTTTTAGGTTTGCAGAAAAGTTGCAAGGGCAGCGTACAGAGCTGGGTATACGCAACAACCCGTTTTCCCTGCGGTTAACATCTCACGTGACCACGGAATGTTTCTGAATACCCAGAAGGCAGTGCGGGCACACCGCCATTCACTGAACTCCAGGCTTTATCTGGGTCTCGCCAGGTTTTCTTCTTACGCCCTTTTCTGTCCCGGGATCCCATCCGGGCTCCCACGTTGTGCACATACTTGTTGTTTGTTTAGCCCCTTCTGTGACAGTTTTGCCGTCTTTCTTCCCTCGCTGCTGTGACCTGGGGACTGTTGGGGAGTGATGGACAGGGGTTGGTAGAATGCCTGGGTTTGCCTGGTGATCAGACTGGGGTGACAGGTGTGGGGTTCTAGCTCTGCAGAGATGTCTGCTCGTCCCATCCTTTGGGGTACACGATGTCTGCGTCATGTCACGGAGATGTTCCCTCACCCACTTGGTTGAGCTGGCATTCGCTGCCTCGCTCATTTTCCCTTTGAGTCTCTGTGGCCGGGAAGCTAGCCTCTGGGTCTGACCCATCCTCACGTGCGCCTGGGGAATGAAGTTCTGCCTCGCATGCCTGGTTTTGTGAAGCTTTCCAAGACCTTGTTTCCCACAGGAGGCAGGGGTCCCCCGACCCTCGCCCCCATTTTGCCTGGAGGAGAATGGGAGACAGAGGAATGGGAGACAGAGGAGAATGGGAGCCCACTGAGTCTGCCTTGGAAGAAAGATGGGGGCCCCCGCAGGGGGCGCACCTGATCCTCATTGCTGTGGTCTTCTGGGGCTTTCCAAAGGTGGGGATGCTGAGAGGGGAAGGGGCTCGTTCAAGGCCAGCCCAGCCATGGCCTTCTCAGCTCTCCTGACTCATGGATTTGAGGGCAAGGGGCTCCTGGCCCTCAGCCCAGCCTTGCAGTTCACACACCCTGCTGTCCTGGTCAGGGGCTGCCAAGGCCTCAAGGAGCCAGCCGTCCTGGCCCTCCCTGCTCGGCAGCACCATCCCTGTCCCTGCTGGCTCGCTGACGCTGTCTCTTGGCCCGCAGGGCGGCGCCACCGGTGGTGAGCAACGGGGATGCTGTGGATGCTGCTCTCTCCGGGGTCCGGCGCTCCAGCTGGAAGCGGAAGAGCTCCNGCTGCAAACCTCATCTTAGCTGATGATAACCTTAGAGCCTCTTCTTCAGGCCCGGAGGGCTCATGTGGGCTCCCACGTAGGGGTAGTTAGGGGTAGGGGTGCTGCAGGCTCGGGGGCAGCTCTGAGGGGGACCGGCTGCCGTCCATGCTTGGGAGTTGTCCCCGTTTGCTGCCCACTGGGAGCCATGGTCCAGGAGTAGATCATGTATTTGACTGTGTATCTGTTCCCTAAATGCCCAGCAGCTCCTACAGCAGGGAGATGGGCTGGCAATGGGGGTGCCCTGATGCCAAGATGAGGCCTCCCTCCTGGGAGCAGAAGCAGCCAGGTAGGCAGGCAGTCACCTTGCAGAGGTGCCAGGAGGGGGAGGGGGGAGTGAGGAGAACCCCTGAGTCCTGAGGGCAGAGAGGACGGAGTAGGGGTCAGGGAGAGAGCATCTAGGCAGGGGCCCCAGCCCCAGGGGAGAGGGAACATTGGCCCCCTGGGAAGCAGCGGCCTTGGTGTGGTGGAGGGTGGCACCCAAGCGGTGAATGGGGCGGGTGAGGCTGCTTGTCCCCAGCTCCTTCTGGGGCCTCCCAGCCCTGCAACAGGGAAGCAGGAGGGCTGGTGGGGGCGGAGCCACAGGCAGGGTGGGGTGGGCTGCAGCCCAGTAGGGAGGCTGATGGCCAGAACTAGGGACCTGAAGGGAGGTGAGCATGTCTCAGAGCCACGTGGGAGGCAGTCTGTATGGGGGTGGAAGAGGGGGTCGAGGGTGAGGCTTGATTGGGCTCTGGAGCCCCTGGGATGGCCGAAAGCACTGCAATTAGGACAGTGGGGATTTCAGAGCCCATTGGGTCCTGTGTCTTCTCAGAAGGCCTGTGGGGTGAAGACCGGCTCCCATCGTGGTGGGGACGGGTTTTCGAAAAACCCTGACTCTGTGTGTGTGTGGGGGGCACTCCTAGAAAGGGCAGGGTTTGGGCACATAGTTTCGAGGGGAGACTTCCTTTTTTTTAATGTTTATTTTTGGAGACAGAGAGAGAGAGAGAACTCGAGCAGGGGAGGGTCAGAGAGAGGGGGAGACCCAGAATCCAAAGCAGTCTCCAGGCTCCAAGCTGTCAGCACAGAGTCCCATGCGGGGCTCGAACTCAGGAATGGTGAGATCATGCCCTGAGCCACCCAGGTGCCCTGAGGGGAGACCTTAACGTGTCCATCCCGGTAGCTGCTAACAGGAGCAGAGTGCGCCCCCTGCCCTGCTCACTGCCCGCCCAGCAAAATACTAGCAGAGGGATGTGTCCATTTGCTGAATTCTTCACCTGTCTGGATCCTGCTGGCTGAGTTTTGGGGGGCCTCTCCTTAGCCCCACTCTCCAAATCCATCTCCCCTCTCCCATTCCCTGTACTCAGTAGGGCGGCTTTGCCCAGGGGCCACCTCTGGGTGGGAGAGAGCTCTTTTTGGGTCGTCCCTGGAGGGCCTAGGCCCCTGAAGATGCCCCAGGGCACAGGGGCAGGGGCGGCTTCAGGCTCCCTGCAGGTGCCGGGAGCAGCTGGGGCGGCAGCCAGATGGGCAGGCCTGTGGGTGGCAGGGAGGCAGGTGGGGGTCCTCCGGGCTCATCAGGAGGGTGCCTCGGAGGGCTGGGGGGCAGGGACGCAGCAGAAGCGAGTCCTCCGAGAGCAGCGGGCAGNCGTCAGGCTGCGGGGCGGCGGGAGGGGGCAGCCAGCTGGTGCAGCCCTGCTGGCAGCCTGGTGGCCGCCTCCGCCCGGATGCCACGGCCCCCCTAGCGCTCTCGTTCTCTCCCTTCGCTCCCAGTCGACCGATTCACTTTCCCCGCCCTGGAAGAAGATGTGATTTACGACNCCCCGGCGGCGGGGAGGGACCCCCACCCTGGTGGTGGGGCCGGGCAAGGCGTTTCACCTCCCCAAACCTCCGTTCCTGCCTCGGGAGAACAGTGATAGTCCGGGCTTCCCAGGGCTGCTGGGGAGGAGGGCAGCTCGTCAAACCTGACCGCTGATGCAGAGAGGGCTCTCGAGAGCCCGTGTCTTGCTCTGGGCTCCGGAAGCTGGGAGGAGTGTGGGGGTGTGGGGATTGTGGCTGTACAGAGGAAGCAGGGTGGGGTGGGGGTAAGTAGGCCCCAGCTGGATTCCCGTCCCCCCACCCCCCCAGTAGGAGAGAGCATCACTGAGACCCAGGGAGGAGGAGCGTTGTAACTGTTCACAGTAAGAGTCCCCTTTGCCCCAGCACATTAGGGCAGCTCCTCTTCACGTTTGGATTCCTGGAATCTATTAGAAACTTTGATTTGGGGTATCATGGGCTCAGCGTACAGACCAGGAAACTACAGGCAGGGCTGGGGTTTGAAACCTGGTCATTCTGCCTCCAAGTCTGCTGCTCTGACCCCTCCCCCAGGAGGATTTGGGTGGCATCTTATGATAGATGACGCACATTTGCTCCCACCATTCTCTCAACCCCTTGAGGTCAGCAGGGCGGGGCTAATGGCTCCAGGGGACAGTTGCATCTGAGAGGTTAAGCCACCGGCTCCAGGTCACACGGCCCGCTTTTGAGGGGCTTCTAGACTGATAGGGGTGGCCATCACCACCTTGGGCTGTGCACAGACCAAGCAGGGAGACACGCGGATAGCCCTACAAGGCCCCAGGGCCCCCAGAGCCACGCTCCTGACTCCCGTTCCAGGAGCAGGGACAGGTGGGCTGATGATACACACATCCCCTTAGCAAGTCCTGGAGGTGCTTGGAACATCCCTGCCTGTTGCTCGTTTGAATCCAGGGACAGGAGGGGAAAGGGCGGGCTGTGTAGGGAGGCGATGGGGTCTTGTAGGAAGATCCTGAGTGGCTGGAGTCCATCGTTAAACCCTGTTGGGCTGTCTTCCCCCCTGAACCGAATCAAGCAACACATTACTTGGTCCCAGTCTTCACTGAACACTGATTGCTGGTGCGCCATCCTGCATCTGATCCCTAAGTGGTTAAAGGCAGGGAGTCTGGGAATCAGCTCTTGAGCCTTCAAGTTGAGGACCTTGGCACTCATTTGAGGGCCCCCGCCCATACGGCTGTGGGAGGAGGTTGAGTCCCAGAGTGGGTGGTCAGCTCAGGGCCTGCACTCAGTGGGTGCACTGCACAAACAGGGGTGCTGTTAGTGTTACATCTGCCAGGGCACAGCACTGACCTTCACGGACCGACGTGGGCTCAGCGGGCACATGGAGAGGAGGCTGTCAGCCGAGGAGCAGGCCACACATGCAGCCCTGGGTTCAAATCCCAGCTCTGCCACTGATTGTGCCTTTGGGCCTTGGCTTCCTCATGTAACATCCGAGTACATGAGGTAACTGACGCAGAGCCCTGAGCAGGTGGTGGTACGTACGCGCTTTGGAAAGGGAAGCCGTCAGTGAGGCCTGACGCCCCAGGAAGTGGAGGGCGGGAACCAGGGTCCCTGTGAGGCCCCCGAAGGCCAAGGATTTGGCTCAGGCTCCGGAATCTGGTGACGCTGTCCCCATGGGAGAGAATATTTCTAAATGAGCCCAGGAGATGGTCAGGGCAGCTGGCCTCATAGAAGGCAGTGCAGTGAATGGATGGAGCCTGTCTGAGAGCCTGCAGCTTCTTCTCTGTGCGCTGTCTGACCTTGGGCAAGCCACCTGTCTTCCCCAGGCCCCTGTGTTCTTGTCTTTCTAACAAGGAGGTGATTATTTGCACCCTGCAGGAGAATCCAGCAAGGGAGGCAGCACACTGAAGACATAGGGGGATTGGGAGGCTGGGGCTTATGGAAATGTGGGGAGGTGGGCATTCCAGAGGCTGCCTGGAGGGAGCCCCAAGAACTGGGCTCTGGCCCTTGACTCACAGGTCATCGGGCCTGTGCTGCAATAATAAGACAATCGGCCCAGACTTCTAAAGGTCACAGCCTGGTTACCAGCTGCTCCGGTCCCTGGAGACATTAGTCACTATTATCTTTTGCTTAAAAATAACATACTCCCTCCCCATCCTGAGACCTGAGTCCCCAGCTAAGCCTCGGTGCGCCTCTTTGTTCTCTAGGCGACAGCCTCCCAGACCCCACACTCCCCAGCTTTCCGGTGGGGACTCTGGGTCAGTGGGAGGACTCTCCTGGGCCCTCCCAGACCCCCCACCCCCACCCCACGAGCAAGGATCAGCGGCTCTTTGCCGAGCGCCTGCCATGTGCTACACTCTTTGCCAGAGCTTTTGGTTCATGTTTTATTTACTCGACCTTTTCTGGCTTATTGTTAATAATTGCCATTTTTGCAAAGAGGTCTCAGATAACCCGAGCTCCCTGTTCTGGGCAGATTTTTTTTTTTTTTTTAACTCTTCCCCATGCCGTATTTCTTGTGCATTGAAAGAAGCGTTTTCATATTGGTGTACTTTTGGGGGTCCCCTTGGTGACCAGAGGCCTGCTGTCCATTCTTCCTGCAGGCCAGGAAGTACAGCCCAGGGGGTGGGAGAGCTGGGGTTACCGGAGCAGCACCCCTACCGCCTCAGCCTCAAAGCAGCATCTTGCTCCAGATGTGACAGGGACCCTGGGGTACCCTGGCCCCTGAGGGGACCTGTCCCTCCTGGCCGGTGGACTCTGAGCTCTTTGTCCCCCACTTCTCTGGTGGGGCTTTGGAAGACAAGGGAACACTCCTGGATGCTGGGCCAGGTGCGCCCCCTACTGGACCTTTCTGGACCTGCGTGGGAGTCTCCGATTTGGGAAGCTCAAGCTTTAATGCTCCCGGCAATTTCCATTTTGCCCCAGAGCTGGAGCTGAGGGTCCGAGTCAGGACTGGGTTCTAAGTCTTCTCTTTTCCACTGAAACATGCCCAGAGGCGCAGAGCCCAGTGGGAGCAATACCGAGGGGTGGTGGGAGGGGGTGAAGGGGCCTGTTGCGTTCCCGACACATCTCTTGTGCCTCTCCACATTTTCTGGTGTCCTCCTCACTTACCGGGTGGATGCTGTGTGGTCATTACCTCTGCTTATGGACCGGGAAGTGGAGGTGGAGCCCCACCCGCCCGCCTGGGTCAGAAATCAGGTCCGGTGGCCCTGGCACCGGGACCTCCGCCCACCAGCCCCGTCCTTTGGCCTGTAGGGGTGGAGAGGAGCCTGCTCTATGAGGATGTGCATCGGGACGGAGCGCCCAGGGAGGAGGAGGACCTAGGCTGGAGCTCCAGTGAGTTTGAGAGCTACAGTGAGGACTCGGGGGAGGAGGCCAAGCCAGAGGCAGAGCCCGCCAAGCACCGAGTGTCCTTCCAGCCCAAGGTAAGGGGTGGGCGCCTCTCACCCTGCCCAGGGCACCAGGAGAGTGGGAAGGGCCGGCCTCAGACTCGTATCCAGTTAGGGACCCCCAGGAGCGTATAGTGAGAGGGGCGGTGGCCTGGGTTCCCCCAGGGCAGGAAGTGATCTCCGGCATTACTGTTTATCCATGGAGAGCCCCGAACCTGGCACAGGCATGGCTAACAGCTGGCACGAGTGCCACCCCACCCATTCCTATGGCAGAGACCCCGGCACGGGGCACGGCATGCTCTAGGGCTCACATCTGGCTTCAGAATCCCCCTCAACACATGTTCCAGGCAGCCTGGCCGGCTGATTGGAGTTGGTATTTAGATCAAGTCAGCTTGGGCTCCCTGCCCTTCAGGATGCAATTCTCACACCACCCAGACCTGTACTTTCCTCTGCCCTGGGGATGCGAGCAGGGCAGAGGGGGTCTGTTGTGGCTAAGACCCAGGCCTCGGTCCAAGGTCTTTTACTGATTTATTTAATTTATTTGTTATAAATCTTCTTTTAAGAGTTTATTTATTTATTGTGAGAGACAGAGTGTGGGGGAGGGACAGAGAGGGAGAGGGAGAATCCCAAGCAGGCACTGTGCCACCAGCATGGAGTCCCACGCAGGGCTCCGTCCCACAACCGTGAGATGATGACCTGAGCCGAAGTCAAGAGTCGGACGCTCAACCAACTGAGCCACCCAGGAGCCCCATTTTATTTTGTATTTTTAAAAATTTATTTATTTATTTTGAGAGAGAGCAGGTGTGCACGTGCGAGTGGTGGAGGGCGGTGGAGCGGTAGAGAGGGGAGAGCAAGAATCCTAAGGAGACTCTGCACTGTCTCTGTGCAGCCCACCGCGGGCCTCGAACTCATGAACTGTGAGATCATGACCTGAGCTGGAATCAAGAGTCAGATGCTTGTCTTACTGAGCCACTCCAGGACCCCTTCCAAGGTCTTTTAAAATGCTGTCCATGCACGGTTTCTGCCTGAAACAGGGTTCGTTCTGCTGGTTTCATGGAAGGAGCTGGAAGCCGAGAGGAGGATGGACTCTCTGCTTCCTCCTGAGACAGACTGCTCCTCCCGATTGCTCTACAGAAGCCACCAAAAGGCAGATTCTACTCATGCTGAGATTTGGGGTTCAGTGGGAACCACTTCTTACAGGCAGGCCCTGACCAGCCAGAGGTGACCAGGTCCCTCTCAGCCTCCTTGTGAAAAGACACATACGGGCAGACACCCAACGGTGGTGCGGGGAGAAGGCAGGGACCCCAGGACCAGGCTGGGGTTTGGTACCTCCGAGTCTTTCCTAGTGCGTCCTGCCCCTTTTAGAGTTTGGGGATCCCCTGTAGGGGAGGGATGCTGCTCAGAGCGGCACCCACACCTGGGAGTCCTTGAGAAACCTGGGGGCTGAGCAGGCCTCCCTTGAATGTGGTCTGTGGCTGGGCCTCCACAGGCTGGGCCACGGAAGATGGCCTTGATATCTTGCTAGGATACAGTTGAGCATCTGTATGATACCTACCCTGTGCCCAGTCATTTCTTAGGGTGTGGGCAGGGGCCCAGGCTTGGCAAACCATCATGGTCTAGGAGGAGATACCAGACATGAAACAATTTGTCAAAAATGAAGCCAAATATGACTTTCTGTAGACACGAGCCCGTGTACCTACTGGCTACCTGCCTGATGCGGGTGGCGTCTAATAGTCACGGGAGGGGGGTGGCTTCTCTGATGCAGGAGCCAAAGGGGCGAGGAAGGGTGTCCCAGGCTGGAGGAACAGCCTAGGCGCATGCCCAGGAATAATCCTGTTTCTGTTCTGTTGGGAGAAGGGGCAGCGTGCACCGCTTTAGGAGAGAGAGGGCTCCGGTTGTGAAGCCAGCATGGCCCCAGGCAGCCCCTCAAGACCAGGGCTGGACTCGTGCATCGGCTTGGTGGGGGACAGTGTGAGTGGAGGGTTGGGGGGGGGGCTCGAGGCCTGGGCCAGCTCTTGTTTTCAGTCTCTGTCTGTCCCTCTCGACCCCCTGCCTCGGCCATTTCCCCAGTCCCCTGGCTCTTGCTGGGGACCGAGAGGGAACCACAGACATTTCTCAGAGGGCAGGAGGCATGGAGATGCTGAATTTGGGCTTCCCGGTGCTGGTGCTTAGTCTTCTATAAGCATCAGGACCACGAAGGGAGCTGATTGAAACCACAGGTGCCAGGGCCTCACTCCCAGGGATTCTGGTTCATGGTCTGGGGGGAGGGGGGAGGAGGGCAGAGCCCAGCAATCTGCCTTTTTTTTTTTCTTTAAGTTTATTTATTTTGAGAGAGTGTGTGCGCATGCATGCATGGGAAGGAGGGGGAGGGGCAGAGAGAGAAGGAGAGAGAGAGAATCCCAAGGAGACTTGGTGCTGTCAGTGCAGAGCCTGATGCGGGGCTCAGTCTCATGAAATCAAGAGTCTGACGCTTAACCGACTGAGCCACCCAGGCACCCCCGCCCCCCCACCCCCCGGGCTGGCCCTCGCCATGGCCAGGCCCCAAGGGAGGAGTCCCTGGGGGGCTGTCCGTTAGCCCTTGTCCCTCAGACCCCCCAGCTAGGCGTTTGGACCCTTCCAGAGCAGACAGACAAGGTGACAGAGTTCCTGGAATTTCTAACCATGAGGACTCTCTGGCCACGGGCCAAGGCCAGCCCGTTCCCCGAACAGCAGGCTTCCAGGGAGATGAGGGTTGTGGAGGGTCCTTTCCTTAGGTGCCTTGCCTGCTGCGCTCTGCTCTCCTGGGCCGCTTGGGGCCTGCCCACTTCCATGCCTGGCACTGCAATGGCTGCATGTTCTGGGCTCCCTGCTGCACGGCTGTGTCCCGTGCGTGCCGTGGGGCATCCAGCCACAGAGGTCTGGTGGTGGTTTGCCCTGTGCTTGGAGTCTAATGGGGGCCTGGCTTCCTGCCCAGTTGCAAGAGACCTAGTTCAGCCCTTCCTTCAGGTCTCTTGGAGGGTCAGCCCTCAGCAGGTGAAGTTTTGCCAAAGAAAGTGACTAAGGGCTCTGCAGAGGAACCACCCTCAGAAACACTTGACCCAGATGTAAGCAGGGGCCTGATGCCATTATGTTAATAAATACCTGCTGATGGCCACCCATGTCCGTCCAGTTGTGGATTGGGCTGCATTGGGCTTTTCCTTTTCTTGACTGTGACCTCTTCATAATTCAGGTTACCGTGGTCCAGCTGGCCAGGGCGCCGGGCAGAAACGCCAGCTCTGACCACAGCCTCGCTCACTCCCCTGCTCAGATCTGACCAGTCTGCTGTTGACCTCTGATCAGTTCTTCTAATCTTGAGAGAGGCGAGGGGCAGTGCAAAGCCGGGGGCTTTATGCTTTTTTATTGTGTCATTTGACAGATGAAACAGGGCTCAGGACAGACCCCAACCTGTCTCCAGTTGTGGGAAGTCTCAGTAACTCTCAGACGGATCCCTGTCCTGCTATTTCTTTCTTTCTTTCTTCTTTTTTTTTTTTTTTAACATTTATTTATTTTTGAGAGGCAGAGAGAGACAGGGTATGAGCAGGGGAGGGGCAGAGAGAGAGGGAGACACAGAATCCGAAGCAGGCTCCAGGTTCCGAGCTGCCAGCACAGAGCTTGACACGGGGCTCGAACCTCGAACTCACAAACCATGAGCTCATGACCTGAGCTGACTGAGCCACCCAGGCACCCCCCACCTGCTATTTCTTTGCATTGACAGCAGTGAGCCTCTGCTTAGTGTGGTACAGTTTGCAAAGCAGTATCCTGTGATTTTTCTAATACCCTAGAGTGGTTGGTATTATTTGCATTATGAGCCTCATTTTATTGATCAGAGACCCTAAGATAGAAGTTGTAGAGGCTGAATGAAACAGTTAGGGTCACACAGCCGGTAAGTGGTAGCGCTACAACTCAACATCATGCATGATCTGAAAGAAAATCTGTTATCCTTCTGTCCATGCATCCATGCACCCATTCATCCATCCATCCACCCATCCGCCCATCTATTCATCCATCCAAGCATCCTTCTTTCCAACCTTCCCTCCCTCCCTCCCTTCCATCCATGCATCCAGCCAACTATCCACCTATTCAACAAATACCGAGCACTTATAATTTGAAAGATAGTGTAATAATAGCTTCCATTTTCTGAGCACTTACTAAGTCCTGGGGTCTACATGGAGTTCCCCTTGAATCTTCTCAGTAACTCCATGAAGGACTTATCATCGGGGCTGCCTTACCAGTGAGGGAGGTGGCCCTCAGAGAGGCGAGGACGCTGTTCCAGCTAGTGAGCTGGGGGTGGTGATTTGATCACAGGCCTGCCTGCCTCTGGAGCTCATGCTCGTGGTCCCTTTCCTTGCCTGCTCCGGAAGTCATGCCATCTTGGCGCTCTGTGTGCTTCAGCGGATGTCACTGTTGCTCACACAGCGCACGCATTTCAATGTCTGTCTGTCTGTCTGTCTGTCTTTCCCTCCATCCATCTTCCCAGGTAGTATGTAAGCTAGTCAGCCGCCCGTCCTTCCGTCCAGATGCCCACCTGCGCTCTCTCCGTCTGTCCGTCCCTCCCTCCCTGTTTGCCCGCTCCCTCGTGCACTGGTGTGCCAGAGCCGGCTGCTCCTAGCTCACATGAACTAGGAGCGGACTGCACGCTCTTTCCGACTCCGCGCTCAGGGATGTCACACTGGTAGGCGGAGTACTCACACCAGGGGAAGCCTACAGAGCAGGGCTGTGCATCCTGGCGGAAGCTCGCGTTAAGGATTTCCCGGCACGGCACCGCTGTCATCCATCCACCAGTCCCCGTGGCTGCTTAGTCATTCATCTACCTCATGGCTCATCTGCCCATCCACTTACCCAGATCTGCAGCCCCCAACTAAGTTTATCCGTTTGCTCACCCGGCCTTTTATCTGCCTGTCCACCCATCCACGGCCCTCTTTCATAGTCCACCCGTCTGTCCAACCAGCCCTCTATCTGTTCAGCCGTGTTCCTGTGCGTTTGCCCACACATCCTGCCCGCCCGTCGCCTGCCGTCCGTCCAGCTCACTGACTTGCCAAGGACCTCCTGTGTCACCAGCCCCATGCCGGCCCCTGGCATGTGGGGGGTGCCTGAGACACAGCCCCTGTCCTCCCAGCAGTCAGGACTCCCAGCCCCCGCTGCCTGCAAGTGGGGGGGGGGGCGCTGCTGGAGCCATTCCCAGAGGGAGGCAGCCCAGGCCCTACGTCCCCCTCACCTGGTCTCCTTTCTCCTCTGTTGTCCTGTCTCCTCCCGTCCCGCCTGCTCCTCGCACCTGCTCTCCCTCTGCCTGGCTGCTTGGGGGCTCCAGCTTTCTCCAGACCTGACTAGGCTAAAGGAGAGATACGCCAGGACTAAGAGAGACATCTTGGCTTTAAGAGCTGGGGGGAGAGACATGCAGGCGCTGAAGCACAAGTACGACTGTAAGGTACTGTCTGTCTGTCCCCCCCGCGGCCCGGCTGGGGCCACCCCAGCGCTGGAGCCTGGCTGCCTCTCGCACCCCCGCTGGGGCGCTGGTGCCGGGCCCTGCTCCTTTCCACCTTCTCGCCTCTCTCTCCAAGTGAAACCGTCACTGTACCAGGATTCCTGGGGGTCGGGGGGGGTGGTCTGCACACTCCGGGGCCCTCAGAATCACCCGGGTGCTTTGGAGAATGCAGATTCCTGGGCTCCACCCCCAGAGATGCTGACTCTGTAGGTCTGGACCAAGGCTCAAGAATCTGCAAATTTGGTAACCGTGGTGGTGTGTTTGGGTGATGCTTGGAAGGATGTGAACATTAGTAAGTGATGCTGAACGTTCCTCCCGCCCTGAGCCGTTCAGAGATCCAGGGTCAGGACATGTGTAGGAGAAACCACAGCACCTTCGTCTCAGATGAGACCCAGACTTCTGGATAATGCTGACACTGACAGCAGGAAGTTCCCTTAATTGAGCACCTACTATGTGCTGTGGAGGCCTACAGGCCTGCCTTCGAATCCCCGTCCCCCCACTTCCTCTCTGTGTGTGATCCTGGGCAGCCCTCTTGACCTCTCTGAGCCTTGGTTTCCTCATCTGTGAAATGGGGGCATTAACAGTACCAGCTCCCAGGTGGATGTAAGAATTAGGTGAGCTCATATCTGTAAGGTATCAGTGCTGTGCTTGGTGTGCCCTAAGAGCTCAGTGGGTGGCGGCCCCTATTATTTATACACCTGACTGCTTTGTCCCCAGGGCATCTGGGGAGGCAGCTGTCTTACTTACATTTAGCATCAGTGAGGCTGGAGAGAAGTAGCTGGCTGGTGGTCACAGCGCCGGTCAGCAGCAGAGCTGGGGTTCAAACCTGGGTCTGCTCTCCTGTGATGTGTCCTGTTTCATAAGAACTTGAGGCTCCCCAGGAGGGGGGGGGAGGAGAAGGAGGAGAGGGAGGAGGAGGAGGAGGAAGGAGAGAGGGAGGAGGAGAGAGGAGGAGGAGGGGTGGGGAGGAGGAGGAGGCACTTTACAGTTTGCACGGCCCTTATACAGATAGGTCCTGGGGGCCTGTGACCTGAGGGGGCAGGTTTTACTTCTCAGGAGGCGAAGGCCCAGAGAGGAGAGGGAGCTGCAAAGGGAAGATTCTAGGACCACAGCTGCCGCCCTGGTGGCTGTGAGCCTGGAATCAGAGCCCTGGCCCAGCCTCCGCACCGCGCTGACTTGGGGCCGCCTCCGGGATTTTTGCTTGCTGCTCTTTTTCGCTCAGGCCCATGGCACGAGCAGGCCACTTCGGGAGTTTGTAGGACAGCCCCCCGCCTGGCCTTCTTCCGGGAAGGAACTGGGCTCAGAGCAGCGGTTTACAATCTGGGGCTTGTGACCCCCCTCCCCGGCCCCCCCCCCCCNTATCTCTGTGCCGTTTCTGGGGTCCGATGGCCGTGCTTCCCCTAAGATCATCACAGATGTTCATGCCCCCGAACCCGCCCCGGGGATGCCATTTCTATGCAGGGAGGCCCCGGGGACCTCCCCTTCCTCCTGCCGGCTGTTTCCAGAAGGTCAGCGTTGTTCCTGAAAAGCCACCACCCTGTGCCCCAGGCCTAGAGCCCAAGGAGTGCCCGGCCCTTCCCCTGGGGCCCTTCCCCTGGGGACCGCGGGGTTTGCTTGGAGGAAGGTGCCAGCAAGGGCAGGGACCAGAGCCCCCCAGGGGACTGCTCTCCGCCTTCAGTGGAGAGTGTCAGGAAGGAGAAAATGTTCTAGGACTGCACTGCCCGTTATGATAGTCGTGTGGTTCTTTACATTTAAATCAGTTACAATTAAATACACTCAGGACTTCGGGTTCTTAGTGACCAGAGCCGCTTCTCTGGGGCCCAGGAGTTAGTGGGGGACCCGCTGTGGGCACAGAGTCGGCATTTCCATTGCTGAAACAAGCTCTGTGGGATAGGCCTGACTGTGTGGGGAAGCTGCTAGGGCCGGGGCTGGGGCTGGGGGGGTGCAGGGGCCCCCTGTTTGCGGGCTCTGGGCTCCCCCAGTGCTCAGTGCACGGCTTCCCCCTCCTGGGCGCGCCGCCCCTCCTGCGTCCCGTCCTGCTTAGCCCGCTGCGTGGTGTGGTGGCCGCGGTCCCTCCCCACGCAGGGGAAGCTGTGCTCGGCTGTGTGGCAGCTCTGGCCTTCCCTCCCCTTCCCCGGCCTTGGCTCGGGCAGAAACTTGGTTGTCTGGGGGGCAAGGGAGGGGTGCCTCACTTGGGCTTGGCAGATGCGGCGGGGGCGTGAACTCCCCTCCTTCTGGTTGTGCCCCCGCAGTAACTGCTGACCTCTGGACGGGTCATCTCCCTGTCCACCGCGCCTCGACCCTGTCCGTTAGTCCTCCTAGACCCTGGCGCATCTCAGTGAGGAAACTGAGGCTCAGCGAGGTCAAGTGACTTGTCCCAAGAGGCGGAGCTGGGATTTGAATGCAGGGCCGGCAGCCAGGCCTCGGGGTCTTTTCCCTGTGTCGTGACACCTCCTTTGTGACGCCTGCCCGTGTACTCTGTCCCACAGGGAGACATCGGGGTGAGACCCCTTCTTGCCAGGAAAGAGGGTTCCTCTGGCGTGACCCCCCCCAGCTTCTCACCTCTTCCTGGGACGCCTTGGGCAGCACTGCCTGGCCGTCCCCCTTGGCCTCTGTTCCCACGTCGCTGGGAGTGAGTGGGCCCTGGGGCCGTGACGTGTGTGGCCCCGGCCAGGAGGCCTGTGCGGGGCTGCGCGGCCCTTGGTGGCCGGCGTCCTGGGCTCCCCCGCGCCTGCTCTGATGAGCCCCTCTGCCTCTGCTCAGATGACCCAGCTCATGAAGGCTGCCAGGAGCGGGACCAGGGACGGCCTGGAGAAGACGAGGATGGCCGTCATGCGCAAAGTGTCCTTCCTGCACAGGAAAGATGTTCTCGGTGAGGCGCTGCGGGCCTGGCTGGCGGGAGGGTGCGGGCGCGGCTCTGTGACCGCAGGGACGGCGGGCCAAGAAGCCATTCGGGGTCTGGGCTCCGTCGGTGGCTGGAGACCGCTCTGGCGGGTCCCGGCTCGTTTCCTGCCCTCTGGCAGCCGTGGCCCACCTCGCGTTGGGGGCCCCGGGGCCTCTCCCTCCAGTGGCCCTGCCCCTGCTCTCTGTCCTGGCCGGCTGGGCCTCGCGCCTCCCACGCTGTCCAGCTCACCCGGCCTCCCCTTTTCCTTTATCCATCACCCACCTGCCCAGCTGCCGACACTTACTGAGCACCCGCTGAGAGCCGCACCCCGTGCTGGGTGCAGCGCCACCGAGATGCATGAAGCAGCATTTCTCCCAGGAGTTCCTGGCTCAGGCATATAAACAGGAAGTGACAGTGAGAGGCAGACAAGCGGTGATGGAGGCGTGCGGTGCGAGTGAGCGGTCAGGGAAGGGCTGACCGCAGGAGGCTCTGGGTCAGGCAGGTGGCGGGGGTGGGGGG
>NW_027532008.1:10453495-10458286 GCF_008692635.1 Crocuta crocuta | reverse complement strand
AGCAAGGCGTGTGCAGAGGCCCAGGAGCGGGGAAGTCGGAGACAATTAAGAAGTGATTTTCGTGATCGTCCACCTTTATCGGGGACTTACTGTGTGCCAGGCCCTCTCTTACAGTCTTTATAGTTCCTGCCTCCATCCTTATAAACACCAGACAGGACACCAGGGAACAGGCACAGAGAGGTTCAGTGACTTGCCTGGGGACACACAGGGACAGAAAGGATGGCGAGGCTTCATGTGGCTGGAGTGAGGGTCGGGGTGAGAGATGGGGGCCAGGTCAGCACAGGCACTCAAGCCAGGGGGACCTTTGGGGCTCTGTGCCCTCTTGAAAAGTTATGTGCTTGACCTTCCCTGCGCCTCGGTTTCCTCATCTGTGCAACGGAGCTGCTGCGGCATCTGTCTCAGGGGCCGTGGTGAGGGTGACCGAGACCGTGCGTGGAGAGAGCCCGGCACAGGACCTGGCTCCTGTGTGGCAGGCGTCATTCCCAGTGGGTGGCCACTCGGCAGAGTTGTGTGGTGATGGATGGCGGCTCGCTGCTCTGGGATCAGATCCCGGCTCCCCGGCCTCCTGGCTGCGGGACCTTGCATGGTCTGTCCTTCGTACTGCAGCAGGCTCCCCATCTGTGAGATGGGTTTACTCCAGCACTGCATGAACTTGATGCAGCCCCAAACCTTTAGGAGAGCCGCGGCCCCCAATGAGGGAGGGGACAGGCGGGGGAGCCCTCCCCGACTTGGGGCGGCCTGGCGGAAGGACAGGGCGGACAGGCTGGTTGGCCAGGAGCGGTTCCTGGTCATCCTCCCCACCCCCAGACTGGCCAGGCTGCCCGCAGGCTCTCCCTCGGCCCTCCCCACCCCGCCCGCCAGCCCAGAGCCTTCCCCAAAGTGACCCTCCCACCGGGGGTGTTATTAATAGCCACGGCAGGGCTCGGATCACTGGCCAAGAATGTTGCCCAGTGGCGCATGGGGGAAGAGGAAGCCGCGGGGCCAGCGGCTGGGGTGGGTGCGGAGTGATGCCCAGGGGACCATGTGGGTCGGGCAGGAGGGCCTTCGCCACCCCCACCCCCACACTGTGGTCCGCTGCCCCTCCTCCTCCTCCTCTTCTGTCTCCTGTTCAGGTAAGGGCCTGCCCGGGTGTCCGTGCTCCCTCGGCCCCCTGCTCAAGGGTCCCCGCACCTTCTTTCTGCTCAGCTTCTCTACGGCCGCCTCCCCGGGTTTCAGAGTCATGAGCGGCAAGGGTCCCATCTCCCTGTGCCTGCGTCTCTCTTGTAGGGCACAGCTGTCTAAAGCCGGGTCCCTGCACTCTGCCCTCTCTCTCTCTCTCTCTCTCTCTCTCTCTCTGCCCAAGCCTTGGCCTGTCTCCTGCTCTCTGTCTGAGAGCCGCCTCCACTCGTGTCTGCATCGCCCAGTTGAACATTTTTCCCTTTGGGTCCATCTGCATTATTTTTAACGAAAACTTGAAAACACACAGCCAAAGAGCCCCATTCTTCTCGGGGCTTACTTTCTTCCTTCTGGGCGTCCAGAAGAAAACTATTTTTAGTGCATAGTGATAGAGACATGGGCGGCCTGGCTTACTCTGGGCCAGAAGTGGGCGGGCCTGAGTGGGGACAGGGACTCTGACCGCGAGAGCTGGAGCCCTGAGCCAGGCTGCTCTGTGCCCCCTTGCTCGCTCCCGTTAATTGACAGACGGACTGGCCTAGCAGAGCCCAGCAGTGAGTGCAGTGGCGGGGAACGGGGCTCCACAGGACACCTGTGGCCCCAGGACACTGGCCCAAGGTGGTTCCCGACTCCTGGGGTCTGAGAAGTCTATGTTGCCCTGGCCTACATGTGTCACCAGCCCGTCTGACTTTGCAGGTGACTCGGAGGAGGAGGACATGGGACTCCTGGAGGTCAGCGTTACGGACATCAAGCCCCCGGCCCCGGAGCTGGGCCCCATGCCAGACGGCCTGAGCCCTCAGCAGGTCTGTGGGTGGAGCGGGGTACTGGGGGGGTCTTTGGGGAAGGGGGTGGTTGGGGGCCCCGCAGGTCCGGGTCTTCAAGGCAAAGGGATGAGTGGCCGAGCCTCAGCTCGTTCTCTCCTCACCTGCTGCACAGACTCCCAGAGTGGACCCCGCAGGTCCCCTGCTGTTGTCCTCGGGTGGGGGGGTTGGGGGGGCCCAGCATTCGGAGCCCTTGCTTCCCACCCCCAGGGCCACCAGAGCAGCTCCTGCTGAATCATTTCCCACAGAAGATGTCATTTGCAGGAAGGCGGCTGCAGTGACAGAAGGGTTGAGAAGCACTGAGCCAATCCAGCTTGGGAGACACCCGGGGGGGGCAGCCCACCTCCCATCCACAGGCTTCTCCCATGCGCCGGGGGTCTTTGGGCCGGGCCTCCCCTCCCCCGAAGTGTCACAGCAAGACCAGGGTTGAGGGCTTTGCTCTGGGCCCCAGGCAGAGGCATGAACTGGGGGAGAGACCCCTGCCGTCCCCCGGCTGTGGGGACGCTGAGTGAGTCGTGTTGGGGCAGCGCGCGGAAAAGGATTTGCCCGTCTGTTGGTTGGCAGAAAGGCCAGGCATGTGGTTTCTNCCCCACGCCGTGAGTCCCTGTCAGAGCCAGGCGCCAGCCCAGGCTTCTGGCTCATGGTCCCGGCTGCTCAGGCTGGCGTTGGCCGGGTCACTCTCCCCCGGAGCCTCTTGGCGGTTCCCGGTCAGGCAGTATTAGTTCCTTTGGGCCAGTGGCTCTCAGCTGAGGTGATTTCACCCCTCAGGGCCATTTGGCCGTGTCTGGTGACGTCTGTGGTTGTCACAACTGGAGGTGCCCCTGGAACCTAGTGGGCGGGGCCAGGTATGCTGCTAAACATCCTACAGTGCACAGGACAGTCCCCAACACAGTCACCCGGCCCCGGGTGTGCTGTGGCCGAGAACTTGGCTCTGGGAACAGCTTGGGCACCTGGGATTGGGCACCTGGGCAGCACGTCCAGCCGCAGGGGGCTTGAAGGATAGTGGCCTGCCTCAGATACCTCTCCGATGATACCTTTCGTGAGCTCTGTCCTGGCTTTGGGGCACAGTGGAAAACCCCCGGTACCCAGGGGTGCCCTATACCGACTCCCTCAGAATGTCTGCGGGGTGCTGTGTGACGGTATTTTGAAGATGCCCATGTGATTCCACTGTGCAGTGGGGTTTGCTGGTGTACCTGGTGCTCTCTGTGCTGCCGGACCCAGGCGGCAGCTCCCAGCCTGTTGCTGGCCAGGCTGCCCTTGAGGGATGTGTTGATTTGGGCTGAGGAGACGAGGGTCCAGTGAGAGGGGATGGGGAAGGGACAGGGATATGTGGCCTGCGGTGGAGCCCACCCAGTGGAGTGGGAGAGTACCCTGAGGGATCTCGTCTGTGGGAGGGGGGCTGGTTAAGGTTTGGAGCAACCAGGGGAGCGAGCGGAAATTGTTCCATCCAAGAAGGAATTTTCTACTCCCATTATCCAAGGATGTGGGAGGCCACCCGACCCCGTGGAGGAGACAGGGTGATTCCCTATCCCTGGATGTGTGCGAGCAGAGGCCTGGTGGGGGCCTCGAGCCCAGCTCCCCACACCCCCCATCTGCAGGCGGGGCTCTGGAGGAAAATGCTGGCTGTCAGGTCCCAATGGTCCAGAAGCGGGCTCTGGGAGGGACGAGTCCCTTCTGTCCCACAGCCCTCGGCTCCTCTGGCACCAACACTCCTCTTCGGCCACCCGGGGCCTCTGCACACATCAGGCGCTCACTCTGTGCTGTGGCAGGTGCGGCTGCTGACCGTGCTTTCTGGGGCTTTCCCGGGCAGGTGGTCCGGAGGCACATCCTGGGCTCCATCGTGCAGAGCGAAGGCAGCTACGTGGAGTCTTTGAAGCGCGTACTCCAGGTATACGACTCCGGGGGGCTGTGGGGGGACAGCAGCGAGGACCCCAGAGGGACCCTCCGTAAGGAGGGTTTGGAGATTGTGGGCCGTTTTAAAGGGAAGGGGCCACAGGCCAGCGCGCTGATGGGGATGCCCCGGCGTTCATGGGAAGGCTGCGTTTCTGAAGCAGAGTTGGGGGTCTGTGAAGCGAGGCGTGCCCTGTAGAGTGAAGGGCATGTGGGCCCTTCTGTGCCTGGAGGGGATGGTGCTTTCCTCACTAGTCCCGGAGCCCTGGGCCCCGGGGCGCTCCTCCCATCATCCTGGACCATCCGGCCCCGCCCCCGCCCCCCCACTGAGGCAGGAAAATACCACCCTCTCTTACTACATCAGTGCTTGTGTGACTTGACTGGCTGTGCCGCTCTGGTCTGTCACCTGCATTCCTGAAGGGGTGAATCCTCTGGGGGAAGGGAGTTGTTGGGGGTCATGGGGTGTCAATGACCCCCTCCTCTTCCCCTCCTGAGTTCGGATCCACACATGGGGAGCTGGCCCAGGCGGCAGGCAGGGAGAGATGACAGTATCACTGTGTTCCTGGTGGCTGGTGGGGGTGTGGCTCTAGGTCTGGGGGCCAGGGGAGCTTGCGGGGGGCATTGCTGCCACCACTCTGTTCGACACACTGGCTGGGTCATAGGCGGAGCGGCAAGGGGCCCGCCTGGGCCTCAGGGCCTTGGGGCCTGCCTCCGTGGGGCTCCTTGCAGGCAGGCATCTTCCTCCCAACCCAGCTTAACACCTGAGTCATGGGGGTGGGTTGTGGGTGGGTAAAGAGGGGCCAGGAGTGTTACATTCAGGGAGAGGAAGGACAGGAGCCCAGTGAGGGATGAGGGCCCCTCCTCCCACAGGAAGGGCCTGCTGAGTTCTGATTGGCGGGGCAGGTGGGTGGGAGGGGCTGTGGCCTGA
>NW_027532008.1:10438014-10453488 GCF_008692635.1 Crocuta crocuta | reverse complement strand
GCAGGATTACCGCAATCCCCTGATGGAGATGGAGCCCAAGGTGCTGAGCGCTCGCAAGTGCCAGGTGGTCTTCTTCCGCGTCAAGGAGATCCTGCACTGTCACTCCATGTTCCAGATAGCCCTGTCCTCCCGGGTGGCCGAGTGGGACTCCACCGAGAAGATTGGGGACCTCTTTGTGGCTTCGGTAGGTATCCCCAGAGTCTCCTTCCCTGGCCCCCACCAAGGTGAAAACCGCAGCCCTGGGCCAGCCTCCTGCCTCCACCTGGTCACCTGTCCAAGCCGGCAGGGTCAGTGGGAAGCAGGGCCTGAGCCTGCCTGGCCCAAGCTGCGGGGTGGGCACGACAGCTTCTAGTAGGTCCTTGGAGTTGCCTGTGGGAGGGGAGCTGGGGAAGCCAGCCTGCTGTTCTGGCCCCACCCGGGCGGCAGCCCTCCAGGAGGCCAGGTGCTGTGAGCAGTCTGAGTACCCGCAGGGTGCTCGCCCGGCTGCTCTGAGTACCCGCAGGGTGCTCAGCACAGGAGATGCTTGTGCAGCCCATGGCCTTGGTCCCCGGAGGATGCTGTGCCCCAGGGCATGGGGTGGGCGCACTGGCTTGCACTCCAGGAGGCCTGGCTGGGTCCCAGGCTCAGGTGGGCCACCCCAGGGCTCTCTCAGGGCTCAGGTCCCCATCTGAGGGGAACTCTTGGTTTTTCAAACTGAAGTCTGTGAACCCCAAAGAGATTTGTGGGGTGTGGGGGGTCAAGTCAGTGGATCTGTTCTAGGTCATTGGGTTTTGCTAAAAGGAAAAAAATATATATATATTTGAAAACCCCGACATTCAATAAATCTGATGCCCTGGTCGGTGTGGACAAGGGCCTGGGGTCAGGAGTGCTGTCCTTGGGGCTGGAGGCCCAGGGCATTTTATTTCCTGGGGGTGGGGAAGAAGTGCACGAAGGGGCCTCATGGCTGTCCCCACCTCCCCCTTCCAGGGCCTCCCTGCTGGGACAGGAGGAGGGTCCGGGCCTCTCCTTGGCACCGCCCCTTCCTCCCTGGGGCCGTGGGCATCTCTCCACCCCTCAGAGCCTGGTTTCCTCCCTCAGTGGGGTGACAGCCTCGGGGCTGCCTCCGGGTACCTGGTGCCGAGGGCGGGGTTGCTGGCCACCCTTCCCCTCACATCGCAGTGACCCTCCCTCCCCGCACCTGTGTCCGTTCTAGTTCTCCAAGTCCATGGTGCTAGACGTGTACAGCGACTACGTGAACAACTTCACCAACGCCATGTCCATCATTAAGAAGGCCTGTCTCACCAAGCCCGCCTTCCTCGAGTTCCTCAAGGTGGGCCAGGGGGTCGGGGCCCCTCTCCGCGGGTTTCTCAGGAGGGAGGGGGTGCTGTGGCCCAGCTCGGGGTGTCGCACCATCGCTTTGGCCTGGATACCACCCCCCTTTCCTTTGGAGCACCCCCTGTTCCAGGGGAAGACAGGTGGCCCCTCTTGCCCCCCAAGAGGAGGGTGATAACGAGTTAGAGTATCTGTAAGCAGCCCCGGAACCTGGCGCTTTGTCGGGTGAGAGGAGACCAGGGACCTCTCTCAGGTGGGTGAGGCCCCGGGTGGGTCTGTGGGGGGTGGGGGGACCCAGCAGTGCCAGGGCTGTGCTGCTGTCAGGCTTGGCTCTGGTGGGTCTTCAGGTTATGGCTGGGGGGGCCCGCCGCGGGAGGTAAGCCGATGCGTCCCCTTCTTCTCCAACAGCGGCGGCAGGTGTGCAGCCCCGACCGCGTCACGCTCTACGGGCTGATGGTGAAACCCATCCAGAGGTTCCCGCAGTTCATCCTCATACTTCAGGTATCCCGCGGGGCTCCGGCCGCGGAGCTGCAGCGTGTGGGGGCAGGAGCCCAGGGGATGGGGAGGCAGCGAGGGCGCGTGGCCTCCTGGGGGCCTGCGGGGGCCTGGCGGGGCGGGGTGTGCGTGGGGGAGCCGCTCACTCAGCTGGCTGCGGCCGCTTTGGGCTTGCAGAGGGAGCGCTGGGCCCCACGCAGGGCCCCTCCCCCGATCGCCCAGGGCCCTCAGTCGGGGTGAAGCGTCACCGCCTGGCTTGGCGTGGGGGCTGCGGGCCGAGGGCTCCCCACCCAGCATTTTCCTCTCTGTCTTCAGAGCTGCCAGCCACGGGAACAGGGCTCCCAGCAAACTGCCGACCAGTGAATTAGGCTTATTTTGTATTTCCATTCATTAGCTATTTCTGGAGGGCCTGCTCCATGTCCTGTACCATCTGTCCTGGCTGAAAGCTGGGCACCTTCAGACCGGGCCTCGCAGGCGGTGGGAGGGTGGGGCCTTGACCGCGGGCTGGGGGAGGGTCTGCCAGGGTGGGCTTCTCAGCCCCGGCTCTCTTGCGGTCCTGGCAGGACATGCTGAAGAACACCCCCAGGGGCCACCCGGACAGGCTGTCCCTACAGCTGGCCCTCACGGAGCTGGAGACGCTGGCCGAGAAGCTCAACGAGCAGAAGCGGCTGGCCGACCAGGTGGCCGAGATCCAGCAGCTGACCAAGAGCGTCAGCGACCGCAGCAGCCTCAACAAGGTGAGCGCCAGGGCCCCCCCACCTGCCTGCCTTTACCTGCTCCACAGCCTGTATCACCTGGCCCTCCGCCTCCTCCCCTCGGCCTCCCACTAGGTGGCAGTGTTCTCCGAGGGAGGGATTCCTGGTTCACCTCCAAGCCCCGAAGACCTTACTGGCAGGATTAGTCTTGACTGCATCCTCCCCATTCGGTATGAGTCACATTCTTTTAGGGTAAAAGCGGATTCTGACCATCAGTGTAATCGCCAGGAAAGACACCAGAAATGATAGTCTAGCTTCTTGCTTGAAACAAGGAGGCTCTGAAGTCAAGGGTCTGGGTTTAAATCCAGACTTTGCCAGTGGTGCTCACTGTGTGCCCTCAGGGGAATCACTCAGCCTTTCTGAACCTCACTTGCTCCCTCTGAAATGAGGAGACTGACCCCAGGGCTGCTGTGAGGCAAATGGAGGAGTTGGCAAAACAGCAGACCCAGAGTTCTTAATGTAAGGTGGCTGTTGTCGCTATTAGTGTTATGTTTATTTATTTAAACATTTATTTCTTTAGTGTGAGAGAGGGTGAGGAGGGACAGAGAGAGAGAGAGAGAGAGAGAGAGAGAAAGAATGCCAAGCAGGGATGTTGGGCTTGATCCTATAGCCCTGGGAGACTGATCTGAGCGGAAATCAAGAGTCGGACGCTTAACTGACTGAGCCACCCAGGCGCCCCTCATCTTATTATTTGAAAAAAATGTTTTTTAATGTTTACTTACTTTTGAGAGAGAGAGAGAGAGGCAGAGTGTGAGCAGGGGAGGGGCAGACATGGAATCCGAAGCAGGCTCCGGGCTCTGAGCTGTCAGCACAGAGTCCGACGCGGGGCTTGAACTCACGAATCAAGGGATCATGACCTGAGCTGAAGTCAGACGCTCAACCAACTGAGACACCCAGGTGCCCTGCCCTTAGTGTTATTTTTAAAGAAAAAAGACGAGAAATTCAGGTCATGTGTTAGGACTATAACTCAGGAACATTCTAGTAAAAAAAACCCAAAAAACAAAAAAACCTTGGAAACTTTCAAATGAGTCTGTAGAGAACCTTGTTTTCAACACACAATGCTGGCACAAAAATCCGGAGTCCCCTAGAGTCACCTGTTGGTGCACGTGACATGAGCGGCTCAAAGATGCACCTAAATCTGGGAGGCCCTGCACCCTGGGCCCCACCTTCTTTCTCCCCCCAAGGGCACAGGATGGTGGGGATGGCTCCGAGTGGGGTGGCCTTGTCTCAGGGGACATAGGCAAGGACAGTGGCTGTTCTTTGGGGCAGAGACATTGTATGACATCCTCACTGGAGCTGTTCAGATCTTTTGGGGAAGAACTGGGAGACTCCTGGCTCCGTGGGCCCTGAAAGAGGAAGTGAGGCTAGTGACTAAGGCTAGTGAGATTTTGGCCCCATGGGGTAGAACTTTCTGAGAGCACAGGAAGTATTGCTAGGTGGCCAATAACCCTTTCCAGGTGGACTGCACTTTATGGTGTATGATACTAACTTGGGGCACCTGGGTGGCTTAAGTTGGTTAAGTGCCTGACTTCAGCTCAGCTCATGATCTCACGGTTTGTGGGTTTGAGCCCCGAGCCGGGCTCTGTGCTGACAGCTCAGAGCCTGAGGCCTGCTTCAGATTCTGTGTCTCCCTCTCTCTCTGCCCCTCCCCTGCTCATGTTCTATCTCTGTCTCAAGAATAAATAAAACATTAAAAAAATTTTCAATAACAAAATACTAACTTGACACTGTCATCTTGAATCTTCACCATGAGCCTGGGAAGCCTGGACGAGGTAGCCTGCGGGGTCCCTTGCAGTTCTAAGCTTCAAGGGTCCTGCGTCTTAAGACTTTCCCTCCTTAGGGTGAATTCAGGCCATACGCATGCTTTTAGGCCCGCGTAGTATTTTCAAGAAGGTGGAATCAGTTGCTATCTTTCAAAACTTGAAAGACATCCCATAAAATCCAGACCTTTTTAAAAAATTTTTTTAAATGTTTTATTTATTTCTGAGAGAGAGAGTATGAGCAGAACAGGGGCAGAGAGAGAGGGAGACACAGAATCTGAAACAGGCTCCAGGCTCTGAGCTGTCAGCACAGAGCCCGATGCGGGGCTCAAACCCACGAACCGTGAGATCATGACCTGAGCCAAAGTCATGTGCTTAACCAACTGAGCCACCCAGGCGCCCCAAAGCCCAGACTTGCAGGTCTTCTTGAAGGGTTGGAAGAACTGGCACATAACCTGCCTTCCCCCTGGGAAGGTCACCTGAGTAGTGGCTGCCCACACCCCTGCAGTCCCAGGTCTGTCCCTGCCTCCAGGCAGCCCCCCTAACCTGCCTCACACCAGCTTTCTATTTCCGGACATCTCTCTTGAAAAACAGGCTTCAGGCCTTGTACCTGCTCGGGATCTAAGGGCCTCTACACTTGGGGAGTGTCTTCTCCTGTCCCCTCCTTTATTCCCCTTCTCTGTAACCAAGGGGGTTACACACCCTCTCTTGCCCTCACGCCGTACACCTGTGGGGGGAGGAGCTGACCAGGTGGGAGGAAATCCTTCTCTGCAGCACCGCTCTTCTCCTCGGCTCTGTCCCCCAGGGGCCCTGGGCAGTAAGGAGCCGGGGTCACTGGCTAGAGGTCGGGAAGACCTGTTTGGTTTTGGAAAGGAGTGGAAGGCTCTGAGCCTCAGTTTCTCCACCTGTCAAGTGGGGGCATTTTTGAGGCCTGTGGGATGTTAGCACCCCCCGCCCCCGCCTTCGGCGGTCTCAGCCATTTCTGAGACCAGTCCAGTGACTTTCCTCTTGCCGCCCGTCACCCGGGGAGAAGGCGGAATTGAAACTGGGCGCGCCCCAAACGGAACCTGCCGGCTATTTCAAAATGTCCCTGCTCAGGACCCTCCAGAGGCGGGTTTGTGCAATATCCGGTTTTCTTTGTGTCTTTTGATCTGCCTCAGGGGCAGGGGCATGGCTGCCAAAACCCCAGGGGACTTTCCTTCTGGGTTTTGGGTCACGGCACACTTGGCCATCTGCTGCGGGGCCTGCTGTCCTCGGGGCCTGTGTCCGTGAGCTGGCGGCAGCTGGTTGGTGGCAGCAGAGGCATGCGGGAGCCCAGCAGTCACGTGGGGGGCCACTGAGGGACCCCGCGTCCCTTGTGTTAGGAGTGGTGGGGCCTCTCCACGGTCACACTCAGGGCTGGGGACGGCGCCTGTGGCCTGGTTGTGTCCCGCGCTGCCCCTTGGCAAACCGCTTTACCTCCTCCGGGGAGAGGGGGTGGCATCAGGGGCCGCAGAGCTGGGTAAATGGGAAGTGGGGTGCTTATTACCAAGTGTGGTGCCCAGCACACCAAGGGCATTGGTGCCAGTCGGGCTTTTGCGTTGATCCGGAAGATGTGGTTCTATGGAGAATGACGGGGAATTCTCTTGGAGGAGGGGGGAGGCTTTGGGTGACCTGCCCTTTCCCAGCAGGGGTGAGGAAGGAGGGGAGGATGACTCTGGTTATCGGAGTCATGGGGTTTTGGGAACGAATTTTGCTGAATACTCTCCTTCCCTCTGGGGAAAAAAAATCCCTGTCAGTAAAAAGATGTTTTCCCGGTGTGTCCCTGGGAGGGACGGGGGCCCCGGGGCCAGCAGGGGCTTCTCCGTGTCCAGCCCCAGATTGGCAAAGGCCGCAGGTGCTGGCAGCTCGAAGGCCTCCAGCCTCCCCAGACGGTCGCCTCGCTGAACAGCAGATCGGTGCCAACCCCTCGTGAGGCAGGGCTGCCCGAGGCTGTTGGGTTCAGGCTGCAGGGCTGGGACCGCTTCTGGGCCGGGAGTCTCCCTGAGTGAGGCCACACCTCCTCACAGGGAAGACTGTCACGCAGCACGGCCATGAGGATGGCAGTGCCCCAGGCTGAGGAGTGTCTGCGTGGAAGGCCAGCTTCCTGTGCGTGTGACCCGTGGCACAGCCCGCGCTCAGAAGGGCCCCGCACTCGGCTCAATGTTCTGCTCGTGCTGTTACTACCTTCTCACTTAGCACTGAATGAGGACTGCGTGGCCATGTGGCCCTGGGCCCCACACATTTATGTAGCCAGGCCTGGTCACGCATCACCTTGGAGATCTGAGTGGTGGACTAGCGCTCCACCTGACGGCTGGGGAAGCCGGGTCGCGGGGAGGGGAAGCGACCTGCCAGAGGGTTAGGGAGCTGGTGGGCAGGGACCACGAGCCTGCGACTCTGCGACTCTGGCTGCGGGGAGGGGCTGCCAGCACCGGTCACCCCTGAGAAGGGGTGCTGGCTGCGGTCAGAGAACCCAGCATGTGGGTCACGCCGGGGATGGAGGGTGCAGCCCTGCCTCCTCCGCCGCTGCTCCTGGCCCTGGTCCCCTTTGGCACAGCGATGTCCGTGTGGCAGCCTGTGTGCGTGGCTGGCACTGACTGTGCTCTGTCCCCTCCCACAGCTTCTGACCTCGGGCCAGCGGCAGCTGCTCCTCTGTGAGACCCTGACCGAGACTGTATATGGTGACCGCGGGCAGCTGATCAAGTCCAAGGAGCGCAGGGTCTTCCTGCTGAACGACATGCTGGTCTGCGCCAACATCAACTTCAAGTGAGTGGGCCGGGCCAGAGCCCCCCTCTAGGAACCCCACCTGCTGCACCCCAGTTCCTGCACCGGCCTCTCTGTAATGGGGTCGGTCCCCTGTGGGCTTGGTTTAGGTCTCAGACATTCTGGCTTCCTCTCCCATCCCTTTTGGCCTGCCTGTCCCTGGTCCCCACAGCTGGAGGGTGTCATCCGGAGAGGTCGTCTGGGCCAGCCCCTGGCCTTGGGCCGACAGCTGTCCATCGTACCCAGTGGTCTGTTCTGGAACTCTGCTGTTGGTAATGGAACAGCTTCCTGAGTCCCAGCCACTTTGTGGTTCGAGATTTCCCCCCACTGCCCGGGGCACTGCCTTCCCTCCAGAGCCTGGCCTCCTGGTTCTGAGTCGGACATGCTGGAAATGCCCAGAGCCGGGCTTCCCAGTCTGTGCCAGAAAGTACCAGAGCCTCTGCACAGGGTGAGGGCCGTTGCACCCCGTGGTTTGCATCAGGCCTCCAGAAATCCCGGCTCATGTGGGGAGTTCACGCAGAGCTCGAGACCTTTGACTTCTCTGGAAAATTCGGAGATCCAACATTCTGGGCTCACAGTGCCCGGGNGCCTCCTCCGCCGCTGCTCCTGGCCCTGGTCCCCTTTGGCACAGCGATGTCCGTGTGGCAGCCTGTGTGCGTGGCTGGCACTGACTGTGCTCTGTCCCCTCCCACAGCTTCTGACCTCGGGCCAGCGGCAGCTGCTCCTCTGTGAGACCCTGACCGAGACTGTATATGGTGACCGCGGGCAGCTGATCAAGTCCAAGGAGCGCAGGGTCTTCCTGCTGAACGACATGCTGGTCTGCGCCAACATCAACTTCAAGTGAGTGGGCCGGGCCAGAGCCCCCCTCTAGGAACCCCACCTGCTGCACCCCAGTTCCTGCACCGGCCTCTCTGTAATGGGGTCGGTCCCCTGTGGGCTTGGTTTAGGTCTCAGACATTCTGGCTTCCTCTCCCATCCCTTTTGGCCTGCCTGTCCCTGGTCCCCACAGCTGGAGGGTGTCATCCGGAGAGGTCGTCTGGGCCAGCCCCTGGCCTTGGGCCGACAGCTGTCCATCGTACCCAGTGGTCTGTTCTGGAACTCTGCTGTTGGTAATGGAACAGCTTCCTGAGTCCCAGCCACTTTGTGGTTCGAGATTTCCCCCCACTGCCCGGGGCACTGCCTTCCCTCCAGAGCCTGGCCTCCTGGTTCTGAGTCGGACATGCTGGAAATGCCCAGAGCCGGGCTTCCCAGTCTGTGCCAGAAAGTACCAGAGCCTCTGCACAGGGTGAGGGCCGTTGCACCCCGTGGTTTGCATCAGGCCTCCAGAAATCTTTTATTTGGCTCATGCGGGGAGTTCACGCAGAGCTCGAGACCTTTGACTTCTCTGGAAAATTCGGAGATCCAACATTCTGGGCTCATAGTGCCCGGGGCCTCACATGGAGCTGGGTCACGTGGCCTCCTTACCGGGGTGGGGGGAGTCCCCACCTGGTCCACTTGACTCACCTGTGCGGCCCCCCCCCCACTTGGCCCTGTACGCGGCAGGGGTTGTGACTGTCCAGCTGTGACTTACCCACGCCAGCGGAGGAGGCTCTCTGCTCTCGGTGTGTTAACAGCGCTTTAAACAACATCAGGGAAACACCAGCGCCGCAGCTGAGGTCCAAAGGAAGTCGCCTGTGCTCCAGTGTTAATCCTCGGCTGGAGCACACGTCGGGCGGTGGTGGGGGGAGGCACCTGAGGGGACTCATGTAGGCTCTGTACTCGGGGTCGGCTGGTGCAGGCACGGCCGTGGAGTGGGTTTGGGGATGGTCCCCATGCTTGGGACTCACGCACCCCGGGACGAAGCAAGTGGCGCTGTCCGGGGACTCCCACCCCCCATCCACTGTCCATCCGTCTGTTAATCCATCAGATACTTGGTCCTTGCTTTATGCCAGTTCGCAGGTTGGGGGAGAACTCATGCCGCTAGGGGACTCGGGGACAGAAGCTTCTGTTCTGGATCAGTGTGGGGGTGCTTACGCCGTCTCATTCCTCCCCTCCTTCCCTCCCTCTCTCCCTCACTTATTCAAGCCCTGTGGTTTTTAAGGCACCATATCTGATGAACACCTGCTCCCCCCTCCTGTGGCTCAGGGACTAGCCTGGTAGGACATGTGATGGGGATGCTAGTGGCCCACTTTGGGGGGGGCAGGGATCAGCTTGGGAGAGTTGGCGAGAGTCACGGGACCTATCTGAGCGTCCGTGTCCTTGTCTGGAATCATACAAGCTCCTGGCAGGGCCGCTGGGAATCGCGGGTGATTCGAGGCTGGTGCCCAGCTCGGGGAGAAGACCCCCCTGGGGTCCCCGATGCCCACCCCTGGCCCAGCTGTCTCCGCCCCCTAGAAGTCACTCAATGACAGTAATGACCTTTCCTTCTGTCTTGTCTTTTTCCTCAGGCCCGCCAACCACAGGTAGGGGGCTTGGGGGCTCGGGGCCTTGGGGCATGTGACTCTGGATCTGGGCTGGGGCCTGGGCACCCCGGGGCTCCACCTCGTCGGTGGTTCCCCGCTCTGCCTCGCTTGGTTCTGGCCTGAGGTCTTGTGCTTGTCGCGAGGTGCCTGGCTGAGCTGGTGTGCCGTGGAGCGTGCTCTGGGCTGGCCCTGGGCCAGGGGGGCTGCGGGCGCTGCAGGCTCCCTCTTCTCCGTCCCGGCAGGGGCCAGCTGGAGATCAGCAGCCTGGTGCCCCTGGGGCCCAAGTACGTGGTCAAGTGGAACACAGCGCTGCCCCAGGTGCAGGTGGTGGAGGTGGGCCAGGACGGCGGCTCCTACGACAAGGACAATGTGCTCATCCAGCACGCTGGCGCCAAGAAGGCCTCTGCCGCGGGCCAGGCCCAGAGTGAGTACCTGCCCGCCCGCTGCCCGGCTGTGGGCCGTCTGGGAACTTGGCCGAGAGGCCCTTGCCAGTTTGCAGCCCAACGCTGCCCACAGATGCACACCCACAAGGCTGTCTGCGCCTGCACATCCCGCGGTCACACGCCCCTCCTGCACCCTGGCCCCTGCCCGCCCCACCCCTGCACCCTCCTGCACGTATGTGCCCATACGAGCACGCACCATCCCTTGAAGTCAGGAGGCGGCCCCCCCGCCGCTACCTGGCCACACTGCCTGCCTCCTATGGCACCTCGGTGGGTGCCCCTCCTCTCCGTGCCTCAGTTTGCCCCTCCGTGCAGGGAAGGGCCCAGGTGACGCTCACCAGGGCCCCTACATCCTCAGGGACCAGGCTCCGGCTGCCTGGCTCCCACTATTTGGTCCCGAGGAGATGGAGAACGCAGAGTGGTGCCCGGCAGCGTCTCAGTCCCGCAGCCCCGGCCGTCTCCCTGGTGGCTGCCACTGTCACACCCAGTGCTGCGGCTGTCCCTCCCTGCACCTCTGCGTCCTCCCCGTCCACCCCCACCCCCTCCCCTGTCCCCGGAGCCGGCCTTCTAATGCAGATCAGACCTGTGTGCATCCCCCTCTGCCCCGGACCCTCCCATGGCTTGTCACTGCTCTCAGGGTAAAGTCCCAGGTCCTCCCGGGGCCCACGCATCCCTCCCGTGGCACCTGCCCGCCCCGCCCTCCCTGGGCCGGCCACACCGGCCTCTCAGTTCCTGAGGGGCGGACCCCTCCCGCCACAGGGCCTTCTCCCAGGCTCCACCATTTGTCCTTCCTCATCTTAGCTCAGATGATACCTCTAGAGAGAAGTCTTCTGATTCTCTCAGACAAGGCAGGCGCCCCTGTCCTGTGCTCTCAGGGTCTGTTGTTGTATTTTTTGGTAAATATTTATTTTTGAAAGAGACAGAGAAATAGAGTGCGAGTGGGGGAGGGGCAGAGAGAGAGGGAGACACAGAATCCGAAGCAGGCTCCAGGCTCCGAGCCGTCAGCACAGAGCCCGACATGGGGCTCGAACCCACAGACCGCGAGATCGTGATCTGAGCCAAAGTCGGACGCTGAATGGACTGAGGTCCCCGGGCGCCCCTCTCAGGGCCTGCTTTTATGGTCACCTTCACTGGTGATGGTTCTGCCGCCGCCCTCACCCCGGAGCCTGGTGGGCAATTACCTGGGGGTAAGTGAATGTTTGTCCAATGAGGGAAGGTGGCCACGCTGCAGGGGCGGCAGAGAGGAGCTGTGCCCGAGGTACCTTCCACAGGCAGGAGGGTGTCCGGCTCTGCCCCGCGCCTGAGCCCAGAGGTGGCCTTGCCGGGCGGCCAGCAATTCTGGAAACTTGGAGGGAGTGAGGATGCCGTGTGCTCTTGCCCTTGGAGGGCTGGGCTGCACAGCTCCGGGATCTGTGCCTCTTCCCCTGGGTATGTGAGCAGGAAGGGCTGCTGCAGAGGTCCCCGGCCAGGGGCTCAGCCGCCCCATTTGTCTGCCCCTGAGGTACCTTTTGCCCCAGCTTGACCCCACCTTACCCCTCCGCTCTGGGGCCCATCCTTCAAGAACTGTTTTGTCCGTGGCCCCGTGTCTCAAATTAGAATAATCCATGACCAGACCTGCTTAAAGGGGGTCTGCACAGAATTCTTGTTGGACCCTCATTGGCCGGGACTGATTTTTTTTTTATTGTTGTTATTCAAATAGGTGCAAATATAAGGCTAGTGATAATAAGCTCCTTATGCTTGCATATCCCTCGAACAGCCGTAAAACCAACACAGAATCACAAATGGAATAAAAATGAAGCCTCAAAACAATAAAATTCAAATCAACGGCATTCACTTAACGTGATGGATGATGTTGTTTTGCTGGAACTGAATTGCTCGCGCTGTGGACGTGGCCCTCTTCTGGGGCAGGTTGTTTTGAGTTTGTCCATAGGGCAACTTAACACTCGCCCATCTGGCTCGCTGCCGAGTCTGTTTTTGCTTTTCTTTGGGCGTGAACGCATTGCCTGTCTCCTGTGCACACCTTGCTCTGGCTCTGTACCTGCTGACTCAGTACCAGAGTCCATGGAGCCCTGTCCCCGCGCAGCAGCTCGGGGCCTGGAAGTCACTGTGCCCAGGTGACTCAGGCATGCGTGGTTTTCTTTTTTGCATTTTTCTTTTAGACGTGCTTATGTATTTATTTTGAGAGACAGTGAGCGAGCAGACTCCCTGCTGTCAGCGCAGAGCCTGACACGGGGCTTGAACCCACGAACTGTGAGATCATGAGCTGAGCCGAAAGCAAGAATCGGACGCTTAACTGACTGGGCCACCCAGGTGCCCCATGGATGTGCATCTGTTTTCTAGATAGTCATCTAAACCCCCAAATAGGCCCTCCCCTGGGATTCTGTTAAGACCTCAGCTTGGGAAACCGTGGCCTAGAGAATACAGCCCAAATTCCCTAGCTTGGCATTCAAGGGCTTCCCCATCTGGCTTGCTGCTCCTTCCTGCTCTGTGTCTAGCTGCCCATCTCCCGTGCCCCCAATATCACATGTCTGTGATCACTGGAGGTCTGGGCACCCTCACTCTCCCGTTGCCGTGATATCTTTTTCCCTGGCACCTTCCATCATCGTTATTAATCGTTGTGAGCTGACTTCTGCCTCTGTCCCCCGTCACTTAGTTCATAAGCTCTGTAAGAGCAGGGATCCTGTCTGTCTTGTTTGCAGCTATCTCTCCAACACCCAGAATAGAACCTGGCACACAGTAAGTCCCCAGTACATCTTTGAACAACTTGCCCTTTGCGGGTTTCCTTAAGCCACAGTGCCTTTGCACACGCTGTTCTCTTTTCTGGCAGTGCCCACCACGTTCCCGGCCCTGTGAAGGTCCCTCCCCTCTTGCGGGCGTGGTTGGTTCTTAATCTTCTGGCCTCCTATGACCCTTTGAGTGTAGCTTGGACTCCAGGTGCTAAAGTACCTGTGATTAGATCCGTCCCCCCAACCCTCAGTAGACTGGGAACTCCTACCGGGGCAAGAGCCTGGTAATTGTTCCTTTTGTGTCTCTAGCGCCATATCCCAGGGCAGCAGGTCTCCTGTGCAGTGAGTGGGTGCTTGGGTCCTTGTTAGCACCCTCTCCCCCCCTGAAGTTGAGCTGGGTCTCTTCTCCGTGCAGATAAGGTGTATTTCGGCCCCCCACGCCTCTTCCAGGAGCTACAGGATCTGCAGAAGGACCTAGCTGTGGTAGAGCAGATAACCTTCCTCATCAGCACGCTGCACGGCACCTACCAGGTACACAGCACCGGCCTGGCTTTGTTGGGCTCTGGGCAGTGCCCAGACTCAGCGGGCAAAGCGGGCGGGGGCTCCCGTCTTCGCCCAGGCCCCAGGCACGCTCCTGCCTTCTGAATCTCCCCAGGCAGCAGGAGAGGCTAAAGCCCCCATTGCTGCCTGGAGGTCTGGTGCGCGGCCTCTGGTTTGGGTGGAGGCTCTGATTCGGGTTAAGTGGCGTCTGGCTCCATGGTGATTTTTTCCCTCTCTGCGCAATGACCGGTCGGTCCCTCTTGCGGCCGCTTCCTGGACCTCACCCCAGGCTGGAGAGAAGCCGGCTGGGGGCCTGTGGTCCTCTCGCAGGAGGGGGTGCCAGGTGGGGTCTGACCCCAGGGCTGGGAAAGCCTGCTCTGGGTCCGCAGCGGGGAGCCCGTCATCCACTATGGCCCATCTGGTGGCCCTTGTCGGGCTCTAGGACCTCCCGGCTCCTGTCCCTCTGGGCACCCTGAATGCTCTAGGGTCCTGTGTGGCTTTTGGGGAGCGAGCAGGCTGTGTGGTGATCTCAGTGGCCGCCTCAACCCTAGAACCTGAACATGACCGTGGCTCAAGACTGGTGCCTGGCCCTGCAGAGGCTCATGCGGGTGAAGGAGGAGGAGATCCACTCGGCCAACAAATGCCGCCTCAGGCTCCTGCTTCCGGGGAAACCCGACAAGTGAGAGGGGGAGCCGATGTGGCTGGAAGGGGGGTGGTCCAGAGAGGGGGCACCTGGAGCTGATCTGCTCCTCAGGGTGGTGGCGGGAGTGGGTGCGTACACCCTGCGGGCCCTGCCTGGCACAGCTTTGGGTGTGGAGTGGGTGCTCATTGTGGAATGAATGAATGACTGACTGATTCATACCTGGGCCCATCCTCTGTTAGGAGACTCGGGACTCAGACACTCTGCTGTTGTTTGGTTCCGTTTGTGCTGTGACCTTGTCACCCACTCACTTCAGACTGTGCAGAGCCCTGGGACCGGGCCCCGGGTCTCCCCGTGGACTGAGGCTGGGTCTCCAGCCCCCCACCCTCCCACCCCAGGTGCCCACACGGGCGCTTGTGCTCCACAGACCCTCCACTGATGTTTGTGGGATTGGTGACAGATTTAGCAGAGGGGAGGAAAGGTATCTTGTCGGAGCCCCATTTTGCAGATGAGGGTGGTGAGGCCCGAAGAGTTGTCGGATCCTCCCCGCGGCCCCAGAGTGGGAGGGCGAGCTGGGCTCCAACAGGGTCTGACTCTGAAGCCTGGGCTGGTGCGAGGAGGGGCTTACGGCCTGGGTTTGACCTCGAGGATGCGGGGACCGTGGGGGACAGAGTGTTACAAGCACACTGGCTGCTTGGAGAAGGTCGAGCACTGTTGTTGGAGGCAGGACCCAGGCTCCAGGCTCGGGTCCCCGAGGCAGAGAGGCAGGGCTCTGCCCTGTAATCCCAGTCTGCCACGCCCCTGCTGCGTGGCCTCACGCAGCCCCTCTCTAGCCCCCCACCCCCACCCCTTTCTCCCTGGGAGAGTTAGTGACACCAGCCTTGCCCTCCTCCTGGCGGAGAGCCTGCCCCAGACTCTGAGGGGTGACAACAGCAACCCCTAGTGCCCAAGCTGTGTACCACCTCCTTCATTCAGGGCTGCATTCACTCCCACATCCATCCCGCAAATGTCTGCTGAGCACCCACACTGGGCCAGGGGCTGGGAGCCCGACGGGGCCCTTTCCTGCTGCAGAGGTTCCCAGTCGGACCTGCGCATGGGGCTGCTGGGCCCACAGAGAGCTGACCGGGGAGCCCAGGAAGGGCCTCTGGCGTCACCGGGCACCTGAGCCCAGGTGCTGGGGGCTGGGCCACCGGAGAGTGGCCTGATCGCTTTGGGGAGGGACCTCCATTCCGGGGCCACAGTGGGCAGAGGGGCTCTTCCCCCAGAAGAGCTCAGCTTTGCCAGAACTTTCTGGCCACGCTTCAGTGCTCTGAGCAGAGTTAGCACTACCGTGAGTGTGTGTGGTGGAGGGAAATGCTTGTCCTGGGCACTGACACCCGTCACCCTCTTGCTGCAGGTCTGGCCGCCCCATCAGCTTCATGGTGGTCTTCATCACCCCCAACCCCCTGAGCAAGATCTCCTGGGTCAACAGGTTGCACCTGGCCAAGATCGGACTCCGTGAGTAAAGCCCGGGAGAGCCTCTCACCTCAGGGGACTGGGATGTGGAGCCGGGAGGCTTGGGGTGGGTGTGTGGGGGGGGGGGGGG
>NW_027532008.1:10435535-10437742 GCF_008692635.1 Crocuta crocuta | reverse complement strand
GGGGTGGGGGGGTGTGGGTACGTGGGGGCAGGGGCCTTCCAAGCTGGAGGGAGGTGGTGCCGTGGAGAAATACTGGAGCTGAGGCTTTGCTTGTAACCCTGGACAAACCACTGCTCCTCTCTGAGCCTGTTTCCCCATCTATCAAGGGACGGCACTGGAGGAGGGTGGCTGGAGTGTGGCGGCTGAGGGGGCTTCTTTTGGTGGCGGGTGATGGAAACGTTCTAAAAGTAGGTAGTGGTGATGGTCGCTCGATCCTGAATGTACTAGAAACCAGTGACGTCAGCACTCGGAAAGGGCGGTTTCCTGGTAACCAAATTCTGTCTCCGTAAAGCCACTACTCAAGGAAAAACACAACACAGTGCAGGTTAGATTAAGCTGATTCCCCAGCAGGACGTCTTTGTGATCCCTTTCTCCTAAGCGCCCTGTGATGATCACGTAGATAAATATCGGACACGTGCTGACAGCGTTTCCTCTGGGGTGGATGTTTTTCTGAGCATTTTACACACGTCTCTTTCATTTCACACTGACGATAACCCCAAGAGGTAGGTCTTTTGTGATCCACCCTTTACGGGAGAGAGATCTGAGGCCCAGAGAGGGGCAGTGACTTGGCAGATTTCACACAGCAGGAAGGGGCAGGGCCGGTGTTCAGACCCGGGGCAGTCGGCCCCCAGAGCCCCATCTAGATCATCGTCTCTCTGCCTTCTCATGTGGGAGCATTTCTGTCTGTGAAACACATCTGTTAGGCTGTAATTACTTTCTTTGTACTTTTTTTGAATCGACGAAAGGCCCAGGTCCTTGCCAATCGGCGCTACTATTTTCTGTGACGGACTAGATGGACTTTTTGTTTGTTTGTTTGCTTTTCATTGTTGTTTCTAGTGTGATCTTTTTGTAGGCTTTGAAACATTTCTGGAAAGAGGTTAGGACCTTTGTCACAGGCTTTCATCAATGAAAAAATATCGAGTGAGTCTGTGCTATGATTTTAGGCATGGGGGAGAAGAGCAGTAACGAAACCTGAAAGGCCTCTGCTGTCAAGGAAACTGTAATTTGTGAGGAGCGGATAGATGTTACATGAGGAGCAAATCAACACGGGAGGTGGTGCTGTTTACGGGACACAGCTGGGTGGTGTGACAGTCACCGAACCTGGGGGCCAGGGCTGCTGTCAGGGAGGGCCTCTGAGCAGGTAACATCTGAAGCTGAAGCAGTCTAGGCTTCAGAAGAGCAAGTGCAAAGGTCCTGTGGTGACCAGAGCTGAGGAATGATGGGGAGAGAAGCAGGCAGGTGGAAGTATGGGCAGCATTTCCAGAACAGCAGGGCGTGGTGCGTGGAACTTATTCTGGGCATGATGGGCACCTGCTTCTCATAGCAGTGAGAGCCGGGCAGCGTCCTGGCCTGGGTTTCTTCTTGAGTGGATCACTCTGCCGGCCGGGCCAAGAGGGCCTGCAGAGGCGCGAGGGAATGGGGAGGAGATCGTGGCTCTGGGGGAGCCAGGGTCAGAGGCTTTTCGAGGCCAGTCCCTTCTTGGATCTGATGTGGATGTGGCAGAGGCCTCCTCTGGGTGTGTCTGGGTGACCAGAAGGGCTGCAGGGGGAGGAGAGAAGGTTCTAAGCAGAGGCTGCCCAGCTGCGGGAATGCGAGCCCCAGGACGGCTGCCGTGACTCCCCTGCAGGCCTGCGGGGTGCTCTGGTCATGGGCACGCCTGGGCCGATCACACGCCTGCTCTGAAGGCAGGCCGGCGTCCGGCTGCTTGGCTGAGTGGGGCTTGAGCTTGGCCTTGGAGGGCGGGGAACTGAATGGCGTGAGCCTCTCGTTTCTCGGCTGCCTGTGACGCTCATGTGCTTTATCTCCACGCGGTTTCACTGCAGCAAAAGTTTTAATGGAAGGAGAGTCATTCGAAGTCTTATTTGAATGCCTGGGTTCCCCCGGGGCTTGAATAATTTGTTCTTTTATTTTGCCAGTTTAAAAAAAAATTTTTTTTTTTATCTGCAGCGCCTGGTTGGGTGGGGTGGGGCATAACATGAGCCTGCTAGTAATAGAATATGTTAAAAACGTTTATTCACAAAGGATGTGATTCCTTTAATTTTTTTTTCTGTATTCCTCTCTTCCTGACTACCATGTACGGAGATCACAATCCACTGCACATTGAGAAAGGAGGGGACTGGAATGGTGGTGCCTGGGGTCCAGCGTGGCTGGAGGGGGGGGGGGCTGTG
>NW_027532008.1:10417746-10435223 GCF_008692635.1 Crocuta crocuta | reverse complement strand
GGGGGGGGGGGGGGTGGGGCGGGGGGTCCGGGGGGGGGGGGGGGGGGGGGGGGTCCCTTCTGCCCCCTGGGAGGGAAGAGCAGGGTGCGCTGGGGACCCTGGGGACCCGCTTCACGTCCCAGCGTGGCCCCCACGGTGCCATGCGGGCCGGGGAGAGGCAGGCTCCCTCCTGTAACTTGGATTACAGCTCCCGTGGTCCTTTCTCCTCTTACATTTTGGGATCTCAGGGCCTCGTGAAGTGGATCCGGGCTGCCCAACGTTGGTTCCCAGTTCCATCCCTTTACCGGCTCTGTGATCCTGGGCAAATGATGGAGCCTTCAGATGCCTCTCTCCGCCAGAAAGTGGGGATAACGCCAGTGCCTTAATGGGGCTCTTGTGTCTATTTGGGACGGTGGTGTGTGGAAGGCGCCTGGGACAGCCAGTGCCAGGCACATGGACAGGGATGCCCGCGTCGCATAGATGGGGAAGCGACTGGCCTGAGGTCTCATACGATTCAGTGCAGAGCAGGGACAGGACGCCTTCCCACCCTCTGCCAGTGAGTCTCCTATTCATAAAGGCTCCAGAAAAGGGCTGCAGATAGAACCTTTCCTCCCGAGGAGGAAGAGGCATGGTTGGGGACTTTCAGTGTCCCCTTCCCAGAGGACCTGGGCTGGGCAGGCTGCCGGCTGCTCCCAGGTTCACAGGGACACACCCTCGAAGGTGTGGCCTGGGCCCCCACTCCTCGCTGCCTCCGACTTGGTTAGTTTTCCAACCCCCCTCCTCACGGTGGCCCCTGCATCCACCTGACGGCGATCCAGCGAAGGATCCTGAACGTGGCCCAGGTGCGTGCTGAACTCTCCTCTCCGAGAACCCTCTGGGGTGTCCCAGCGGTGGCAGGAAAGGCAGGGGGCTGGGCACTCCGGGGCAGGTCCGGGGAGAGAAGCAGGGCGGGGCCGAGGGCTTAGCAGGGCCGAGGCGGGGTGGCCGTCCCCAAGCAGACTCCTCACCTGGGGACGGTGGTCTCGGTGGGTACCGCTTCCCTGGCATGGGGAGGGCCTGGCATGGGCCAGGCATTAAGTCGTTTCTTTCCAGTGCTCACAGTGACAGTGAGTGGTTGGAACAATTTCCCCCATTCTCCAGATGAGGCAGCAGACTCAGAGAGGTTAAGTACCTGGCTCTGTGTCACACAGTGAGCTGGAGGCTGCTTTGGGACAAGCCAGGGGCTTTCTGGCAGAGCCCACCTCCTGCGGCGGGTGGGGTTCTGAGGCGGGGGGAGCCGAAGGGGTCGCGGCCTCCGGCCCTGGAGCTGCCCCCGCTCCCCCACGGGGTGCTCTTGGCTTCGGTGGGAGCCGACAAACAGAGCTGGGCGCTAAATAAGCCCCCACTTAACGTCGATTGGAAATCACGGCTTTGCCGACGGTGCCAGTTCTTAATGTCACTTATCCCAAGCGGGCTCTCAATTTTCGACTGCAGCAGCCTTCTAATTTGGTCTCAGCCACTCTGGTTTTGTGACAGGAACAATGGCAGTGGCAGATGGGGAGCAACAACTCGATTTTCTTCTAGCGTTCCCGATCGCAGGCAGGGGAGGCACCATCTGGAAGGAGAAGGTCAGATCATTAAAAACTATATAATATTAAATTGCCAGCACTCGATGGGCTGGGGTGTGGGGGCAGGGTTGTGTTCGCAGGCTGAGCGCTGGAAGGAGCTGGAGCTCCGGGGGCGGGCGGATCCAGCGGCCTGTGGGGCTCTCGGGGGCCCCGGGCCGGGGTGAGCGCCATCGGAAGCTCCCTGAGAGCAGCGCTGACTCGGTCCCGTCCACCTTTATGTGCTGCCGCCCAGGGGCTTGTCCAGGACGCAGTGTGGGGACGGCCCCGCCGAGGGACTGTCTCCCCGGGCCGCGGGCCCGGCAGGGTGCCCCCCGGGGTCCGTCCCCTGCCTCCTGGGCCCAGCGGTGGAGGTCTGCCAGCCTCCGCTCCCCGGCTAGGAGGGGACGTGCTCGCTGACCGCTCCTGGCGGCCCCCAGGATGGGAGGAAGCCTCACGCGGGGCTTCGTAAACCGCGATGTGCGTGCACGTAGGCACTCTGCTGTGATGGTGCCTGTCCCGGTTCTAGCTGGCCTTTCCGCGGCGGGCTCCCTCCTCGGTGACAGGAGCCAGCTTTCATGTGACTTTGCCTCTGGGACCCAGTGGTGCGGGGGCTGACTCTGTTGAGGCGGCTCATACCCGTGGTAACGCCTGACATTTACCGATGTCTCACCTGCCACCTCATCCCGGCTCCCCTCGCTGTGACCGACACTGACACGGCACCTTTCTCTGGTGGCGGTGGCATTTTTAAAAGCCACTTTATTGAGCTATGACTGACATACCTCATACAGAACACAGGCGGAGTTGGGGAGCCTGTGGGCACACATACACACAAACACGTGCACCCCCCCCACAACACACACGCACACACACATGCATGCACACACTTGCTTATGCACGCACACACCTATGCAGGCACGCACATGCACACTTCTGTGCACATGCACGCACACACACTCATGTACACATGCGCACACTCATGCAGGCACACCCGTATGCACACACACCCATGCACATACTCATGCATACTCCTACGCAGGTAAACACACTCGTGCAATACATGTATGCACACACATGTGCACACACATTTATGCAGGCACACACTCATGCAAACACACTTATGAAGGTACACATGTGTGTGACACACATTAATGCACACACACTCATGCACACACTTATGCAGGTACACACATGCATACTCACACGTGTACACATGCACACACATGTATGCAAGCACACAGATGTGTACATTCATGAACATCCATGTGCACACACGCTTATGCAGGTGCACATGCATGCACACACACCCACGTACACATATTCACTTGTGTGGGCACACATGCACACACACGCTTACACACGCATGCGCACATACACGCCCGCACACACACACTCATGCAGGTACACGTGCACGCACACACACCCATGCATGCGTCTTCACTTGTGTGGGCACACATGCACACACATGCTTACACACGCATGCGCACATGCCCACACACACTCATGCAGGTACATGTGCACGCACACACACCCATGCACACGTCTTCACTTGTGTGGGCACACATATGCCTACACACGCACACACACATACACACACGCCCACACTCACACACTCATGCAGGTACACGTGCATGCACATACGCACGCACACCCACACCCACTCTTATGCAGGCACACACTCACACACTCATGCGCCCACACACACAGGAGCAAAGAGGCAAGCCAGTAAAAGAGCCAGAAACTGTGTCAAGGGCCATGACAGAGCAGGGGCTGAGAGGGAAAGTGATACAGGGGCAGGGGAGGGTGGTGGTCACTTACGGCCACTCCCAGAAGGTGATAGGCGACCTTGGGGGGCAGGGGAGCCAGCCCCGGAGGGCGGAGGAGCACTTTCCAGGTGGAGGGAACACCCTGGGCCTGTTCAAGTTGCTGAGGAAAAGCCTAGGGCAGTGGGGGCAGGGAGGGAGGGAGGGGGCTGGGAGGGAGGGGAGGGCAGGAACGTCCTCACAGTTCTGGAAGAGCTGGGTTTTATTCTTTATTCCAAGTGGATGGGACTCAACGGATGCAGGAATGGCGAGGCCCAGTGGAAGTTCAGCGGGATGGCTCTGCCTGTCGTGGGGGCAACGACTGTAGGGGACAGTAGTTAGCACGGGACACCCGTCTGGCTGGTGTGGCTGGTGGGCCCTCTTGGGCTGAGCTGACGCTCGCTGAGCAGGGCCGGGGTGGGCCCGGGTCCCGGCTTCCTCCTCGCCACTGAGTGGACTCGGGGGTGGGGATGGCTGATGTCACGCCCTTCTGTGGAAGGACCTCTGCTCCCAGACCCCAAGCCCTAGGTGCCCCTCAGCCTGATGGCACTGTAGGAAGTGGCCCCTCTCACCTGGGCCCCCTCTTCTGTGCCCCTGGCTCTCCCTTTCAGGGGCGGAGCCACCTCCTGGTTGTCCAGGATCAGTGATGCCCACGGGCCTCAGTGGGGGGGCTGGTTGCTGGGAGATGGCGTTTGAGTCGGGCAGACCTAGGTCCCCATCTGGACTCTGCCACCGAGCCATGCGTGTGACCTAGTCAGTTACCTAATCCCCCGAGGGTCGGTCTCATTGCCCTTAAAGTGAACATTGTGACTCTGATTGTGTGGGAACATGCCTGGAGCGCCCGGCGCGTGCCCGCATGTGGACACACAGTAGGCGTCTCCACTGTCCCTGCCCCTGCTGTCCCCGTGTGGGCCACAAGCAAGGATGGGCTCCCGAGCAGGGAGAAGTCCACCTGCTCGCTCACGGCCCGCCCCTTCCTGCACACCACCAGCCGTGCTTGGAGGGCACTTCCCACGTGCAGGGAGACCATGTACTTCGAGGTGACATTGCGGAGACCTAAGGAGACAGACCCCAAACCAGGAAACAGACAAAACGATCTTAGATTGAGGTGAGGCTGTGCCAGAAATAAGATGTGGTCTCTTAGACTGCTTTCTGAGACAGGGGGGCCGCTGTAGCCAGGGTGGTCAGGGAGGACTTCTTGGAGGGGGTGGCATGTGAGTGAGCCCTGACCCACGTGAAGGAGACGTTGCAGAGTGTAGTTTGGCAGATGTGAGCGTGGGGCTGTCCAGATGCGAGTCCAGGGTCGGGGCCTCTGTCCAGCTGGACTGGGGACTTGGAGGCAGATGTGACCACCCCGGACTCAGGGTGGGTCTCGAAGGAAGGAGGAGAGAGTTATCCTTGTGACCGTCATCCTCAGAACCGTGGGTGGAGAGCGGCATGGCTGCATCAGCTTGTCTTTCAGCTTGTTTGGGGGGCCGCCTCCTACCTCTAGAAGCACGTCTGGAAGCCTCTAGAAGTCTCAGTCAAGGCAGCGGGGCCTGGACTGTGCGCAGCGTCACAGCGCTTCTTGAAACCCTTTCTCACCTCCTATTTCACCAGCTCCTCACAGCAACCTCAGCACCAAGGCGTTTTTAGGTGAAGAAACTGAGGCTTAGAGTCGGGGGAAGTTGGACAAGGCTGCTCAGCGACAGGGCGGGCCAGCTGGGACCCGAGCCTTAGCTTCCCCGACTCGCTGCTTGGGAGCCAGGCTGCGACCATGGAGCGAGGGCACCTTTCACCTTGGCTGGGCGGGCGCGGGGCCGGCCCCCTGGGCTCGCGGGGCTCGGACCGCCTTGACCCACCTCCGTGCTCTTGCCGCAGGGGAGGAGAACCAGCCAGGCTGGCTGTGTCCGGACGAGGACAGGAAGAGCCGAGCCCCGTTCTGGTGCCCCATCCTGGCCTGCTGCGTCCCTGCCTTCTCCTCCCGGGGCCTCAGCCTGCAGGTGAGTGGAATGGGTCATGCCGAGCCCTCCATGAAGCTGGGTTTCCGGGGTGTGCCCGCCGCGCGAGAGGGCCCGGCCGCAGGCCCGGCTTCCCCGCCTCTTACCGATGCAGTCGGTCGAGACCTTCTGCCGCTTTAGGAGCCCGCGTTCCCACCCAAACCGGGGGGGACAGATGCCTTTTGTGGGTCGAGTGAATGGAAAATTCCCTGGTTTGGAGCTAACAAATAGCAATGATCTCATCAGCTGGTGGCTTGACTCCAGCTGAGAAGATAGGCCGGAATATGCCCGAGTGACTCTGCCAGACCGTGGGTGGGACCCTCTCTGAGGCTGCCAGCCAGGAGCCATCACGCCCCCGTTTGTCAGGCACCTACTGTACCCCCGCTCCGTGCTTTGCCACCACTCTCTTGTTTTAATATTTATAAGAGCCTCATGCGTAGATGTTTCTAGATTGGTTTTACGACTTAGGAAACTAAGGCATGGATAGGTGGCATGGCCTGTAGGGATGGGTCCAGGAATTGGAACCTTGCTTCGCCTGATTGCAGCTCCCGAGTTCTTTTTTTTCTTTAATTTTTTTAAATGTTTTTTATTTATTTCTGAGAGAGAGAGACTGCGTGAGCAGGAGAGGGTCAGAGAGAGAGGGAGACACAGAATCTGAAGCAGGCTCCAGGCTCTGAGCTGTCAGCACAGAGCCCAACGCGTGGCTTGAATCCACGAACCGTGAGATCATGACCTGAGCTGAAGTCAGACACTTAACCGACTGAGCCCCCCAGGCGCCCCAGCAGCTCCCGAGTTCTTAAGCATGAGGACACTCGCTCTGCTGTTGCCCGTCCCCAATGTCCTGGCCCCTCCCTCTGGAGCGATCCCTGCCCAGCCTCCTCCCTGGGTGAGGAGGTCATGTGAGCTTTGGGGCAGGGGAGCAGGTCCAGAGACATAATCCCCAAGAGACAAGCTGATTGGGGTGTAGACTGGGGCACTAAACAGCTGCAAGTATACACCCTTGAGATGTCCATTCATACACTAGTTTATTCATTCATTCACTTGTTCATTCTCTTGTCTGTTCTGCATATAATTTTTAAGCACCTACTATGTGCCAGGCCCTGTGCTGGACACTGGGTATATGGTGGTGACCAAAACGTACAAAGTCCCCACCCCCTGTAGCTTTTAGCCTGGAGCGAGGCAGTGGTACCCCGGCGAACACAGGGACACGCAGAAGAGTGCTGTGTGTTACAGAGAAAATAAGTCAGCTGTGATGGATACGGAGGTGGGGCCACGCGATGAGGGGGCAGGAGGGTCTCTTGGAGGAGGTGGCATTTAAACTGAGGCCTGCACGGCAACTCATCAGCAGTCTCCTGAGGGCCCAGTGGAAGAATATTCCAGACAGACAGAGCAGTCCAGAGGAATAGTCTGGGCAGTGGCAGCTTGGGGAGCCGGGTAATGAAGCTGGCAACAAGGTCTGATGTGGGTGCCAGGCCAGCCAGCTTCCCAGGCTGGTGGGGTTTGGGTTTCATTCTTAGGGCAGGGAAACCCCAGGAGGGCTCCACGCAGGGGAGCGGCACGGGCTGATGGACATTTTGAGAGGAGAGTCGGGTTCCTTGGGCTGTTGTGGGAGAGAGTCAACTGTGGTCCCTGAAGGGAGCAAGAGACTGAGAGGCCGACACAGACCTGGGCGGGGTGGAGGAGGGTGTCCGGGGGGGGGTCCCCGCCAGGCAGGGCCAGGACATGGTGTGCAGGTGGAGACGGGCCGGACGAGGGCGAGGGGAGCGAGGCACTCGCCTGGTCCTGATCATCAAGGTAATACCAAAGAAGTCAAAGCAGCAGATTGTGACCTTGGTTTGGCTGCTTTTATCGGGACTAGGGTGAGGCACAGTCACGCAAGCACAGCGTCCGTCTCTGCCTTTGTTTAAACCTCACTGATTGTTCACCGTGGATTTTTTGACATTGATTTTTATTGCCAAAAACTGTGCTATGATATTCCCTTCGATGTGGGAGTGTTTCGGCCCCACTGCCCTCCCTCCCATCCGGGTCCTAGAGGAGGCAGTGGGCAGGGGACATGGGACACGCATTCGGGGAGCGCATCGGCGTCGGGCTGGCTGATTTGATGAGGGTTTAGAGGGGGGCTGAGGGGGCAGAAGGGACATGCCCGGAAGTGGTGTCGGGAGGTGCTGGCCCGTTCCCCGTGCCACAGCCTGATCAAGGGGCGCGGTGAGAGGTTGAGGCTCCTGGCACTGCTAGGCGGGTAGTAGGCAGGGCAATAGCAGCAACAATATGGTGGCAGGTGCGTTCTCGAGGCCTCTGTGCCAGGCTCTGTTCTAGGCACTTCTCCAGGGTTAACTCTGGGCCCCTCAGCTGCCCTTGAGGCAGGGCTGGGCCACGCCCACTGGGGGGAGGAGCCTTTTCCTGACTTGAGCCTGAAGGCTTGGCTCTCTCACCCAGGCTTGGCTGGTGTTTTCCCTGGCGTCTGTCCCCCTACCAAACATTTCTGGAGGGGGGGCGGAGGACAGATGCCGCTCATTCCTATAGGGCTTGGGGAGGCCGGCCTTTGTAGGCCTGAAGTCTGTATTAATTACTGGAGAGGCTCTGCTGAGTCTCGTGAGCTCCTTCCCAGCATGCTGGGTGGGTTCTCATGGGCCGGGCAGGGGTGGGTAGGGGTGGGGTAGAAGGGCAGAGTCCATGGACTGTGGGCTGGTCAGTGTCCACCTTGCTTGTGGCTCACCTGGTCCTAGGACTCCTGCAGAGAAGGCTGACCTGGGGTGACTTCCAGCTGCCCTCCACCCCCGCCCCTGCGACTGCCAGGGCCTCTCGTTCTCTTGGGAGTCCAGGGCTCAGGTCGTTTGAGGGTGCTACAGTCATAGACAAGCTGCGGCTTCCTTTCCCTGAAGGAAACCCCTGCCTGCCTGCGGGGGCCGTCTTCTGCCTCCTACGTCTCATGTGGAGGCCTCAGGGCCTGGGGATGCGGAGGCCGGGGAGCAGCCTCAGCGCCCGCCGACCCCCGCCGTCTGGTGAGCCTGCGGCGCTCCCGGGGGGCCCACCAGAGCCTGCGCGTTCCCGTCTGCTGGGGCCCAAGACACCACTTCGGCTCCGCTGGCCCTGCCTCCCGCTCCGGGACCTGGCAGACGTGCACGTCAGCTCTGTGCAGCGGCCCGATGAATTCGGGGCCTCCCCCCGGCCTGCTGCCTCTCCCCAGCACGCGGGCTCTGCGGGGTCACCCCAGCTGCACCCGTGGCAGCAGCCATTGGGCTGGGGGCCTGTCCCTGGAGGGCTCAGTGCAAAGCTGTCCTCCCCCCCAAGTCTTGCCTGGCGGCAAGGGAGAGGGGTGGGGTGCCCCCCCAGCCCCCCGCGGAGCTGAGGTGCTCTAGGACGTAGCCCCGCAGGGGGTTGGGGCTGCGGCCCAGACCTTCAGGGCATCTGCTCCAGGCTCACTTAGGCCTCGGCGTGCTAGCCGAGTGCCTCTGTCCTGGCCAACGGAGGCCCCTGCCTCCCGGCCCTGCCGCTGCCTCCCCTCCTGGCCTGGACCTGCCGATGAGGTGACGTCATGCACCCTAAGCCCTTGGTAAGCGGCAGTGGCCGCTGGGCGCCCAGCCCCATTGCCAAGTGCTGTATGTCTGCCTCTCCAGTCCCCGCAACCGTCCTGACGAGATGTCAGGGCCAGCGTGAGTGTGAGGAACTGGCCTGTGGGTCACCAGCTGGTAGCGGCTAGGCTGGGACGGGAGCCCGCGCTGGCCACCTCCACGGCCTCTCCTTCCCTGGCCCCCAGCCGCTCTCTGCTGCGCTGCCCGGGGCACCTGGCTTTGGGAGAGCTGGCTTCCTGGCACAGGTGGGTCGTCTGGGTCCAGGGCCTTGCCCGTCCAAGGAGCCATCTGAGTTGTTGCCATCGCTTTGGACCTGGGTTCCGTCGATGTGGCTGATGTCCGGGCCCCCTGGAGTTGCCATGGAAACATCTGAGCCAGGGCTGTGGTTGCCCTGTGCCCACCTGTGAGGACGGGAGCAGCCGCCTGGCAGAGGGGGCTGGGCAGCCTCAGCTGGGTGGGGCTGACCGAGAAGCAAAATGACCGGGAGCAGGGGCCCAAGGGCACCTGGGGGCCAGGGCGAGGGGCCCTCTAGCGCTCCCAGCCGCGCAGACGTGGGGGCTGGCACTGCCCAGACCTGTGGGAAGGCCGCCTGGCCTCTGGGCAGAATTAACCGGAGTGGAAAGGGTACCGGGCAGGGAGCTGGAACTCTGAATTCCAGCCTTGACTGCTGCTAACGCGCTGTGTGACCTTGAGCCAGTCATGTGCCTCCCATGCCCACGCCCTGACCTTCAGGTGTGCTGACTTCTGAATGAGGGGACTGGATGCTGTGACTTCTCTGGGAACATCCCAACAGGGCCGGGGTGGGCCAGGGCCTTCACCACCAGCAGAGGGCAGCACCGGCCCAGCAAAGGTCCCGTGGTGGCCGCGTTCCTGGGTGGGGAACCTTGCACTGTCCCTTCTAGGCTTCCCGCCCCGCCTGCTGGCCCTGGATTCCAGCAGGTTCACGACAGGCCAGGCCATCTCCTCACACTGCTGTCCTGGCCAGAGAGACAGACTGGCGGGGTCTAGCTCAGAGAACAGGCCCCAGAGAGCAGCAGATGCAAGAGGAGCAAGCAGCCAGTGGCTCTTCGTGACAGCCCAGTGCAGACAGAGCCCCGGCCCCCATGGGCAGCCCGCACGAGCCCCTCAGCCCCCTGGTGCTGGCGGGCTCGTCTGCACAGGGTTCTGATGGTGACTGGGGTGGAGCCAGATGTCCAGCCCCCCTTCCCTTCTCCACGTGCTTCTCTGGAGGGGTGCAGGAGGATCTAGGGGGATGGCCAGGGCAGGCCAGGCCCTGTCACTCATCTTTCCGTGGCCTGGGACAATCACGTGTCCTCTGTGGGCCTCATTTACCGATCTGTGAAATTAGGCGGTGGAGGGCGTTAGTGGTTTTCATTAAATCTTATCTGGATGTTTCTTAGTTTGAAAAATACATGGCTGGCCCAGACTATCATTCGGGGGCCTCCTAGCCAGAAGGTCCTAGAAGAGCGACGGTCAAATGTGAGTGGATAGGAACTGCCTGGAGATCCTATGAAACCTGTCGCTTTCCCGGCCCCCTCCCCCTCAGGGATTCGCATTTGGGGCCTGAATGGGGCGCAGGAGTCTGCAGGCTTCACAGTGGTTCAGATGGAGGCACCTCCGGCACCCCGACGCTTAGCCCTGTGTGTGCCTTGCGTGTCTCCGCAGCTCGGGGCCCTGGTCCACAGTCCCGTCAGCTGTCCCCTGCTGGGCTTCTCGGCGGTGAGCACGTCCCTTCCGCAGGGCTACCTCTGGGTAAGTCACTCCCAGACCCGGCCAGGGATCTGGCCTCAGGACAAGCAGGGAGGGTGGCACCGGGAAGGGGGTGCTGGAGAATGCTGCCGGCCCCCGCGATGTGCGCCTCCAGCCAGCAGGGTCTTCCTGGGAACCTCTGTGCCAGGCTCTGTGCTCAGAGTTGGCACATGCGACTTCACCAGGGACAACGGAAAACCAGGCACCGAAGAAGTGAGCATGGCTCTTGCAAACAAAGGAAGGAAGTGAACATCGCTGTGCAGAGTACCCGGGTGTCAGGGTCTTTTACCCTGGGGCTCAGGAAGCAGGGCTGGTTATCGCTGGTGTCTTGCAGAGATCCCCGCCCACCTCTTTTCCCCTGGGGCTCCTGGCAAAGCCTCTCTCAATTCAAATAGGAGGTCCCCGTTCGCTCTTTGTGGTGCAGCCTGTGCTCTCCCATAGTCTCCCTGAGGTTCCACCTCCCCACCCCTTTTGCCAGTTTCCAGCTCCTGCTTATTCCTGTATCTAGGTGCTCAGGCAGGAACACTGGCTCACCCTTCAGAGTCCACCCCAAGTGTCCTCTCTGAGGGAGATTTGTTCCTCACTGTTTCCACAGTTTCTAGCATGTGGTATATTCATCCTTCCTTCCTTCTTTCCTTCCTTCCTTCCATCCATCCATCCGTCCAGCCATCCAACTAATCATCCAACCATCCATCCATCCATATAATCATCCACCCATCCATCCACTTATCCATGTAATCATCCATCTGTCCATCCATCTATCCATCCATCCATATAATCATCCACCCATCCATCCACTTATCTATGTAATCATCCATCCATCTATCCATCCATCCATCTATCCATCCATCCATATAATCATCCACCCATCCATTCACTTATCCATGTAATCATCCATCCATCCATCCATCCATCCATCCATCCATCCATCCATCCACCCATCCATGTAATCATCCATCTGCTCATCTATCTACCAACTTTTCTATCCCTTGCTTCCATCCATCCATTTATCCATCTGTCCATCCATTCAGCAAGTATATATTAAGCGCCTACCATGCGCTAGACACAGAAGTAGAATGGTAAACAAGACAGAGAAGAACATTTGAAGGAGCACATGTGTGTTCACTGTTTGTTGATTGAAATTCACCCTAAAGATGGGGAAATAGAACTGACTTGGTATCTAGTCTTAATTCCTTACCTGATTTCATTTGGGCCTTGAAGCTAACTTGTTGCCATGGCAACTGGGGAAGAGTGACCTCCAGTGACCGCAGGATGTGTGGGAGCAGGAGTGGGAGATGCTCCTAACCTCAGCACAAGTAGAAGTTTGGGGCAGGTTGCTGGGAGGGCAGGGGCCCAGCTCTGTCCCTGCTCTGGCGACTGTGTCTGATGGCTTCACGTCTTTGCCGCAGGTCGGGGGCGGGCAGGAAGGTGCAGGGGGCCAGGTGGAGATCTTCTCTTTGAACCGACCCTCACCGCGCACGGTCAAGTCCTTCCCGCTGGCGGCCCCTGTGCTCTGCATGGAGTACATTCCCGAGCCAGAGGAGGGGGAGAGCGGAGACGAGAGCCACGTGGCCGCTGAGCCCCCGGCCGCAGTGCATCCGACCATCTGCCTCGGGCTCCAGGATGGCAGGTGAGGGGTCAGGGCCTCATTTCTCCTTTGGTCATGGAGCCGGCATCATTGCCCCATTTTATGGGGGAAACTGAGGCGCGGCAGCCTGGAGTCAGTCTGCTGGAAGGCGGAATGTCTGGATTCCCACTTGGGTCTGTGTCGTTCTGAAAACAGTCTTTTTGTTTTTTTACATTTTTAAAAAATGTTTATTTTTGAAAGAGAGAGAGAGACAGACAGACCGCAAGGCAGGGAGAGGCAGAGAGAGAGGGAGACACAGAATCCGAAGCAGGCTCCAGGCTCTGAGCTGTCAGCACAGAGCCCGACACGAGACTCAAACTCATGGACCATGAGATCATGATCTGAGCCGAAGTCAGCTGCTTAACCAACAGAGCCCCCCCAGGCGCCCCTGAAAACAGTCTTCTTAGCACCTCGATCATGCCGCGCCTCTTGAGACTCCCACCTAGTTCTCCCTGGGACGGGGCGGGGGAGAGCGTCATCCTCAAAAGAACCACCCATGGGCAAGTCCAAGCTCCCGAAGGGTGGAACAGCAGACTGGCAGGGAGGCCTGGCTGAGGGCGGGGAGCCCCCGGACCCCTCTCCCCGGGAGGGGCAGTGGGGGTAGGAGGCTCATGAGTCACTCAGGTCTCTCCCCACAGCATCCTGGTTTACGGCAGCGTGGACACGGGCACCCAGTGCCTCGCGACCTGCCGGAGCCCAGGGCTGCAGCCCGTGCTCTGCCTGCGGCATAGCCCCTTCCACCTGTTTGCCGGTCTGCAGGATGGGACAGTCGCCGCTTACCCTCGGACCAGCGGTGAGGACGGCAGTGCTGGGGACGGTGGGGGGTGGGCGGCAGCCTGGGGCACTGACTGGGAGCCGGGTCCCGCGCCAGAGGGCTAGGGGGAGGCAGGCAGCTCAGAAACAAATCAGGGAGTCTGTGGGCAGAGATTCCTGGTCCCCACGGGGGTCCCTGCGGGACCAGGCAGCTCACCCCATTAGCAGGAAACTGCGAAGAGCAGGGATCCAGGGTCACAAAGACGCTGGGGTCTGGGGTCACTTCACTGCCCTGTTGATGGCCGTGTCCCTTGGTGATCAGCTTCTCTTTGCACCTGGATCTCCTCATCTGTAAAATGGGCATAATGTCAGTGCCCACTGTGCATGGGTCCCGGTGGGTTAAACAACTCAGTGAAGGTGAAGCCTAGGGCCTGGCGCGGTGAGTACTTAACGGAGTTGAGCATTTGAACTCTGTTACGCTATGGAGCCACGGACGGCCCAGATTATGATGTCTGGAGGGAAGGCTCGCAGGTTGAGCTGCTGTGCACCAGGAACGGGGCAGGGCTTCATCTGTGCACATTATCTGAATCCTCAGTGCGAGCCTCAGAAGTGCGGGTGCTGAGAGTGCGGGAGGGGAGGGGTCTGCGNCCTCCCCTCCCTCCTTTTCTTCCCTCTCTCCTCCCCCCCTCTTCCCCCTCCTTAGAGAGCCTCTAATTGCTGCGTCATCACTGCCTGTTGCAGGGATATAAACGGATATTTGTACCGAGCTATTTTTTTTGCCACTTGGCACTGTGTTGGTATTTTTAATTAGCTTTTGATAAGGCATTTATAGTTTTTAATTAAAGGGGGAAGAGGGAGGGAAAAAAATTCCCTCTCACCGACAGACATTGCATGCGTGAGAATGTAAACGCGGACTCTGATCGTTGGAGATCTAAACAGGGGCCCGGGCGGGGGGGGGCTTCCAAAGGGACCCCCACCCCGAGGCTCCCGCGGGCCCCTGCGCCTGCCTTGCCCCACGCTGGCCGCTCCAGGCTGCCCTCGGCCCTTTGCCCCTGGGTCCTGACTTACCAGTTTGGGCGCCGGGGGTGGAGGAGGTGAGGGGTGTGCGAGCTTGCTGGGGCCAGCATAGCGAGACGCCACAAGCGGAGCTGTCTGGTTCCCTGGAGGCCAGAAGTCCAAGCCCAGGGTACTGGCAGCGCCAATTCTCTCCGAGGACCACGAGGGAAGGGTCCGTTCCAGGCCCCTTGCCCTCCGCCCGGTGCTTCCTTGGCCTGCGACCACGGGACCTGTCTTCACGTGGCCGCCTCCCCGTGTCCTATTAGCTTAGGGGCCCCACCCTCCTCCAGTGTGACCTCAACTTCACTCATACATCCGCGACACCCCTACTTCTAAATAAGGTCACATTCGGAAGTCCTGGGGTTTAGGGCGTGAACCTATGAATTTGAGGAGGCATAACACAGCCCGTGATAGGGGCTTGGGGTCTAACCATTGGCTTTCAGCCCAGGGTTAGAGCCCGGCACTTTGTCAGGACCAGAAAGGCCACTGGGGACCACGCGACTCCACACCCTCATCTTCCAGGTGGGAAGGGACTTCCTAAAGCCCCATGGGGGGGCTCGAACCCAAGTCCTCTTTGCCAGGGCTCGGGCCCTCTCAGGATGTAAGGGGATTTTGACTTCTCCGGGCAGAGCGGGAGGCCGTCGAGCCGGGAGGAGAAGGTTGAGATGCGCTAGCACCTCTCCCAACTTTGCTGCCACAGACATTTGTCCACCGGGCATTTACTGAACATCTACTATGTGCCATAGATATGGTGGCCGGCGAAACAGACGTGATGCTGCCCTCACAGAATGTGTGGCCTATAAGCGGGAGACAGAGTTAGTCAAGTGCACAAGTAGGCAGCTTCTGATTATTCATCACGCTGAGGGTCGGAAGGGGGAAATAGGGTGGCACGTGAGAGCCTGACCCCCAGGGCGTGGGCTGGGCTGGTGGGCAAAGGCAGTCTCCAAAGCGCGGCGTCCTGAAGCTGGACAGTAGCCAGAGGAGGCGGTGGCGGGGGCAGGGTCTGGGAGCAAACAGCTGCACAGGGTGGGCCTTGGGTTTCCCACCAACCGAGGTTGATGGGAAGTAGAAGAAAGTGTTAGAAGTGCTTGGGCACGATGCCCTCTGGCTGGTGGACGGGAGAGGAGGCAGGGAGGCTGGCTGGGAGGCCGTCACACCCAGCTGGCCAGGTGAGTCTGGGCTCACTCCTTCTCTTTGGAGCCCACCTCTGGGGCTGCGGTTTGGCTTTGGCCGGGGAGGCCTCTGGGAGACGCCTTGTCTCACCTGGCCTCCCCCGCCCCCATTCTTTCTGTGGGGTCCTCCAGAGGTGGTCCGGGCAGGAAGGCGGGTGGCTCTCAGCACCTGCCTCACGGTGTAGGGCTTGGGGGATCCATCCCCAGCACCTTTTGCTCTGGCTGCATGTGGTGGGGTCTGGAATCATCATCCTGGCCCACGACCTAGCTGGGGGGCCCTCTCTAGACTCACTGAGGCCTCAGATACCTACACCCCATCCCAGCCCCAGAGCTCCTGGGCCTGTGCTGGTGAAGCCCCCTCTGGTGCTCCCGCCGGCCTGGGGAGTCTGGGAATTGGGAATAATCCACTTGAGGACACCTGGGTTCGGGGCTCAGCTCACCCATGGGACTTTGGGAAGTCCCGGAAATATTAAGTAAGAGGTGCAGAGCGAACCCAGGGCCTGGCCCAAGGCCTGGGGACCTGCAGAGGCAGCCGAGTCATGACAGGGTTCTGAGGCCATCAAGCCACACGGATTCCGTAACATCAGAGCTGGAGGGTCTCCGGAGTCCAAGGCCAAGAGCAGTGTGGTCATGGCAGTCATTTTGCTGCCCCTTGGAGCCTCTGCTTACCTGCATGCATTCGTTTCATTCATTCATTCATTCATTCATTCATTTTTTTCTTCCATTCTTTCATTCATTCACTCAATGAGTACTCAGTGCCCATGAGGTATGAGGCCCTGACCAGGGCACTGGGGCCCAGAGATGACTCAGGTGGCTGCTGTCCCTGTCCAGTCCTGTGTTTGAGCAGAGCTACCTCCAGGTGCCCTCTGTCACCCCATCTCTGAGCAGGCAGAAGAGCCTGACCAGGCCTGGGCAGGGGGGTGTGGGTCTATCCCAGGTTAGATGCTGAGGACGAGGGCCAGGGTCACCTCCTCCAGGAGGCAGACGATGGAATGCCTAAGGGGATGACTGAGGAATCAGGCTGCCTCGGATGGAGTCCCAGATGTGACTTGCACTCAGTCTCTCTCTCTCAAAAATAAATACACATTTAAAAACATTTTTTAAAGAAAAGGAAAAGGTCCAAACCCTCATTTATTCTAGATGGGAAGGGAGATTTGGCCAAATCACAGGCCAGGAATGCCCATTTTACCGGGTCTCGGTCTCCGGCAAACCCAGGCAGGACGGTAAACCTGACCACAAACATGAATACTTCATCCAGTACTGACTCCGAGCCCAGGACAAGGGTCTGTGTCCAAATCTCCCCTTTTTATAAAGACATCCTTGCACTGGGTCAGGAGCCCACCCCACCCTACTGTGACCTCAGCCTGATCACACCCCCAACAACCCTATTTCCAAATAAGGTCACAGTCTCAGCTTCTGGGGACCAGGACTTGAACCAGATGTGAGAGATTGAGGCTGTTGCTTCCCCACTCTGAGCCTCGCTTTCCCCACCTGTAAAATGGGTGTGAAGACAGCTGCACCTCACAGAGTGGTTGTGACGGCCCGATGTGATGAGTCAGACAGGTGCCCAGACGGAGCCCGGGGAGTATGGAGACGTGCGCCTGTTCCTTCCTGCCACCATTGTCATTACACTGCCGGGCTCAGGCTGCCCTTTGGGTCTCTCTGGGCCCTCAGGACATTCAGTGCGTGTCCTGCCCCCTGGCTCCGGCTGGGTATGCATCCCTGAGGGAGACCAGTGGGAGGAGGAGACGGTGTCTTCATCTCTCTTCATCTGGCACGAGAGCCGGTCCTGGGCCCAGATGGATGGGCTCTCACTCGGGGCTGGCGTGTGCATGTGAGTGTGCATGCGTGTGCCAGGATGTGTGCGTGCTTACCCAGAGCCACTGTGGGGTGAGGAGGGGGCAAGGGGCAGCCCTGCCCGGAGCTCAGTGATTGCACTTAAAATCCTAGGGTTGTGGCTTGTGAGGTCTGGGAGGAACCCTTGAGTTCTGGCCCCTCGTGCTGCACTTGGGGAAACCGAGTCTCTGCTCGTTGGGGCCTGTTAGAGCCTGTCCGGGGTCCTTTTTGATATAAAAATATCACTATTAATACATTTTGCCACAGTTTATCATTCTGTCCTGGAGTCAGGCCTTAGGGGGTTTCTGGAGACACTGGCAGGTGGAGCGGAGGTCCTGGGCATGGGATCCTCAGGGCTGTTAGACCCTC
>NW_027532008.1:10415524-10417615 GCF_008692635.1 Crocuta crocuta | reverse complement strand
GGAGCAGCGTCCTTTGTGGAGGCCTGGCCACCTTGTGGTCACTCACCGTAGACCCCAGTCGTGGTCCCAGAGCCGTTCAGAAACTCTGGGAAGCCGAGAGGGCAGCAGGGTTGGGGAAGGAGGCCACGGCCAGTGAGCAGAGTTCAAGCCCTGCTTGGCCTGTCACCCCTCGGGTGTGTTTGCACAGCTTCTCAGCTCTCTGGGTCTCTGCTGTCACATCCGTCACGGGGAGTCCACGCCTGCTGCCACGGACTGCTATTTTGTAGCCGATGACAGCAAACACGGGCTAACGGGCACTGCATGCTTCCTGGCTGTGCCTGCTTGGGCTGGTTACCTAGACTCCCTGTGTTTGTTTCTCGGTGTAAAACCGGGATAAGAACAGAACCTTCCACACAGCCTTGCCAGGAGTTAAGGAAACCGTTCACGAGAAGGGTGCCTGGCAGTGCCAACCTGGCCGTGTCGACCCACACGTAGCAACGGCTGCCAGGGTTGCTTACCGTGTGCCACCCCCGTGCTGAGCCTTCTGCACGGGTCCTCTGATCCTGCAACGCCAGCCTCGTGCAGGCACGGCTATCATGCCCATTTTACAGATGAGGCTTGGAGAGGCGAAGTCCCCTCTCCAAGGTCTTGCAGACGTTTGGGGGCTGTGGCCAGGGCTCCGTGTTCATGTTCATGGGCTGGAAAGACCGGATGCCCCAACTCCTAGCTGAGCCGGGAGTCTGCCGATTGTCAGTAGGACAGAAGGGTGAGAGGAGACCGTTTTACGGGTGGGGGAGGGGTGGAGGAAGAGGGAAAGCTGAGGGTCCGGGGGTGGGGGTAGGGCATCTGATCTGTCCTCTCAGGGCTCCACCAGATTCACCCAAGCAGAGGCTTCCACCAGGTGCCCTGGTGGCCCCCCAGCTCTGCAGACAGCTGTGCCCATCGTGCCCCGCCCCCGCCCCCGTCCCCAGCAGCTGGCTCAGACCGAAGGGCTGTGACAGGGACCCGGTGGAGACGCTGTGGGGGTGGCCAGGTGCTGGCAAGCCAGCAGCAGGCTCTGTCCTCTCTCCAGGCCCCAGATTCCCACTCAACGCCCCCCCACTTCTCACCTGGCACACTGGTAAGACAGGGCGGCCCCGGGGTTCTCTGTGGCCTTGGGTGTGACCTCAGAGAGATGCCTGTCTCCACGGGCACTGCTCACACACCAGGGGAAATTCTGGGCATGTTCTTGGCTCGGCCGAGCACCCCTGGGGTGAGCAGCGGGAGTCGCGTTCAGAGCCAGTTCAGGTCTCTTGTTCTGTTCCGTCTTCAGGGGTGGTGGACTGAGGACTAATTGCCTCTCACACTTCCTCTTCTGTACCTGGAGGTGGTGGCATTTCTGGGGGAGGAAGGTCATCAGAGATCTTGGTAGAGGTGACAGAGTGCCCTGGAGACAGCAGGGTCTCTGGGATGAGAAACATGTAGAAAAGTCCTCAGAGACCCTCTTGGTGGTTCCCCCATTTTACAGATAGGGAAACTGAGGCCTTGAGAAGGGGAGAGATGTGCTCAACACCCTTATTGAGTTTCTAGCAGAACCAGGACCGGGTCAAGGCACTTCCTTCTCGGCACAACTGTGTGGATGCTGCCTCTTCTGGGAAGCCTTCCTGGATTTCCCCAGGACCGTGCAGTTTTCCCTTTTATCTTGAATTCTTCAAGCCCCCCTGTGCACGCTTGGTCACTCATGCTTGTCACCTTGTATAGGGACTGCTGACCAACCCATTGGGTTCTCCAGCCAGCAGGGGGTTTCTTTGGGGGCAGGGTCTGCGCTCTTCCCAGGCCTGGCGTGTGGCCTGGCATGGACTTGGTGCTTACTAAGTGTGTGTGGGATGAACAGAAGAGAGAGAGGGGAAGGGAGAGAGGGAGGGAGTGAAAGCGGGAAAGATAAAGGAGGGGAGAAGGATGAATTGGGGGGTTCAGCCCGCAGAGGGGGTGGGACACAACGGAGGCAGGTACAAACAGCCCTGACCATCTGGAGGAGGGAGAAGAGCTGTAGAAAGGATCGAGAAGGCGTTGGGGGCACCCAACTGGGCCCCCTGCTGAGGGTTCCTGGGGGGGGGGGGTGGGGGGGGGGCC
>NW_027532008.1:10405861-10415505 GCF_008692635.1 Crocuta crocuta | reverse complement strand
GGGGATGAGGAGTGCCCCTCCCCCCTCCTGACCTGCTTCTTTCCTGTCCCCGCAGGCGGCGTCCCCTGGGACCTGGAGAGCCCCCCTGTGTGCCTGACCGTGGGGCCAGCACCCGTCCGCACCCTGCTGAGCCTGGAGGATGCCGTGTGGGCCAGCTGTGGGCCTCGGGTCACCGTGCTGGACGCCACTAGCCTGCAGACTCAGGTACTGGCCCCACCCATGGCTCAAGGCCGCCCACCCACGGCTGGCTTGCTGGGCACAGGCCTGCTGCTCCTCCCTGTGCCCTACCTGGCACTGTATTTGGCTCCAGCTGCATCTCAGGGATCAGCGAGTGTTTGCTGAGAAGCAGAGGTTCCCCCCCCACCCCAAGTCACTGCCGGGCCCTGCCCTCTGCCCCCGGCGTGCATCCCTGGGCTGAGCCGTGATCTGCCTATGTGGCTGGAACTGGGGTCCCTGCCTCGGACTGTGCCCGGGGCCTGGCTGTGCTGAGGGGGGCCCAGGGTGGATGCAGCTGTCCTGGGGGCTGGGCTCTTTACATAGTGTGGACGTGGATGCTGCCTGGCCCTCCCTGCCCTGCTGTGAGCGGAGCCCTGCCTGCTCCTTGGGCCCCGGGGTGGGGGCCTCCACGCAGGGCCTCCGTCTGGACTCAGCCTGGGCCCCTGCCTGTTCCCGCCTGTCCACGCCCCAGGGCCCATCCTGGGCGGCAGGCGTGAGGCTTGGGCGAGGCTCCCCAGTGGTATTTCGGTGATGTTTGCCATCGTTTGGTTGGTTTGGATTATCAGCTTGGAATGAGGCCTTGATGACCAGGCCCAGAATAGATGTCTGGGTTTAGGCTCAGGGTAGGAGCAGACCACTGCCCCAGGGGAGCCTCTGTGGGGGGNGGCGCGGGGGGGGGGGGGAGGGGGGCATTGCCGTTTGCCCACCTGTCATCTCTGCAGATTGGCTGTAAATCGGCTACTCAACAGGCAGGCAAGGGCGCTAAAGGAGTCTTGCCATTGTAAGATCACAGGCGATGGGCTTCGGGCCAGGTGGGGAAACTGAGACCTGGGGAGATGTGGGCTCGCAGAGCCAGAGGGTTGAGGCTTTGAGTTCTAATCCTCCTTTAGAGCAGAAGGGGGGTGAGGGCTAAAGGTGACTGCTGGGCCCTGCTCTGGGGACAGAGCCCGAGGACCTGTGACCTCACTGGTGCAGCTGGGCCCGGCCCGGGCCAGGGGGGCTCTGAGGAGGCGTGAGCAGGAAGGAGTCTGCTGCCTCCCGCTCTGGATTTCTTGGTCTTCTTTCTCCGGGGACGGTGGGGGGAGGAGCCAGAGTGGGGACGGGGCCCTGAGCAGCCGTAGCCACAGGCCCCCTTCCCAGCGCCCGATTCGCTCTGGGGGCGTGTCTGCACCTGCTCCAAGTGCCTCTCACCTCCACCTTCTGAGAGGAAGGAGAGCAGGGAGACCTGGCTGCCGGGGGCCTTCGGGGTCCCCTAAACTCCCGGGTCTCAAGCCCCCTGGCAGGAGGAAGGACGAGGCCCGTCTTGGACTCCTTGGCTCACCCCTTGCAGCCCCTTCCCCAGTGTCCCTGCACCGTCGTCGCAGCAGGCCGGGTGCCCTCTCTGCCGTCCCCTGCTCGCAGCCTGTGCAGGCTCTGCCTCCTGGAGGAGAGCTGTGCTGAGGGGCCCTCGGCCAGCAGCAGGGGACGGGAGGAGGGTCCCAGCCCTGCCCTGGGGGTCTCCGGTCTGATGGGGGAAGACCCAGCCCCTTCCTTGGCAGGCCTCCAGTCTGATGGCGGAGACACAACCTTGTTCGCTGTGTGGGAAAAGTGAGCCCAGAGGTGGGAAGAAGCCAAGAGCAGACAGAGGATGAGATGGGGAGGTGCAGGCTCTTCGAGGCCCCTGTTGGCCCGAGGACAGTCCCAGCACTGCCAACAGGGAGATGGAGGGGGCGGGAGGAGGCAGCTGAGGATGTTGGGAGGCAGGATGAGAACAAAGAGGTGTTTCTGAAGAAGAATCATCTGAAGAAGAATCGTCTGCTCCCCCAGAAAGCACAGGCCTGGGGGAGTCAGCCCTGCTGGTTGCTGGGGAGAAGGAGTGAGCAGCGGGCCTGAGAGGGTCGGCAGAACGTGCCCCGTCCCCTGCCGGGCCCTGAGACTTCCTGGAGAGGGAATGGGGGCACCACCAGAGGCAGTGGCCCCCTCTCTGTCCTGGCCATGCCCCACACCGGGTTCCCTGGGCGCCCCAGGCCCTTGGAAGTGTGTGGCCGGCCGGCTGGCTGGGTGGCCCTGCTCTGTCTTGCCAAGCTGTGCACCCTTGGACGAGGCACCGAGCCTTCCTGGGCCTCAGCCGCTTCGTCCAGAAAGTGAGATGTTAACAGTACTTTGCAGAGGGTTGAGTGAGAACATGCATGTAAAGCAGCTGTTTCACCCAGGGCCTGGCACGTAGCAAGTGCTCAGCGAGCAGTAGTCATCCCTGTAATTACGTCCTGAACTTAAATCCTTGTTGCGGCATATGTGGCTCATTTGGAGAGTCCGACTCCCTGTGGGCCGGTGTGGCTGCTGGGCGCGGGGCGCCGCATCCTGGGTGTGCCACCCTCGGGCTCCGCTGGTAGGAAGGCTGCCTCCTGCTGAACAGCGGTCCTAGCCGCGTGAACAGATGGAGAAGGGCAGGACACGGGTGAGGCCAGGCCCTGGCCATCCTTCACCCAGTTTTGCCGCCTGCAGCCGCAGCACATTCTTACCCAGGCCCCGGAGCCCTGCTCTGGCCCCTCCATCCCTGGGGCCGAGCAGCCACCTCGCCCCAGCTCGAGGCTGTGATGATTTAAGATTAGTTCTGGACCAGCTACTCTCAAGAAGGGGATCAGTATGGCCTTTCACCTGCTTTGCGTGCCCTGGAGGGTGTCCGGGGGGAGGGGCATCAGGTGCAGGAGGCTGGACGGAAGAAGGGGCGGCGGGTCAGAGGGGGCACGCGCCCCGTCTGCGGCCGGGGAAACTGGACAGTTCGCGAGCTGCACAGTGCAGGCGGCTCACCTTTGGTCCACGCAACCCTTCGGCACAGTAACGAGGTGATCGCATCGCATAGTTAATCAGGCTGCGCTCCGCTGCCGCTTGCAAAGAGAGGAAGCCTGTGCACCTTGGCTCTGCGGCTCTGGGAACTAGCTCCGTGTGGCTGCGGCTAAGAACGCTCTTGTTGGCGCCCAGCACACGGTCAGCCAGGCCCGGGGGAGTGGGCTGGGGACCCAGCTGCCATCCGGGCTGCTGTGCTCTTGCGTAGCACCTAGGGCCCAGCGCAGGTCTCCGCACCAGAGTGCGTCACTTCAGAGGAAGGGCATCGTTTGCTAGCAGCGATGGGGCACTTCCTCCCCCAGGCTGGAGAAAACTCTCCATGGGGATTTGCGACCCTTGCAACTGCTCAGGGCTCCAAGCCAGAAGGCCCAGGAGCGTGTTGGTGGCTGCAGATGTGGCTAGTAGGGCTCTGGGCCAAATGTGAAGACCTAGGGAGTTAGTGTAGGGCTTGTGTTAACTCTAAGGAGCTTTGCCTCATTTTTCCCGCCCCCACTAAATGATAATAACCAACATATATTGAATACTTGGTGTGGATTGGGCATAGGTTTTAAGTATTCTACACGAATTAACTTGTTTAATCCTCAAATCACTCTATGAGATGAGCATTATTATCATTCCCACTTTACAGATGAGGAAACAGAGGCACAGAGAGGTTGAGTGACTTGCCCAACGTCACACAGCTAGTAGGAGGCAGAGCTGGGATCTAAGCACAGGCATCTGACTCTTGAGTCTGCTCTAGACCTCTGTGTTGGCCACCTGGGTAGAAGGAAGGCTGTCTCCTTTGGGCTACATTTGTCCCCTGCAAGTTTCTGTCCTGTTACCTGTAACTCCTGGGAACTTTTATTCCTTTATGTACTTGCTTTCTCCACCAACACATCTTCCAGGCCGAGGATTGCTGCCTGTTCATTTTCATTTCCCCAGTGCCCGGCTTACATAGCAGTGCTCTGAGTAAATAGTCATGGTGGATGGATAGATGGGTGTCCTGTGCACCCACCCTCTGTGTGGGGTGCTGGAGGGATGGACGGACATGGGTAAACCTGTGCTCAGGTTATGGGGAGCTCAGACTCCAGTGTGGGGAGCAGACCTGGGAGGTAGGCAGTGTCAGCCCAGGGTGAGGAGACCAGGAGGGGGCAAGCCCGGACCCAGCGGGGACCCCGGGGAGGCGCGAGGATTGTCAGACCCAGCCAGAGGAGGGACGGGAGCAGGCGAGGTGCCTGGAGGTCAGGACCTCCGCGCCGGGCTGGGCAGGCGCATGGCTGTGATGAGGGCAGGCACGGGGGAGGCAGGGAAGATGCTCTGAGCAGAGGAGGCACCCGGAGCTGGGCCAGAGTCAGCCCGGGGGTGCACAGACACGGTCTGGAGGGCTCCCCGGGGACAGGCCCCTGAGCGGCGCCCCCGCCCCCTCCAGCTGTCTCCATTTAGGCCCACTTGGCCCCCGTTGGCTGCCCCGACCTCGCTGAGCCTGCCCCCCGCGGAGCCAGCGCCCACGGTCTGTCTCTGGGTTTGACGCTTGCCCACCAGCTGCTTGTTCAGCTCCTTGATCCCAGCGGAGCGGCAGCGAGGCCTGTTAAATAATAACGTAGCTCACCGGGGCCTGTGTCAACACCACAGCCTCGTGTTCATTATCTAGATCGGCACCTTCAAAGTCTAATCCAGTCATACGGAGTTCATTTTAACCGATCGCTGGAGGGGAAGCCGGCCGTAGGATGACTGTTGCATCTTAATTAAAAAAAAAAAACCAAAAAACAATTTACTGGGGACAGGTTGTCTGGAAGGTGCTGGGACACAGGGCAGGTTGCGTCTGTGTTTGGGGACCGGGCCTGACCCCTGTCCTGCAGGGCTGTCGTGAGGGTTCCTCGGGGCAGCCTCTCTCTCATTCAACCCTGGCTCCCCCATTCGTGCCCACGGAGAAGCCTGTCCGGACCCTCTCGTCTCCTCCACGTGCACTGGGTCATACCCCTGCGAGCCCCTGGGCGGCACCAAGCTGTTCTCCTTCACACCACTGGCCACAGCTGGGTGTGGACGTTTTGGGGACAATGACCGGATTAACCAGACTGAGGCTGAGTGAGGGCAGGAGCCTGGTTGGTGCATAGCAGGTGCTCAGTGAAGGGCCGTGAAGGCCTTGGGCACGTCCCTTAGCTTAGGGGAGTGGGCTCAGAGAATGGTGGGTCCCCTCTGCAAGGAGGGAGGACTTGGTCAGGGGGTGTGATATTAACCTGCTTCAGAGCTCAGCACTGAGCCCACGAAAGGTGCTTCCCAAAGTGCGTGCGGTCGATAATCCCACCTTGCACTGGCTCCTCCCCTCCTGCAGCTGCCTCGACCCCCCACCCCGGCACCTGGGCCCNTAATTTTCACGTTTAGTGCCCAAACTTAGTTTGCATGTATTAGCCGTTGTAAATCTATCATAACAGTGTGACGTGGCATGAATAATGCATCCCTGAGCTGTATTAGTTTTCTGTCTCCTATCTTATTTATGACACAAAACGGGTGGGAATTTGCAAAAGCGAAATCTAGGCGCAGGGCTTCCTGGGTAATGGTATGCAAATTGGCATGAGGGTGGAAAGATTCACCCCGTCCCCGGGGTGCCGGGGAGCCAGAACTCCGGTGTGGGGGCTGCCTGAGCGTGCAAGGCAGGGCTCACGTCACTGCACAGAGTCCTCTCTGGTCCATTGTTTTGTCTTAATTTCTTTAAGCGTGCACGTCATTATTATTGTCAGCCTGTTATTTATTTTTTTTTTTAAATTAAAAGTTGGCAGGTGAAACTTGAGACGTTGATTCTTGAGACATAGATTCACAGTCTAAAGACTGAGGAGGCTTCCAGGAGGCTCAGACAGTAACAGGGAGAACGAGTTTTCCAACAGTAGGAAGAACGGAGGTTAGACTTTCGGAAGAACTTCCTTTCAGGAAGCTTGGGAAGGGTAGAGGGTAGGGGTGGGTTTGCGGATCCCGTGGGGCACCCTCCTGGGGGGGTTGTTGAGGGTCAGGCGTAGCTCAGGGCTGACTCTACTCTGGGCATCTGGGGGGGGGAGGAGGGATCGCAAGAATGTCCTGTGGGCCTGGGGGTGGCTAAGGGGCAGAACTCCAGGCCCCCTCCGTCCTCACCGGGAAGAGCTCAGATCTTTCTTGTATCTGGTATCTGGTCTCCTCCGTCCCGGAAGATTTAGGTTGGCGAAGGATTTCATGGTTTAAAGACAAGTAGTTTGAAGCTGTTGGCTCAGGGAGTGGGCTGTGTGAAGCCAGGGCGGAGGGAAGGGCTGGTGCTGAGGGGAAGGCAGATGGAAGAGGTTATTACGGAGAGAACAGATGGGGGCTGCAGGTGAGGGAGGGGCAGACGGCGGCGGCAGGTGGCAGTCCTCTGCCGCTGAGCCCCTGCCTCCCCCCTCCCCGCAGTGTCTCTGGCTGTCAGTCTGTCTTCCGGTCCATGTGGCTCTGCCGTGGGCCCCCACCCCTCTGCGGTTACCCTCCGCTCTGCGCCCTGTAGGACAGGACTGCTGCCCAGCCCCCTAGAACCTGGCAAAGACACACAGGGCCACGGACGGACCCCTGGATGCCGGGCCCCCGGCTGGGCCTCGACGCAGTGGAGGCTGGGAGCCTGAGCCCAGAACCAGACTCCGGGCGCAGTCACAGATGGAGTGAGGTCACACAGGGAGGGGTTTAGGCCAGCGTCTCGCACATTCAGACGGTTACGTGATGGTCACTTCAAGCCTGGTGGCCGGGCTGGGGGAGGGTCTGCAGGGCTGGAAGCTCTCAGGAGGCAGTCCCGCTGCCGTGTCTGGTGGGCTCACATGGAGGTCAGGGTGGGCTTGGGAGCGAGCTGGCTGGCCCGGCCTGAGGCTCTGCCACCGAGTGCCTCCACTTCCCCACCTGTAAAATGGGGATAATTACAGAATCGACCCCAGACATGTGGCCCGATGTATGTGAAACACAGTGTCACAGCTGTTTGACAGTGACAGGACTTGGTCAGGATCCCTTGGGACACCTGGGGAGGTGAGGCGCCAGGACTGGCACCACTCAGGCTCACTCAGGTGGGGCCTGCAGGTGCGACTGGATCTGCCCCTCAGAGCTGGGAAGCAAAGCAGAGAAGGCAGAGCTACCATAGGGGGCCCTCGGAACTGTTTCCTGAGGCCGGGCTGCCGGAGGATCTTTCCCGAACAAAGTTCTCATCACACCTGATCTGGAACTGGCCGGCTGCCTCTTTCCCGGCTCTCCCAGCCCCCCCCGGCACAGGGACGGGCACTGACCGGCACTGCAGTCCCTATGCTGGGCCGCCCTGCCTCAGGCACCTGCTGCATCCGCGTGGGTGCGATGGTGGTGGGGTCACGGGGTTGACCCGTATCCACACTCCCTCATCCCAGTGGCTGTGCCCCATGGCCTTTGCAGGCGGTGACTCCCGGAACCTTCACAGCCAGCCCTATGTGGTAGTTGCCTTCTCGCCTCAAAGTCAAGGAGGTAGAGGCAGGAAGTCGGGGAGCTGACCCTGACAGTCTGGCCCTGCGCCCGTGACCTCAGTGCCTCTTCTGAGCAGGAAGCAGATGCTGAGAGGAAGCATCAGAGTATCACACAGAAGGGGAGCCAGGCACACGGGGCGCAGCCCGGACGCTCCGTGGCCCCACCCCTGCGAGCGGACGGCACAGGCTCCGCGAGCTGAGCGGGTGCGGCAGGTGCTTGCCCTGTCTCCGCTCCGTCTTGGCTGGGGCCCCCGCGGTGGCTAGGGCAGAGGCAGACCCCAGGCTCAGCCGGGGGGTGCTGCTTGCACAGGGCAGGGCTGGGGCACATGCGAGGGCCCGACTCCCTCGGAAGGCACTGGGTGGTCCCGGGTGGCCGACAGCCTGGCATCCCCCCTCAGGTGCGGGCAGAGAGGACCCTCCTGCTGCCTCACGTGATCCAGGGCAACAGAAGGAAACTAAGCAAGAACTAACGAGGGGCTGCCGTGGCCCACGCTCGGAGATGCTTTTCACACTCCTCTCCCTCGGGAATAGCCGCCGCGCCCATGGATTTTAGTTTAGTTTTGTTCCTAGAGGCAAAAGTTCGGTGTGGTGGGGGCAGGTCCCCTCTCCCTGTGGTGGTGTTTCCTGCGCTGCACTCGGGGTTACTGGTGGGATGGCGAGGGGTCCGCCCTGCGTTATGGGCGTTGTGACAAGCAGGTTTGCTGCAGAGATTTTTCGCGTTGGGGGCTGGAGGGGGGCGTGCGAGGGTGGTTTGCAGACTCTCCTGAGATGTTGGCAAAAGCAGTTGCCCATCTTTCTGGGAAAAAAAAGTGGGCTGTTAAAACGTTTGGGATAGGCTGTCAGTCTTGGAGCTGTGCAGGGACATCCGTCCATCCGTCCCTCCCTTCTCGGTGCCCAGGGTGGCCCTGAGCTGGAAGAGTCCAGGACCAGATCAGGTCTCTTGTTAACCTCACCCCCAGTTTCGAGATGAGTCAGCTGAGCCCCAGCGGTGCTGACCGACAGGCTGGTGCGAGGGGGAGGTGGGGGTCGTGTCCTGGGTCCCCCTGAGAAGAGTGCCGGAAGGACTCCTCTGCTGGCACCGTCACTTGGCCGTGAGCAGGCGGGACACTGAAAGCAGGCTGTGCGGGCCCAGCGGTGTCTGTGTGTGGCTGGGAGTCCCGGTGCAGGCCACGGACCCCCACTAGGGTGACCCACGGTCCCAGCTTGCCCGGGACAGGGCGTCAGGCTCCTGGTGCTACAGAGGGGCCCCCCCGGGCACGCCAGGGCGGTTGGTCACCCTCAGTTGGAATCCTGGCCACTCCCCACCCTCCCCTTTCCTGTGCTGTGACTTTGTGAGTGTCATTCAGCCTCTCTATTTGTTTCCTCAGCTGTGACATGTTGATAAGAATAAGACAGATAAAGAAAGGGACGGGAATCGTCTTGCCGATTGCCTTTAAAACACAGACCGTGCCTGCCCAGAGCAGCCGCTCAGAGCGGGACCCCTGTGTCTCTGTTCCCAGCCCGGCCCCCGGCAGGTGGAGGGACCCCGCACCATTGATTTCTGGAAGCCTCCGCATCCTGCCTGTTAGATGGGGATGCAGAGGGGGTGCCCTCATCCCAGGCGGCTGGGGCGTTACAGGGAGGCAGGGTTGGCCGAGGGGCTGGTGAGGGCTCCGCGGGTGACCTCTGGACCTGTGACTATGCCTGCAGCCCGCCGTGGGGGCTGAGCGGGGAGTGGGAAGGAGGGAGCTGCCTGCCTCCACTCTGCGGGGTCATTGAGCAGGAGATGCTGAGGGTGAGTCCCGAGCTTGGAGTCCAGGGCTCAGGCCCCTGTCCCACGGGGCCACCCGGGCTCACAGTCCCCTTTCCAGGTGCAGTCTCTCTTCTCTCGTACAGGTCTCTGCGAGGGTGCAGTACTGCAGGGAAGGGCCTGGCACACAGTGGGTGCCCACAGGCCGTAGCTGAGCCAGCCCTCTGCCAGTTCCTCGGCGGCCCCCGGCCACCCGGCACCGTCTCAGCTCTAATGACTTTGAGTGCTGAGCTGCTCACCCTGGGAATTTATAGAAACCAAGCACAGAAGCGGCACCTGGAGGCACATAAATATTGTAGGATGGAGGTTGGGCTGTGTCAGCACTATTTGGAGCAGTGTCACTCACCTGGAACCCTCTGCCTGCA
>NW_027532008.1:10384388-10405774 GCF_008692635.1 Crocuta crocuta | reverse complement strand
TGGGCTGGGGGGGGACACCTGGCTTCTTCCCAGCTCCCTGACCAGCTCCTCAGGGCAGGGCTGGGTCTGCCCTGCCTGTGGAGCCTCCTGGGACCCCAAACAGTGGGTTGTCCCCCTGGCCCCATTGACAGGTGCAGAAGGAGAGCCAGGTACCTGCGCAGAGAGCCTGCTCGGAGCCCAGGCTCAGACCCAGGCCCTTCCCTCTGGCTGCCAGCGTTTTTTCTTTTTAATTCCTCCTTCCCCAAACTTTTTATTTTATTTTTATCTTTTTAATGTTTATTTTTTATATTTGAGACTGAGAGAGACCAAAACAGAGCATGAGGAGGAACAGAGAGCAGAGAGAGGGAGACAGAATCCAAAGCGGGCTCCAGGCTCTGAGCTGTCAGCACGGTGCCCGATATAGGGCTCGAACTCACCAATTGTGAGATCATGACCTGAGCTCGAAGTTGGACGCTTAACTGACTGAGCCACCCAGGCGCCCCCCCCCCACTTCCAAATTTCTTATTTTTAAAATTTCAAACCACAGCGGAGTTGAAAGAATTGTACAAAAATACACAAATATTCTTTACCTAGTTAACCAACTGTTAGCATTTTTCTGTAATTCTTCCCCTGCTTTATACGTGCACTCCCTTTTTTGGCTAAAACATTTAAAAGTTGCAGACAGCATGAGCCTTCACCCCGAACAAGCAAAGGGCGGCATGCCTCTGCTGCTTAACTTCTACGGCATTATCGTGCGCGGGAATTTAACGTCGATAGAGGGGCATTCCCAGCTGCCCCCAAATATCTTTCACAGCTTCTCTCCCTATCCCTCCAGCTGGGACTGAACCTTGCATTTGTTTTTGATGCTTCTTTCATCTCCTTTTAATCTAGAATAATCCCTCTACTTTTTTTTTTTTTTTTTTTTCTGGTCTCCATGATCCTGACTTTTTTGAGAAATCCAAGCCAGGGTTTCATAAAACATTCACAACCAGGAACAGCCTGGTGCTCTCCCAGATGGGCTTGGTGTGTTCAGCCAGATCCTGTGTGGGGGAAGCTGTGCACTTCTCCCTGCGCCACACGAGGGGGCACGACATGCAGGCTGGCCCCGTCTTCGTCCTGTACCGCTCGGTGAGGACGGGTCCTTCAGGTGTCCCTATCTTCCCTTTGTAATTCCTCGGTCACCTGCAGGGGATCCTTGCAGAATGTGTGAATATCTTGTTCTGCAGCAAACTTTCACCCCAGACTTTCATTATTTACAGAGGGGTTTTCCTTACCCGGACTCCAGCCTCAACCCTCCCTCTTCCTCTACCTCCTCTACACACTTATAAATTCTTTTTTAATTTTAATTTTAATTTATTTAATTTTTCAAAGTTTTTGTTTATTTTGAGAGAGAACATGCAGGAGCATAAGCAGGCGAGAGTCAGAGAGAGAGACAGAGAGAGAGAGAATCCCAAGCAGGCTCTGTGATGTCAATGCAGAGTCCAAAGCAGGGCTCGATCTCATGCACCTTGAGATCATGACCTGAACTGAGATCAAGAGTCGGATGCTTAACCAACTGAGCCGCCCACGTGCCCCTAGATTCTTTTTTAAATCCAGGGCACTGTAACTCAGGACCATCATTATTATTTTTGAAACTCAACTTGTCTCAGATGTGGCCGGTAGGAGCTGTTTCTCTTGGCTCCTGGGTCCTTTGGGCACCTCCCCCATCATTCGTTGAGCACTTCCTTGCTTTTCTGCATCAGGACTGCTATCTCCCCTGCCCTAATCGGCCATTTCTCCGGGGTCCCTAGGCTGGCTCCCTTCTGTGGGGAACAGTGTCTGGAAATCAAGACCTGGTGTGCCCCCCACTGCTAGGGGACATTCCTCCAGTCCCTTTCAGAGCCCAGGGCCAGGAAAGAGAACCTGGGTTCATATGGACAGCGCTCATTCAGGTCCAGGATGGCAGCCCTCCACCCCGAGGTCAGTGAGCTTCAGCCACATAGTTTCTAGATCGCCGTGCCCATCCCACCACCCACACCAAACCTACTGAGTAAAGTTCAGGATTTGCTTGCAATCTTTTTGTCCTTAAGGACCCGGGGTGTACAGTCAGAGTGCTGAATCCCCCAGCCACTGGAATGGATTCCTTTCTATGGGGATGTGACCACGTTCCAATAAAAGTTAATTCTCCCAAACAGGTGGCAGGCTGCTGTGGTCTGAGGACCCCTGTTTGCAGACCACTGGTCCAGAATTCTTGTCCCAGCAGAGCAGTTCCTGGTTCAGGATAAGCAGCCGGCAAATCGCCATGCCTGGACCATGCAGTCAAGTGAGCAGGAAGCCCGGAGCCTCCTGGAGCTCAGAGGAGGGCATGTGGCAGCTGGGCCGGGGACCTTCAGAGACAAGGGGGACAGCGTCCTCTTAGAGGGAAGGTGCCCCTGCCCCAAGTCCTTGGCTCCAAGGCCAGCCAGGGATAGAGGAGGGGTCCAGAGGTGAGGAGTGGGATGCCAGCACCGAGCCCAATGGGCAGCAAGGGCTGGGCCTCCCTGCTGCCTGCCCCCACCCAGGGGTACCGAGGCCCATGTCGCAGGATGCCACCTAGTCTGCCTGTGTGCCCAGGAGGCCCAGCCAGGACTCTAAGGACCCTGCTCCAGGAGCAGGCTCCTGGCGTGGGGAGGGGGCCTGGGGAGCCTGGAGATCACCAAGGAGTGAGGGGCTGGGGCCGCCATGTCCTTGTTCGTGCATTCCGCCCTTTCCCCCACCCGCCCTACGCTGGGCGTGGCAGGTTGGCACAGGCCTTGTGTGAGGCCATCCGGGCCTGGGGGCAGACTTGTCACGCCTCTGGAGAAATGAGCCCGGATTTCCACTGCTGACTTCTCTCTTAATTGGATTCTGACAACAGCATGCCGAGCTGAGCAGCCGCAGGCTCGGGTACGGCTTTCCACGGCCCTTGGCCTCCAGCGCAGCCTGGCTTTCTCGGAGGCAGGAAACGCTTCTGGCCCTTTCTCGGGAGCTGGGCAGGAGCCCTGGTGCACAGGGGCGAGCACGCACACGCCCTCCTGTGCAGCACGCCTGTGTCTGCGTGCTCGTGTGCAATTGTGTGTGCGCCGGTTTTGGAAAAGAGACTGCAGACAGAGCCTACTGGGTGTCCCTCCCACCCGGCTGCCCCATCCGTCCGTCTATCCATCTGCTTGTTGGCGATGGGCACTGTGGGCAGGCGGGTCCAGCCTCAGCGGCTCGTCTGTGATTGGGGTCGGTGATTCCTCGGCTGGCCCTTCCCAGCAACGGCCCTCTGAAGACATCCTGTTGAACCTGGTGTTGTGCCTGGGGCTGGGCCTTCGGGACCGTTGGATTGAGTGCAGGCTCTTTAGGATGATAGCACCGCCCCCCCTTCCACCCCCTGCCACATCCAGGGTTTCCCTGGCACTGCGTGGACTGGGCCTGGCTTGTGGAGGCTGTGAGGGCCTTGGCCTCCCCCTGAGTCCTAGAGGCTCACTGGCTGAGCCTCCAGCGCCTGGGCCTTCACTGGGGTGGGGGACATCCCCCAGCCCCTGGTCTGAGCCCCCAGTCAGAGGGAGCAGGTAGCTCTCCGTCCTCTGAGTATGCCCGCCAGNGAGCTCAGCCACAGGGGACTGGCTCAGGAAAGCGATTTTGTTGGCCTTCCCACAGCCTTGCCTCCCTGGCTTGACTCCCCTCCACAACCAGCTTCCTTATCTCAGTGGGAAAACTCTTGAAGGTGTTGCTGCTCTGAGCCGGGTGGAGTTGGGGCTGCGGCCAGAGAAACCAAGTACCGTTAGCGCCACATTTGCTGTGGAGGCAGCAGATGCTTAAGGGGTCAACGTGACCATGTCCCTTCCCAGCCTAGCCCCTCCGCCACCTAACCAGATGGCGAGGCCCCGGGATGACCCGGCCCCTGCCCCCCTCTCCCCTCCATCTAACCATGGGCCACACCCTGACACACTCATTCCTGCGGGGGCCTTACCCCTCCCCACCCCGGCCACGCTCCCTGGGCCAGAATGCACCTGTTCTGTTTCTGATCACCAGGAACTTCCCTCCAGCTCCAACCCATCTGCTCTGCTATTTCTTTTCTCCTTTTCATAAATTCAAACCCAGAGTCAAAGTGGGAGGCCTTCAACGCAGTAAGTGCCTGACGCCCCGTAATTGTTTTTATTCTGTAAGTTTCAGGAGTGCAGCTTTATAATTCAATATCCGTACACACGACAGTGTCATTACTATCTGTCACTGTAGTTGACCCCTGACACCTTTCGCCCGACCCCCCTTCCTCTCTGATAACCGCTTCGCTGTTCTCAGCATCTGTGAGTTTCTTTTTGTTTTATTTTGCTTGTTTTGGTTTTAGTTTTTTAGATTCCACATGTGAGTGAAATTCTGCAGTACGTCTTTCTCTGTATGACTTATTTCACTTAACATAATACCTTCCAGGAGGTCCATCCGTGTTGTTGCAAATGGCATAGTTCATTCTTTTGATGGCTGAGTAATACTCCATTGTATAAATGCACCACGTCTTCTTTAGCCATTCATCTCCCGATGGACATTTAGGCTGTTACCATGTTCTTGGCTACTGTAAATACGACTTTAGTGAGCATAGGAGTGCACGTATCTTTTTGAATTCGTGTTTTTGTATGCTTTGGATAAATACCCAGAAGTGGGTCATATGATATTTCTGTTCTTAATTTTTCGAGGAGCCTCCATCCTGTTTTCTGCAATGGCTACACCAGTGTGCATTCCCATCAACAGTACATGAGAGTTCCCTTGTCTCTACATGCTCACCGACACTGCTGCTTCTTGTGTTTTTGATGGTGGCCATTCTGACGACCATGAGGTGATGCCTCACTGTGGTTTGGATTTGCGTTTCCCTGACAGTTGGTGACTCTGAGCATCTTCTCATGCGTCTATTGGCCATCCATAGTCTTATCTGGAGACCTGTCTATTCAGGTCCTCTGCCATTTTTAAATTGGGTTGTTTGGGGACTTTTGTTGTTGGTGTTGAGTTGTGTGGGTTCTGTTTATGTATTTTGGATACTAACCCGCTCTCCCATTCAGCAGGCGGGACTCTCCCATTCAAACAAAAACGTTCCTTGGCTGCGCAGAAGCTTGCTAGTCCCCTTGTTTATTTTTACTTTTGTTTCCCTTGCCTTTGGAGTCAGATCCACAAATGTCACTAAGATCCATGCCAGGCAGCTTGCCACTTAGGTTTTCTTCTAGGAATTTTATGGTTTCAGGCCTTCCAGTCATGTCTTTTAACCCATTCTGAGTTCATTTTTATGTCTAGTATAAAATAGGGGTCAGGGCGCCTGGGTGGCTCAGTTGGTTAAGCGTTAAGGGTCCAACTTCAGCTCAGGTCATGATCTCACAGTTTGTGAGTTTGAGCCCCGCGTCGGGCTCTGTGCTGACAGCTCAGAGCCTGGAGCCTGCTTTGGGTTCTGTGTCTCCCTCTCTCTCTGCCCCTCCCCCCACTCACACTCTATCTCTCTCTCTCTCAAAAATAAAATACATATTAAAAAATTAAAATAAAATAGGGGTCTACTTTCTTTTTTCTTTTCTTTCTATTTTTCTTTTTTCTTTTTTTTGTGTGTGTGTGGGTGTCTGGTTTTCCCAGCACTATTTATTATACTAATCATTTTTTAATTTTATTTTTAAATTTTTTAACATTTATTTATTTTGGAGAGACAGGGAGCAAGCAGGGGAGGGGCAGAGAGAGAAGGAGACACAGCACAGAGAGAAGAAGGAGGGGTCAGCACAGGGCCCGACGCAGGACTTGAACCCACGGACTTTGAGATTATCACCTGAGCCGAAGTCGGACGCTTAACCGACTGAGCCACCCAGGCGCCCCTGATTTTTTATTCTTGCAACTTTACTGAATTCATTTATTAGGTATAATGGGTTTTTGGTGGCGTCTTTAAGGTTTTCTACATACAGTATCATGCCGTCTGCAAATGGTGACACTTCTACTTCTTCCTTTCTAATTTGGATGCCATTTTTCTTTTTCTTGCCTCATGGTTGTGGCCAGGACTTCCAGTACTATGTTGAGAGTAGACATGCTTGTCTTGTTTCTGATCTTAGAGGAAAAGCTTTTAGCTCTTCTCTGTTGAGGATGACGTCAGCTGTAGGACTGTCCCAGATACGGCCTTTATTATGTTGAGGTACATTCCCTCTATACCCGCCTTATTTTGAGAGTTTTTCAACATCATAAATGGATGTTGAATTTTGTCAGATGCTTTTTCTGCATCTATTGAGATGATCACATGATTTTTACCTTTCATTTTCTTAATGCACTGTATCACGTGAACTGATTGGCAGATGTCGAACATCCTGGTATCCCTGGAATACATCCTACTTGGTCATGGTGTAGGGCTCCTTTAATGTATTGTTGGGTTCAGCTTGCTACTGTTCTGTTGAGGATTTTTGCCTCTGCGTTAAATTACAGGGCATTGGCCTGTAATTTCCTTTTTTTGTGTGGTGTCCATGTCTGGTTTTGGTATCAGATGTGATGCTCGCTTTTTGTAAAATATATCTGGAAGCTTCCCTCCCTTTAACTGTTTGGAAATGTTTGGGAAAGGTAGGTATTAAATCTTCTCAGAATGTTGGTAGAGTTCGCCAGGGAAGCCGCCCAGTCCTGGACTTTTGTTTGTTGGGAGGTTTTTGGTTACTGTTAAAATCTCCTTGCTAGTGGGGCACCTGGGTGGCTCATCTGTGAAGCGTCTGACTTCAGCTCAGCTCCTGATCTCACAGTTCATGAGTTCGAGCCCCTCATTGGGCTCTCTGCTGACAGCTCAGAGCCTGGAGCTGGATTCGGATTCTGTCTCCCCGCTGTCTCTCTGCCCCTCCCCTGCTCTGTCTTTCTCTCAAAAAAATAAATAACACTAAAAAATTTAAAACATCTCCTTGCTAGTAATCATTCCATTCTGATTTTCTTTCTTTATGATTCAATCTTGGAAGTTTGTATGTTTCTAATAATTTATCTGTTTTTTTTTTTTTTTCTAGGAGAGGAAACCTGTTTTTTTCCAGGTTGTCCAGGGTGTTGGCATGTGATTGTTCATAGCAGTCGCTTGCGAATCTTTGCATTTCTGTGGTATCAGTTGTAACATTTCCCCTTTCATTTCTGATTTTATTTATTTACATCCTCTCTCCTTTTCCTTGATTAGACTGGCTCAGGGTTTGTCAGTTTGGTTTATTTGGTCAGAGAACCATTTCTTACTTTCATTGATCTTGCATATTGTCTTTTTAGTCTCCAGATCACTTATTTCTGCTCTGATCTTTATTATTTTCTTCCATCTACTAATTTCAAGTTTGTTCTTTTTTTCCCCCCTAGTTCCTTTAGGTGTAAAAGTATATCATTTATTTGAGGTTTTTCCAATTTCTTGACATTGGCCTGTATTGCTGTAAACTTCCCCCTCAGAACTCCTTTTACGGCTTCCCCAGGTTTTGATAATGCTGTATTTCTGTTTTCATTTGTCTCTAGGCATTTTTAAAAATTGCCTCTTTGATTTCTTTTTTTGACCTGTTGGTTGTTTAGTGGCATATTTCTTAGTCTTCCTATTTTGTGGGGTTTTCTCTCATTGTCTTCTTATAATTAATTCGTAGTTTCGTACCACTGTGCTTAGAAAAGATGCTTGATAAAATGTCAATTTTCTTGAATCTATTGAGACTTCTTTTGTGCCCAGCATGTGTTCTATCCTGGAGAATGTTCCATGTGCCCTTGAGAAGAATGTGTATTCACCGCTTTTGGGTGAAACGCTCTCTATATAATCTGTTAAGTCCATCTGCTCTAATGTGTCATTTAAGGCCGTCGTTTCCTTATTGATTTTTTTTTGTTTTGTTTTGTTTGGTGATCTCTCCACTGAGGAAAGTGGACTATTAAAGTCTCTGACTATTATTGTATTACTGTCAATTTCTCCGCTTAGGTCTGTTAAGATTTGTTTCATATATTTTGGTGCCCCGTGTTGGATGCATGTATATTAATCAAAGTTGTATCTTCTTCCGGATTGACCGCCTTATCACTGTGTCGTGCCCCGTCTTCTATTACGGCCTTTGTTTGCAAGTCTACTTTGTGTCAGTATCTGCGACCCAAGCTTTCTTTTCATTTCCATTTGCGTGGAACATTTTTTTTCCATCCGTTTGCTTTCAGTCTGTGTGTGTCCTTACTTCAAAGTGAGTCTTTCGTAGGGAGCATAGAGATGGGTCTTGCTGTCTATTCATTCAGCCGCTCTGTGGCTTTTGATTGGAGCTTTCAGTCCATGTACATTTAAAGCAGTTATTGGTAAGTGTCTACTTACTGTCATTTTGTTAATTGTGTTCTGGCTGTTTTTGTAGTTCTTTTCTGTTCCTTTCTTCTTTTGCTCTCTTCCCTTGTGGTTTGATGGTTTTCTCCTGTTATGTTTAGGTTCCTTTCTCATTTTCTTTTGCGTATTTACTATCAGTTTTTCCTTGTGGTTACCTTGAGGTTCATGTAAAATCTTCTATGGCAAAAGCAGAGTGTTTTAAATTGACAACGATTTAGTTTTAAACCCACTCTAAAGCTTTACCTTTTTACACCCAACCCCTGATGTTTTATATTTTTGATGACATGTTTTATATCTTTTAATTTTATGCTTCCCTCAATGAATTATTGTGATATTAGTTAATTTTACTACTTAAATCTTTTTGTCTTAAAAAATTATTTTTACATTTTTATTTACTTTTGAGAGACAGAGGGAGACAGAGCATGAGTGGGGGAGGGGCAGAGAGAGAGGGAGACACAGAATCTGAAGCAGGTTCCAGGCTCTGAGCTGTCAGCACAGAGCCCAGTGTGGGGCTCGAACTTACAAACCATGTGATCATGACATGAGCCGAAGTTGGACCCTTAACCAATTGAGCCACCCAGGTGCCCCTATATCTTTTCATCTTTATGCTTGCTTTATAAGCAATTGGTTCACTACCTTTGCTGTATATTTACCTGTTCCAGTGAGATTTTTACTTTTGTATGTTTTCTTATTATCGATTAGTGCCATTTCTTTTAAGCTTAAAGGAGTCCCTTTAACAGTATTTGTAGGGCTGGTTTGGTGATGATGAACTCCTTTAGCGTTTGCTTATCTGAAACACTCTTAATCTCTCCTTCAGGTCTGAATGATAACCTTGTTGGGTACAGAATTCTTGCTTGGAACATTTTTCCTTTTAGCACTTTGAGTGTGTCATGCCACTTGTTTCTTTTTTCATTTTTTTTTTTTTTTTTCCTGAGAGAGAGATTGAGAGCGAGCGCATGAGCAGGGGAAGGTCAGAGAGAGAGGGAGACACAGAATATGAAGCAGGCTCCAGGCTCTGAGCTGTCAGCACAGAGCCCAACACAGGACTCAAACCCACTAACCATGAGATCATGACCTGAGCCAAAGTCAGACGCCCAACTGACCAAGCCACCGAGGCGCCCCTCATGCCACTTGTTTCTGACCTGGAAAGTTTCTGCTGAGAAATCTGCTGATAGCCTCGTGGGGTTTCCCTTGTACTTGACAGGTTTTTCTTGTGCTGCTTTTAGGACTCTTCCTTTATCTTTTACCATCTTAATTACAGCCTGCCTTGGTGTGGTTCTCTTTGAGTTCATCTTCTTTAGAACTCTTTGGGTTTCTTGGATCCGTATGTCTGATTCCTTCCCCAGATTAGGGAAATTTTCAGTCATTATTTCCTTTTCTCTGTCTTCTCCCCTCCTCCCATGATGCAAATGTTCTTCCACTTGATGTTTTCCCAACGGTCCCTTCAGGTTTCTTCACTTTTCTTATTTATTTTTTCCTTTTTCTGCTCTGTCTGGGTGTTTTTCATCACTTTGTTTTTGGCTTGCTGATTTCTTCTACTTCATCCAGTCTGCTGTTGGACCCCTCTAGTGTATTTTTTCAGTTCAGTTATAATTTTCATTTAGTATTTTCTTTTATTTTCTCTCTCTATGTCAAAGTTATCACCGTGTTCATCCATCCTTCTCCTGAATTTGGGAAGCATCTTTATGACCATCACTCTGAATTCTTTATCAGGTAGATGGCTAATCTCTGCTTCATTTAGTTCTTTCTTTAAGGTTTTGTCTTTTTTTTTTAAATTTAGAACATATTCCTCTGTCTCTTCATTTTACCTTACTCTCTGTTTGTCTCCACGTATTAGGTAAATCACTGACGTCTCCTAGTCTCAAATGAATGGCCTTACATAGGGGAGCATGTATGGGGCCCAGAAGTACAATCTTCTTGGTCATCAGAAGTGACCAAGTGCTCAAGGGCGGCCCCCTGTATGGCTTATGTGTCCTCCTGTTGTGGTGAGGCTGTAGCTGTGACACATTGGTGGGTGAGGCTGGTTCCTGGCCTGGCTGTGGGCATGACCACGTCTGCTGGGGTACATTGGTGGACAAGGCTCTCAGTGGAGCACACCCACTGGCACTAGTAGGTTACAGGGAGAATTCCAAAATGGCACCCACCAGGACCATTCTTAGTAAGATAGACTGAGATGGAAAAAAGGGCTCCTACCAGCATCTCAGCCCATGGGTAGAGTCCCTGCTATTTTCTGCCACTCTGGCAGACCCTTTAAAGTTGTTAGTAAAGGCATTTTCAACTAGTTTCCAGGTTGAATGAGTGTGTGCAAGCGTCTTAAGAGCCAGTTTCCTGTTCCTTCCTGTTTTCTAGTTACCCTGAATATAATCCCTGCTGATTTTTAAAGCCTGATGTTTTGAGGGCTCATCTCTCCTGTGAAGGATCTACAAGTTGGGGTGCCTGATGTGGAGCATGAATTCTTCATTCCCCAGGGAAGTTCTGTACCTTTGATATCCCTCTTGATTGTGACTTGCCACGGCTGGGTTTTTTCCCTGGTGAGTCTGTCTCTACCTCTCATCTGGTCTCCACGCTGTCCTTTTGTATTTTGTCATGGAGGCTCAGTTCATTCTGTTTTTAGGCTCTTTTCAGAGGGAATTACTCCATGAGTTTGTAGATGATTGTGTCCACGGGAGGAGGGGAGGTCAGGATCTTGCTACTCCACCATCTTGAACCCAGCTCCCTGCTGTTTCTTGCCAATGTTTGGACATAATGCGTCACATCCCCAGTGTAAAAGATTAGGATTTGACTCACACTACCCACCTCCCTTCCCTGATCGTTCCGTTTGTTGCCTTTGTAACTCTAGATAATATACATAAGCTGCCGCCTCCTCTTATGTTGTCTTTTGGCCCTGACTTGCCCTTGTGTCCCAGGGACATGCTAGAGCCTGCTCTGTCAGCTCCTAGAGCTGAGTGTGCATGTTATCTCTTTCCTGGCTCCTTGTTCAGTGATGTCATGTGGGTGGCTTGAGATGTGTCCCATGTTAGAAATATTTACACTGTAGGAATTGGCAGACCTGACGAACCAGGATTCCCTACCGATTGTTAAACACTTATCAGCACACCACTGCTGGGCTTCGGAGAGTCCCTTCTAGCGCTGAGTCTGGTTCAGGCAGAGGCTGGATTAGTTAGCCGGGCCTCCTGAGGCTCAACCAGCAGGCCCAGCCCAGCACTGACACCCTTCTCTCTGTGTCGCAGCAAAGCTTCGAGGCGCACCAGGATGAGGCCGTGAGCGTGACGCACATGGTGAAGGCGGGCAGCGGCGTCTGGATGGCCTTCTCTGCTGGCTCCTCCATCCGCCTCTTCCACACCGAGACACTGGAGCATCTGCAGGAGATCAACATCGCCACCAGGACCACCTTCCTCCTGCCAGGTGGGGCTGCTGCTGGGCATCGTGCCCTGCTGTGCTGGGCCTGTGTGGGGAAGGCGCTGACATCCGTGGAGCACTTCCATGGTCAGGCAGCTGCCTCCTCATCAGCCCATGTTGGTAACCCTCACAGGAGTGTTTGGCCAGCATCGAAAACTGGGCCTCCACGAGGGGAAGGCAGCGGGGCTGGGATTTGAACTCAGGGCTGTCATTTCAAACCTCTCTTGCTGCCATCACTCTTCCCTCTCCCCTCTCGTGGGAAGTGAGTCTCCAGGCTCAGCAGACTCCCACATCAGGAAACTGCTTCAAAAGCCATACTGGGTAGAAACCCAGGCCTGTCTACACCTGCCACTCCTCATGTTGACCAGACACCCAGTTCTGCCTCCCATCACGTTCGGAATATGAGGCGAGGGAAAAGGGAGAAGGCTGACCAGGGGTCTTTCTTGAGAAGCTTTTCTAAGAAAGGCAACTGTCTCTCTTAGTTTGCTGGTTGGGGTTTGGGGGCAAGGAGAGAGTGAAGGGCTTGGACATCATCCCCTTGGGGCCCTGCTTCCTCCTACAGAGCTGCTGGTGATACTCCATGGAGAGGAGTAAGGTTGGAGTTTGCCTAATACTCTGTTCCTCCCCACAGAGACCTCTGTGGAATGGGCTCCAGGCAGCAACCTTACCGTCTGCTGTCCAAGGTGCTGCCCAGGTTCTGCAGGCTGTGCTGAAGGGAACCCGGGCAGATGCCTGCTCAGGGCCCGTTCCTACCCCTGGGTGGCCTTAGCGTTTGGCCCAGCTCCTGGCAGACAAGCAGACTGGTCTGGAAGCAGCAGGGGCTCCATCCTGTCCAAGCTGGGCCGGGTTCGGCACCTGGGAGAGCTGAGGGGCCCTGGGGCCAGGGACATGGGGCTGGTCTGGCAGGTGGGGAGCTAATTGTTACAAGGACTCAGCAGATGGGCTGTGTGGAGGCCAGAAGTGGCTGTGTGCTGAGCCGAGGGACTGATCTCCCCGTCCTATGAGGCTGGGCCAAGGGCAGGCACGTTAACCAGAACCTAAGGGGCCGTGTGGGGGCCTCTGTCTTATCACAGAGACCTGGTCCCTAACTCTAGCCAGGGGACCCAGAGATTACCCTGGCTGCTTCTTCCTCCTAGCCAGTCACAACAGTGGTCACTGAGTCTGGCCTGGTGGCGACAAGGGGTGGTGGTTACTAGCCCCAAGGTCCGCACCAGTGGCAGTGATTGTATGGAATAGCCACCACCCTACTGCATCCAAGTGTTTTACGTACGGGGTTGCATTTCATGGTAGCCCCAGGAAGTGGCTTGTCCGTGGTCACGCAGCAGGCCAGAGGCAGGGCCAGGAGTCTACGGGACACTCCCACGGTTTCAGAAGGTGGCCAGAGCCCTGGCTCGGCCACTGTGGGGCTCGGGCAGATCTTTCTGCCTGGTGGGGTCTGTGGTCCCTCTGTGGGGCCAGAGGGCTTCCTGACTCCAGAGAAATGCCTTCAGGCATGGGGAGACGCCTTGCACAGGCTGGGAGCATGGTAGGTGTGTGAGGAGAATAAACAGCTCCATAGTACGCGTTCCGGGCTGTGCTGTGTGGGCTCAGTGTCACCTGGGTTATGGCTCTTGCCCTGTTCTTACCTCCTTCCCTCCCTCCTTCCCTGCCTTCCCTTCCTTCCCTCCTTCTTCAGTTTCATTGCATTTCACAGTATTTAGCCATTATACAAGGCAAATCTATTTTACCTACAATAAAAATTTCTCTATATCACGAAAATATTTCCACACTTATACTGTTAGCTAAATTACTTCCAGTTAGTGGAACAACGAAATAAGTGGGCCTTTTAAATCTCCTCAGCCTCATCTGGGGACAGAGAGAGAGACAGAAAGAATCAGCCTGTCAGGCCGTCTGAGGCAAGACTGGGGGGCAGACCTGGTTACAGGTGGACCCCCCTCCGGCACCGCTGTGACTTTACTCTGTGAGCTCAAAATGCATTTGCACCCCCGCCAGCCTACTTGTTCTCCGCAGGTGCCCTTTGAAGAAGGGTGTTCGCTGTCTTCATGTTAAGTCAGGGCCAGGTAAACGGAGGGCCCCGGAGGCTATAGCACCTCCTGGAAGGTCACACTGCCGAGGAAGCCAGAGCCAGGACCCTAAGTGCCACCTCTCCCAGACTTACTGGGCAGCACTCCTGTTGCCCCATCTATACCAGGAGGGGCTGAGATCTGAGTCAGAGCGTGGCCGTGGGGCACAGGGCAGACCAGAGCTGGAGACAGGCTGCCTCTGCTGCCCTCCAGCTCCGTGACCCGGGGTGGGTAGGGGACCCCTGGGATCCCTGGTCCCTGGCTCCCAGGGAGGTCAGGCCTTTCCTGAGGCACTGCAGGGACAGCGCCCCACGGTCTCTGGCTGGAGCGCGTCCTGGTCCACGGTGGTGCCGTTAATCGGCAGCATCTTTGTTCTCATTTTCGTGGCCATGCCTGCCCCTCGCCGTACCTGCCCTGTGGGCCGCACATCTCCCAGGGGGCCTCTCTGCTAGGTCCCTACTCTCCAGTCCGTGTCTTTCTGGCTGCACCTGCTACATCTGGCAGACCTCCCTGGGGCTGGGCCCTGGCACAAATGAGGGAGGGAGGCTGAGTTTCCCCAGGAGTTAGTGCCCTGGGTCTCCTCTGCCAGGCCTGACTGTTCCTAGTCAGCGACACCGTGGAGCCTGGGGCTGTGCCCGGCCAGGAGCCCCCAGACCCCAGAGGAGCTGGGCCAGAGCTGCCCCAGGGAGAGGGAGCCTTCAGACCCACCTCACACTGTGCCCCTGGCAGAAGAACAGCAGAGCAGGATTCGTAAATTCTTTATTAGAGATATTTTTTAGAAGGCTTTTAAGTTTTTTTTCTTCCCCCACACCACCAAATGAAATAATTGCATAATTAGTAATAAATTTGTTCCTCCTCTAAGTGTGGACTTTTTTAAGGGCATGTTAAAAATTGATCATGCTTCCTTCCCCCGGCCCCTTCCTTCCACTCGTGTACCCGGCTGGTATTAATGCATTTTTTGAACCTAAACTCCCCCCTCCTCCTGACTAGACAGGTCATTAATAAAATGTTCTCCGAGAGCCTGAGCTTTTTAAAGTTGTATATCTCCAGATAGATGGCTTGGGTGAGTTGAACACTGCTGCATTAAGTCTCTGTGATAAAATATTTATCCACCATTAGAATTTTTTTTCTTTCGGACTGTTTGTGAAGTGTCTTGATCTTTTCCTCGAGGCAGATGGGGAGGAGGAAGGGCCCGAGAATGAGGTCTGCCGATGAAGTCATTTCTCACTTCTGGCACTTCTTTGGATTTCCTGCTGCCTTCCTCTCATCTGCCGGGTCTCGGCTGTCCAGTGGGGGCCGGGAGGATGTGGGGACATTGGGGAATGGTTTCCTGCTGGGCTCATGGCCCCAGGGTTCCCTGGAAAAGGAGGTGAGGCAGCGAGATGAAAAATTTGCCACTGTTCGCTCTCTAGGCTTAATTATTTTTGTGGGTATATGGCTCTGATGGAGCTGATCTTAAGCCATGAGTCTAGGTCCTTTCAATAATCACAGACGTTATCCTAATGGCCTCCTTTTATTGATTGTACACTCTGGGCTAAGAGCTGTGCCCAACTGTGTGTGTGTATTATACAGACACACGTATAATTCCAACAATCATAAAACTAAGCGAGGCAGGTTTATAATATTCACCGATAGAGAAGGGAAGGAAAATGACTTGTCAGTTAGCACATCTCGTGCGTGACATCCACACCTGTGTCCTTCTTTGCTATTTGGCGCTCATTCTTTCGTTTGTTCAGGAGCTCATCCACTTGTACGTTCACAGATTTCGGGAGCCAAGGGTGCTCGGGCCACGAGCTGGGGAATCAACTCTGAGTGTGCAGATCAGCTGCTGCCCTCACAAGGCTTACCTCTGGGAAGGCAAGCCAAGAGTGGGGGGGGAGGCGGTAATGGGAGACCTTGACCAGAGCCGAGCTAGGGGCCAGGTGGTGACGAGGGGCTGGCGGCCTGCACCGCCCGAGCCTTCTGACTTCAGGAAGGCTGGGAGCACCACCGCTGGCCAGGAGTCTGCCCTGCTAGTTTGGTGTTTGGGCTTTCTGAACTGATGCAGGCGTGGGGAGGAGCCCCAACTTTACACACACCCAGACCCTTGTTGGTGCTTGCGGTCCCGCACTAAATCAGCACCATGGATAGCGGACTCAGAGTGCGTGGCTTGGTCAGACTCGTCCACACCGCTGTCGGCTGGCAGCTCCATGTGCATCTGCACATCCAGGAGACAGTGTGGCCTTCCACCCTGGGTCTGCCCTCCCATAGGAGTCCCAGGCACTACCACACACCTAGCTGCTTGAGACCAAGCACCTCTGAGTTGCCCTTGACTCCTGTCTGCTCTCCTGACCCACTCTAGTCGGCCAGCAGGTCTGCCTTTCTGCTTCAGAACGGATCTCGCATGTGCTGGCTTCTCATCATCCTCCAGGCCACCATGGCGTCTCGCTGCCGCCATCTCTGCCTGGCTGGTCTGCCTGCTCCCTCCGTGCCCCCCACCACACTGTGGTTAAAGCGCTCGCTCCTCCAAACCAGGCCACCCACTTCTCTGCTCAGACCTTCTAGTAGCTTCTAGAGTGTAGCTTCAGAATAAATAGTCACCGTCCTTACCCTGGCCTACCCGCTCTCCAGGCGTGTTGAGTTCGGCCCTGTCCCCGAGCTGCGCCGGCTGTAGTCTGCTCCTGCTACCGTCTCATTTTTGCCACAGGGCCTTTGTGTGTGCTGTCCCCCAGTCCTTAGCTCAGGGCTTGGAGTGGCTGCCTCTTCCTTGTCCTTCGGAACTCACATCTCCACACCTGCTTCCCTATCCTTCCAGAAAGTGGGGTAAGTCAGGAAACTCAGGAACCTTCCCACGCACTCCCTTCCTGCCCCATGCCCCTGTCTGAATCCTCTGCCTGGTATTTCTGTTCCTTATTTATGTTTTCACTTCCTCTTTCCCCTCCCTACACTGCGCTCATATGGTAGCCACTATGACAATGAGAACCAGATGGAATTAAAAATTCAGTGCCTCAATCCCACCAGCCACATGCCCCGTGCTCACTAACCACCTGTGGCTAATGGCTGCAGAATTGAACTGTGTGACACATAACATTTCCATCATCACAGAAAGTCCTAGAGCACAGGGTAGGCGCCGAGGTTGCTCCGGAGCGCCAAGTGGCTGGCTCAGGGACGGTGGGGTACGCTGTGTTGGACAATGCTGCGAGAACCCCGACATGGTAACCCTGGGGAGCCACCCTGTTCAGCTCGGAGGCTGTTTGCTGGGCAGAGGAAGCCCGTACCCTTACCCGCGTGGACACACAGTAATTTGCTCAGGAGTGAAGAGGCAACAGAGGCACAGACTGTAATCAGCAGACCTGAGCCCTGCCCCTACTCTGCACTCAGCGGCTGGGGGACCTCTCTGGACCCTCCTGTCCTCATCTGGAAAATGGGCATAACCTCCATGTCTTACCTATCTCCCACCCATTGCAAGGGTTCCATCCGAGCAGACCAGGTTTCTGGGTGCTTTAGAAACTCCAGAGTGCTGTTTCTCGGAGTGCAGTCCCTGGACCAGCACACATCAGTGTAACCAGGGCACTTGCTGGCCCCTCGCTAGGCATCCTGTGTATGCCAACATCTGCATCACCCTCAAACCCTGTCTATGCTCCCCACCTGGCCACTGAGGGCTCCCATGGGCCAGCTCCGAGCCCAATGGTGCTACCGCCTTGCATCTCAGGCAGCTCCACTTTCCCCTGGTGGAAACTGAGGCTGGGCAGAGGGGCACTCAGCTGGGGGACCCAGCCCGTCAGCCTCCCAGGCCCACGTCCTAACCACAGCCCAGCCAGCGTCCTGCTGGTCTCATGGGAGGAGCCGTTTCCTCACTGCGAAGCCCCTGGAACCCACTGCCATCCCTGGAGAAGACCGTGCTGCTCACGCTGGCTTCTCTCTCTCCGCAGGCCAAAAGCAGCTATGTGTCACCAGCCTCCTGATCTGCCAGGGTCTGCTCTGGGTGGGCACTGACCAGGGTGTCATCGTCCTGCTGCCTGTGCCTCGGCTGGAGGGCATCCCCAAGATCACAGGTGAGGCTCTGGGAGCCCCGTCCTTCTGGCAGGGCCTGGGAGTCAGCTGCAGGTGGCTGGGGAGGGGGCGCCTGGTGCCCAGGTGCTCACGCATCACTCTGCAATGTCCTGTGTCATCATAGGTGGCGCTGTGGCTCAGTGGAATTATGTCTTCCCAGCCCCACGGTCTCCCGCCTGCTTTCTGAGTTAGTCTCAGCTTCCTAATCCAGCCAGTGGATTAGGGCACCGGGCACAACAGTGTGTGTTGGTCTGGTGGATTCAGGATTGGTGAAGACCCCTGCCTAATGGCCAGGCCCCTCCTGCTCCCTCCCCACAGAAGCTTCAAAATGTCCAGTCTCCAGGGACTGAAATAACTGCGGGCTTCTGGGAATGGGTCTGTGTGCAGATGTGTTCCTGTGGAGCCGCAGGAGGTCTGCCCGGACCTGTGGCACCCAGGCCAAGAGAACAAGGGCGGGGTCAGGGAGGACCCCGGAGCCCTGGGCCCCTCTCCACCTCGGAGGGTCACGGCGCAGCCATCTCTGGCTGCTGCCGGAGGGCTGTGGTGGGGAGGGGAGGGGGGTGACCTGGAGGGTAGACCAGCCTGATCTTGAATTGCACCCCCCTGCCCCCAGCTGATGAAGGGTCTCTTCCTAAATCCAGGGTCTCCTGTTTCCATCACATAGATCATCTTGTTCCCCCCGGTGTCATTCCCTGGGTTCACCAGGATGCATCGGGCAGAGACCTTCCCCCGGTGTTGACAGTCTGCTCCAGGCAGCTGTGGTCCGGCGTGGCACTGTTCCCGGACCGCGGGGCACAGAGATGTGGGGGCTCAGATGCGGGTGGAGTCGAGAAGGATGTGCTGCGGAGGGGCCTGAGCTGGGCTCTAGCAGCGGGTGGATGGGAAGTTTCTCTGGGCAGAGCCAACGTCAGGAGATGGCAGCTGGCGCTTTCACACCGATGGTCCCCAAGTGGTTTACAAGGTCACTGCTGTCCCCTGTCCTGCTCCTCCACAGAGAATAGCCCTAGAGTGTGGGAGAGCCCCTCCCCCAGGCCCGAGGCCTTCCCAGAAGGCTCCAACATCCATTGCATTAGGAAAACCAAAACAGCACCCAGAAACTTTTCCGAGAGAGAGGGGGTGGGTGCCTCCCCTGAAGCTCTGGGCCTCTGGGCCCCTTCTCCCTGCCCCACTCTTGCAGGGAAAGGCATGGTCTCGCTCAACGGTCACTGCGGGCCTGTGGCCTTCCTGGCTGTGGCCACCAGCGTCTTGGCCCCGGACATCCTGCGGAGCGACCAGGAGGAGGCCGAGGGGCCCTGCGCCGAGGAGGACAAGCCCGACGCGCAGGCCCCCGAGCCCGCGCCCGCGAGCCACGTGGGCCGAGAGCTGACCCGCAAGAAGGGCATCCTGCTGCAGTACCGCCTGCGCTCCACCGCCCACCTCCCGGGCCCGCTGCTGTCCGTGCGGGAGCCGGCGCCCGCCGACGGCTCGGCGCTGGAGCACAGCGAGGAGGACGGCTCCATCTACGAGATGGCCGATGACCCGGATGTGTGGGTGCGCAGCCGGCCCTGCGCCCGGGACGCGCACCGCAAGGAGATCTGCTCGGTGGCCATCATCTCGGGGGGCCGGGGCTACCGCAACTTNCCGAGGCGGCCGCGCGCCTCTCCTGGACGGGCGCATGCGGGTGAGTGTACGAGAGCGCGTGGGCTGCTGTGTGAATATATATAAATACGTATATATGGTGTATATTATGTGTATAAATGAAGTCTGTACATATTGGAGCTCTGGGAGATGCTGGAATAAAAAGGCAAGAATAACGTGAGCGCTTGGACTGACATTTTGTTGTTTGAGGCGCGATGGCGGTTGGAGGTCAGGAGGTAGGGCCGGTGCGCTCGCCCTTGGCCCCATGTAGCTTTTTACTTGTGTAATTAATGAAAGAGAAATAACATCACAAATCCAGTTGCTGAGTCCCCTAGCCATGTTTCTGGTGTGTCTTGAAGAGCCCACCGGCTGTGTGCCAGCCCTACTGGGCAGCACAGGTCTATTTCCATCATTCCAGAAAGTTCTCTTTTGCTGGAGAAGGGGCTCTTGGGAGCTTCTTTTCTGAATAGTTTCTTTTTATTTTTTCATTTAAAAAACTTTTCTTTAACATTTATTCATTTTTGAGAGACAGAACAGAGTATGAGCGAGAAAAAGGGCAGAGAGAGAGGGAGACACAGAATCCGAAGCAGGCTCCAAGCTGTCAGGACAGAGCTTGACTCAGGGCTCAAACCCATTTACTGTGAGATCATGACCTGAGCTGAAGTCAGATGCTCAACCGACTGAGTCACCCAGGTGGCCCTGAATAGTTTTTTAGAGTTTATTTATTTATTTTGAGAGAGAGAGAGAGTGTGAGCGAGCAGGGGAGGGGCAGAGAGAGGGGGGGACAGAGAATCAAAGCGGGCTCCGTGCTGACAGCAGAGAACCTGATGCGGGGGTCAAACTCACGAGCCACGAGATCATGACCTGAGCAAAGTCAGACGCCTAAGCGACTGAGCCACCAGGCGCCTCTGAATAGGTTTTGGAGACCAGGCTGCCGCCCCTGCTCTGAAATGGGATGGCGGCAGGTGGCCTTGGCACCTGTCACTGCCGCCCTGGGAGAAGGAAGCCGAAGGGCTTCACCGTGTGCAGGATGGGGATCTGGGGCTATTGCTGTGCATAATGGGGTGAGGCAGGGAGGGGGCCGAGGGAGGAGAGGGTGAGTTCTCGGTCGCGGCAGCAGAGCCCAGGCTGTGGGGTGCGACTGTGGGTGGGGCCCTGGCTTCCTTCTCCTGGCTCCGTCTCCATCCTCAGATGTCTAGAGCTGCCTGTGAGGAAAACAACCAAACCAGTACCACCACCCAACGGGGAGGTGTTTCCTCCTCTCCCCACCCACCACCTCACTGGCATCTGTCCGCTGTCTGTCCGCCCACCGCCCGCCCACCTGTGTGTCTCCTTTTCACACTCACCGGCCTCGCGGCACCAGGCACCGAGCAGCAGGGGAGAGGGAAGCAGAGATCAGCGGGGGCGGGAGGCGGACGTGTCAAGGAGACCCAGCTGTGCAGCTCCTTGGGCTTCCAGGGACGTCCTGGGAAGCCAGGGGGAAGAGCCACGGCGGAGAGGCCACTGCAGCGAGGTCCTAACCACCTGGAGGGCTCTCCCGGCTGGAGAGCCACTCACACACTCACTCACTCACCCCTTTCCGCAAACCCCTGGAGCTCCTGCTATAACCCCTGTGTTAGTTACTGGGCCATGGAGGGGAGTGAGGCATCAGCCGCCTACACCCGCAGGCAGTGCACCGTTGGCTGGGGGGCAAGCATAAGTCCCAGCGGCTGGGGGCTTAGGGGACGTCCAGGTGCTGCAGAGAAAGGGGAAGGGCCTCCAGGAGGGAAAGGTGGGCCATGCAGAGGTAGGTTTATTCCCATAGGCAAGTGGTCCAGCCTAGGTCCCCAGGAAGGGGGGAGGGGAGCTGTGAACACAGGAAGCCTGGCCCTGGGCACTGACCATTCAGGACGCTGGACGTTGCATTCCAGATGAGCCCATCTTCTCTCAGCCTCAGTTCCCCGTTTAGTATCAAAGGGCGACTCACCACGGTCCTTCCCCCTGCTGGTGGGAGAGGAAACCAAATCCGCTGCGCTTGAGCTGAT